>NW_012106475.1:6932400-6938365 GCF_000951045.1 Mandrillus leucophaeus | reverse complement strand
TAATCCCAGCACTTTGGGAGGCTGAGTTGGGTGTATCACCTGAGGTCAGGAGTTCGAGATCAACCTGGTCAACATGGTGAAACCCCATCTCTACTAAAAATACAAAAATTAGCCAGGTGTGGTGGCAGGCGTCTGTAATCCCAGCTACTTGGGAAGCCGAGGCAGGAGAATCACTTGAACCCAGGAGGTGGAGGCTGCAATGAGCTGAGACTGTGCCATTGTACTCTAGCCTGGGCAACAAGAGGGAAATCCTGTCTCAAAAAAAATAATCAAATATGCACTTCAAATATATGGAAATTTTATTTGTTGCCATAATTCATTTTACACTGCTATAACAGAACACCACAAACTGAGTAATTTATAAAGAACATAAATTTATTGCCTCACAGTTCTGGAGACTAGGAAGTCCAAGATCAAAGGACTGGCATTTTGAAAGGGTTTTCTTGGTGTTACATCCCATGGTGGAAGGGCAATGAGAGAATGAGAGAGACAAGAGGACCAAACTCATCCTTTTATAAGGAAACCATTCCCATTTATTTTTTCAGTAGCCCTAAACTGAGCCCCAGGCACTGTTCCTTTTATAAGGAAACCATTCCCATTTATTTTTTCAGTAGCCCTAAACTGAGCCCCAGGCACTGTTCCTTTTATAAGGAAACCATTCCCATTTATTTTTTCAGTAGCCCTAAACTGAGCCCCAGGCACTGTCTTATATAAGATGTTTTAGTCTCTCATAAGCTTAGCATTAATTGATTGTTTGACCTCATCAATAGACATCTGGGATCTAGAATGAGAGATGGGATTTTTCAGTCCTATGCTTATATAGTAAATCAGAGATAGAATACTTTGTTGTGTACTGGTGAATCATATTTTCCCAGAAAGATATACAAATTGACCAAACAGAATAGTGAAATTCAATTGAAACCATGTAATGCAAGAAATAGTTGTGGTTCTTCCGGGTAAAAATAATGCTAAATTTATTATTTATAAGCCCATGGGTTAAAGAAAGTACTAATGAGAACATTTTAGGGTAATGGATTACATCGTCATATAAGGAAGAACTTTTTAGTAGTCAAGACTGTTCAAATACTATTTAGGGATATATTCAGGCATTAAAACCATTAAGAGTAATGAGATAATGCCACGAAGTCAGAATAGTGGTTATTTCTAAGAGGGAAGGTATTTGGGTATGGGTTTCCGGGATGCAGGCAAAGTTCTATTTCTAGATGCCAATTACATAGTTTCTCACTTTATAAATTCCTTAAACTTACATTTTGTGTATGTCTTATGCACAGTTTCATATGTACGACACAGCTTACAAAGTTTAAAAAACAAAACAGCCAGGGGCAGTGGCTCACACCTGTAATCCCAGCCTTTTAGGAGACTGAGGCGGGTAGACCACTTGAGCCCAGGAGTTTGAAACCAGCCTGTGCAACATGTTGAAACCCAATCTCTACAAAAAATATAAGAAACTAGCCAGACGTGGTGGCATGCACCTGTAGTCCCAGCTATCAGGGAGGCTGAGGTGAGAGGATCACCTGAGCCCAGGAGGTTGAGGCTGCAGTGAGCTGTGAGTATGCCATTGCACTCCAGCCTGGGTGACTGAGTGAGACCCTGTCTCAAACAAAACAAAACAAATTAAATTTTAAAAGGAAATTAAAGAGCCTGGGCATGGTGGCTCACACCTGTAATCCCAGCAATTTGGGAGGCTGAGGCAGGCGCAGATCACCTGAGATCAGGAGTTCGAGACTACCCTGGAAAACATGGTGAAACCCCGCCTCTACTAAAAATACAAAAATTAGCCAGGTGTGGTGGCGCATGCCTGTAATCCCAGCTACTGGGGAAGCTTAGGCAGGAGAATCATTTGAACTTGGGAGGTGGAGGTTGCAGTGAGTCAAGATCACAACATGTGAATAAAGTTATCTTGGGCCCTACAAATTAGACCAGCCACCAGCTGAATACCACAATCAACTTCACCTGGAGCAGAAGAATTGTTCAGCGCTTCGCTCCAAATTCCTGACCCTCAAAGTCATGAAACCTAATAAAACCTAATTAAAAAAAAAAAAAAAACTCCAGTTGGGTGACACAGCAAGCGAGACTGTCTCAAAAACAACAACAACAACAACAACAAAAACCAAGAAGTTAAAGAGTAGGTATGATAGAAATTAGAAACGGCCACACATTCTTTAACGCTCATGAAGTAGGTTCTGTTCTCTTCCCATCTTTGAATCTAGGCTGGCCTGTGATTCCTTTGACCAACAAAGCACGGCAAACGTAAGTGATACTACGCTATTTTTGGCTCTAGCCTTTAATAAGACTTGTAGCTTCCAGTTTGGCCCCTTGAAACTTGAGTCACTATGTTAGAAGTCGAATACCCTACTGTAGAGAGGCCTTGAGACTACAGGGAAAGGAAGAGGAGCATGTCTTTACAGTCAAGACTGTCAAGGCAGAGGCATGTGAATGAAGTTATCTTGGGCCCTACAAATTAGACCAGCCACCAGCTGAATACCACAATCAACTTCACCTGGAGCAGAAGAATTGTTCAGCAGAGCTTTGCTCCAAATTCCTGACCCTCAAAGTCATGAAACCTAATAAAACCTAGTTGTATTTTCAAACTACTAACTGTTGGAGTAGTTTGTTACATGCAATAAATTACAGAAAAATAGGCAGATTTAGGCAAATACATTAAAAAAGGAAGTAAGGGCCGAGGCGAGGTGGCTCAAGCCTGTAATCCCAGCACTTTGGGAGGCCGAGGTGGGTGGATCACAAGGCCTGGAGTTCAAGACAAGCCTGGCCAAGATGGTGAAACCCCGTCTCTGCTTATAAAAATACAAAAATTAGCCGGGCGTGGTGGCAGGTGCCTATAATCCATTACTCGGGAGGCTGAGGCAGGAGAATTGCTTGAACCCAGGAGGCGGAGGTTGTAGTGAGCCGAGATTGCTGCACTCTAGCCTGGGTGACACAGAAAGACCCCATCTCAAAAAAAAAAAAAAAAGAAAAGAAGAGTTCTGCTAAATTAAATTTGGCCTAAGGCTGCTGCTGTACCTTGAGTCCCTCAAGACTGAACAACAATCCAATTTGGTACGTAAACAAATCGAAAGCTTACGAGTATATTCTTGTAACATATAGCTGTCTCAGCCATCACAGCTGCCCAGCTTCAGCTAATCATAGGCTGCTAATTGAGCCAACCGTGTCCAAATAAGGCAAACACTGAGCTGTAACCAATCAAGCTGTTTCAGTATCTCACTTCCCTTCTCTATCTGTGAATATTCTCTGCCCACAATGTGGAACTCTCTGAATCTCTTCTGGTTCTGAGTGCTGTCCTGTTCATGAATCATTCTTTGCTCAAAAAAACTCTGAAAAATTTAATTTGTCTGAATTTTTTTTTTTTTTTAACATTTCTCATATTATTAGTAAATTTAAGCTGGGCATGGTGGTATGTGCGTATAGTTCTAATTGCTTGGAAGGCTGTGGCAAAAGGCTTGAGCCCAGGAGTGAGGCTGCAGTGAGCTATGATACATGATCACGCCACTGCAATGCAGCCTGGTGATGGAGCGAGACCCCATCTTAAAAAAAAAAAAAAATTAGAGTTTTAGAATAAGAAAACATTGTTTTGGACAAATAATGTTATTTTTATTGATTGACTGATTGATATATATTTTTGAGACAGAGTCTCACTCTGTCAACCAGACTGGAGTGCAATGGCACAATCTCGGCTCACTGCAACCTCCACCTCCCAGGTCCAAGTAATTCTCCTGCTTCAGCCTCCTGAGTAGCTGGGATTACAGGCGCACACCACCACGCCCAGCTAATTTTTGTATTTTTAGTAGGGACGGGATTTCGCCATGTTGGTCAGGCTGGTCTCAAACTCCTGACCTCGTGATCCGCCTGCCTTGGCTTCCCAAAGTGCTGGGATTACAGGTGTGAACCACTGCGCCTGGCCTAGGAATGTTATTTTTAAATCAGTGAAGTATGTACTCCAAAAGATAAAAGTCATAAACATTTATGTTAATATTTATATGCTCTTGCCATGGGTGAGACCCTTCAAAGCAAAACACTAAAAGCAGAAAACATAAATGATTAGATTAACAGATCTGAAAACATTCAAGATGTGTGTGTGTGTTTTTTTTTTGAGACCGAGTTTCACTCTTGTTGCCCAGGCTGAAGCACAATGGCTCACTCTTGGCTCACCTCAGCCTCTGCCTCCCGGGTTCAAGCAATTCTCCTGCCTCAGCCTCCCGAGTAGCTGGGATTATAGGCATGCACCACCACACCCGGCTAATTTTGTATTTTTGGTAGAGACGGGGGTTTCTCCATGTTGGTCAGTCTGGTCTTGAACTCCCGACATCAGGTGATCTGCCCGCCTTGGCCTCCCAAATTGTTAGGATTACAGGCCTGAGCCACTGTGCCCAGCCCATAAAAGTTTACAGTCATTGTATATCAAAATATTCCACCATAACCCTAATCTTAACCCTAAACATAATTAAAAACTTAAAAGTGTAGTATACACACACACACACACACACACACACACACACGGAAAAATATATCAATGTGAAAATGTGTTGAACTTAAAAGTTTTTATTTATTTATTTATTTTTTAAGTACAAGTACATTAAACAAGACAGTTACGGCCGGGCGCGGTGGCTCAAGCCTGTAATCCCAGCACTTTAGGAGGCCGAGATGGGCAGATCATGAGGTCAGGAGATCGAGACCATCCTGGCTAACACGGTGAAACCCTATCTCTACTAAAAAATACAAAAACTGGCCAGACGAGGTGGCGGGCGCCTGTATCCCAGCTACTCGGGAGGCTGAGGCAGGAAAATGGCCTAAACCTGGGAGGTGGAGCTTGCAGTGAGCTGAGATCCGGCCAGTGAACTCCAGCCTGGGCAACAGAGTGACACTCCGTCTCAAAAAAGAAAAAAAAGAAAAAAGAAGACAGTTACTGGCTGGGCACGGGTTGAGGGGTTGAGGCAGGCGCATCACTTGAGCTCAGGAGTTCAAGAAGACAATTACTGAAAGGATACCTTTCTGACCTCTCAGAGTTTTGTCAGGCATAGACTGAGCTTGATTCTCCCCATGTATTACTGTCCTATTCTGTGATAATTTGCTGTATCAAATTACCACAAATTTAGAGGCTTAAACAACATAAATGTATTATTATTATTTTTGAGATGGGGTCTCACTCTGTCCTCCTGGCTGGAATGCAGTGGGACACTAATGACTCACTGCAGTCTCAATCTCCTGCGCTCAGGCAATCCTCCCACCTCAGCCTCCCTGGTAGATGAGACTACAGGCACACACTTTCACACATGGTTAATTTTCATATTTTTTGTAGAGACAGGATTTCACCATGTTGTGCAGGCTGCTCTCCAACTCCTGAGCTCAAGCAATCCACCTGCCTTGGCCTCTCAAAGTGCTGGGAATTACAGGTGTGAGCCACTGCACCCAGCCAAATTTATTATTTAAGAGTTCTGGAGATCAGAACTACCAAATGGGTGAGTAGGGCTGCATTCCTTCTGGAAGCTCTTGAAGAGAATCCCTTCCCTTGCCTTTTCCAGCTTCAGGGGGGCTGTCCACATTCCTTGGTTAGGTAGCACATAGATATCATTGGGGAGGGGGTCATTATGCTGCCTATCACACCTCAGTTCCACAAAGCTGAGTTATCCCAGAGGTCATAGAAGAAACTCAGGAAGTAGGAACCCCAGGACTAATAGAGGCAGCTACTCAAAAGCAGTTCTTACATCCATAGCTAAGTCATTCTGGGTCCAATTCAAGGATCCATTTAGTGAAAAACAAAAGAGATACAAAAATTAGCCGGGTGTGGTAGTGTGTGCCTGTAATCCCAGCCACTCGGGAGGCTTGAGGCAGGAGAATCGCTTAAACTCAGGAGGCAGAGGTTGCAGTGAGCGGAGATGGCTCCACAGAACTCCAGTCTGGGCGACAGAGCAAGACTCTGTCTCAAAAA
>NW_012106475.1:6920410-6932271 GCF_000951045.1 Mandrillus leucophaeus | reverse complement strand
ATATATATATATATATATATATGCCAAAATTATTTTGCTTCTTATTTTAAGGTTGGTGAGAAGGTAAAGTTTTTTTTTTTAAATAGCATCTCTAGCTATTTTCATTTAGTAAAAATGCATTCATTTGGAGGTGATTTTTTTAATTCTTGAAAAGTTGTCCTCTAGAACTGGAATAAGACTTATTCCACGTGGTTGCAGAGGGCAGACCCAGAAGCAGCCATGGGGGAGATATCTGCTTGATTCAAACAGGATCTTCTCTGACAGTTGTCCTTGTTCAAAATGCAGTGAACTACCTCAAAATAAATATATAAATAAAAATTTAAAAAAAGGAATACAATTAGCTTTATACAAAATTGAGTACAATGTTTCTTTCCTCTTTCATTTTATAGATAGTGAGGAAAATCTGTGTTTAGTACTTGGAGTCTTTAAACTCCCAATAGATTATCAGATTAATGTTAAGAGTGATGTGAATGCTTAACCAACTTCCACTGGCCCTAAAACCCCTGAATTTAACAGTAAGTCCTCCAAAACTGTTATTTCATATAGATGAAATTTCTAATCACAGACCACCAAGAACTTTTGAAAAATTTAAAGGCTGTCTTCTTTCATAGCGTATTCACTTATTTCTTTTTTAAAAATGAAGCATGATTATGAGACATGCTCAACACAGCTCAGTGGAGGATGCAGAGGTTTTTGCTCTCTTTAACACTGGGTTCAAGACTCAGGCCGTCGGGCGCGTTCTTTAAACTCCCTTTGCTTCAATTACTTTTCGGAGTCTAGGTGCCGTTACCTTTTGGCAATCCGACGGAGAGAGAAGCGAGCAGGGAGACAAGGTGAGGCATTCTGCCACGCTGGCCCCTCACCTCTGTCATCACAGGACGTTATGGGTTCCTCTGAGACGAGTTTTTCCCTTATAAGGAGGCAGTAGTGGGGTTCCTCGTCGGAAAGTTAGCCCTGCTTGTAGGAAAGTAGAACGAAAGATTTGTGTGAAAGACTGTAGATCAGCCCGTCTTTGGTCGATAGCATTCTAAAGCAAAAACCTTGACAGGACAGAGGTGAAAGAAGGTGACATCCGTGACAGGAGGTAGGGAGGGAAGCTCAGGTCAGCTCAGTGCGGGGGAATAGTGTTGGTAACTGCAAGCAGCATCCTGGACCGCCGTGGGAATATCTTGGAAATTCTTAAAGAGAACGTACTTTTTGCTCTCTGTGGTCCGGCGGCCATTTTTTCCGACTGGCTGTGGGTAAACGAGCAGCCCCTGTTGGCTCCGAGGGTAATAACAGCTTTTCGCAGAGACGTTTTGAAGATGCGCCGGTAGGGGGCAGCGATGAGGTGGTTGCAAGTCCCCGAGCATCCCGTCAACTGGTGAGTTTTAACGCTAAAGGAAACGTAAAATAGTGGATAAATAGAAGCGTGGAGTGAGAAAGCCGACTATAAACCTCAGTAATATCTCTCCATATATTTTTGCCTTTAGAGGAAGACTGGGTTCGTCTTTAAATGCGCTCATTAGTATGCTTCTTAATACGTATGGAAGCAAACTTCTTGACACTCCACTTACAAAGGTACCCTTAGTGAGCGAGGAGGGCAAAAGAGACAGGGTCTCGCTATATTGCCCAGGCTGGAGTGCAGTGGCTATTCACAGGCGCGATCCCACTACTGATCAGCACGGGAGTTTTGACCTGCTCCGTTTCCGACCTGGGCCGGTTCACCCCTCCTTAGGCAACCTGGTGGTCCCCCGCTCCCGGGAGGTCACCATATTGATGCCGAACTTAGTGCGGACACCCGATCGGCATAGCGCACTACAGCCCAGAACTCCTGGGCTCAAGCGATCCTCCCACCTCAGCCTCCCTAGTAGCTGGGACTACAGGCACGCGCCACCGCGCCCGGCGGTTGGAAACGCTGCGAAAAGCTACTAGAAGCTGCAGTGCGGTGACGTCATCCGGGGAGGGGTTGAGGGGGGCCCAAGCCCGGCGACGTAGCTTGGACACACCCACACTGGGCGGTCTGGAGGCTACGATAGTGTGGCGTCATCTGAGCTGGCGAGCCGTTAAGCCTTACAGGGTTGGGACCCCGGAAGCTACAGGCGCAGTTGCTGCCACGGCTCACGGTGTTTTGATCCGAATACCGCGTTCCTGCTTAACAGAACTTGGTCAGTATGCGCTTAATGCTCATAGTGTGGCGTCCGGACACGCAGCGACAGAAAGAAAAACGCAATAACCTGGTCCCCCAGCGTTGCTTGCTTCAGCAGGCCTTAAATATATGCTTCATCTTTTGGGGGACGTTACTTAAGGGGCAACCATTTGGCTCGAAATCTTCCATTATTTTCAGCAAGCATTTAGGAGGTGACTGCATTATAAGGAGAATAACCCACAGTAGCAGAGGTTGGGAGTCTGCATGGTGCCGAGGCCAGCTCAGTCTTCACTATTTGAATGAAGGAAGCCTGGGGCAACTTTTGTTTTCTCTGCCCTGCATGTTAGTTGCCCGTTGTTTTTGGAGAAAAAACTAGTATCGGGTATATTGGTGGAAAAATTTGGATTTGGCAGCCCGAAGTCTTTTTTGAGACAAACTTAGGAAGGGATAGAGAGGAGGAAAGAAAAAATTTTCGACTATAGTAGATCTGCAAAAGCAGACCTTCTATTAGTCCTCTATCTGTAGTCTTTCCCTCACCCCCTACCCCTTGTCTCCTAAAAACCAGTCCAGACTTTCCCCTCCACCTCCGTCCTTGTAGCAGATAACTTTGCTCCCTCCTTCATGGATAAATTGAAGGCCATTAGACAAAAATTTTTCAATTCCTTGCTACTCTCCCCGCTCTAAATTTATCTTTACAGCTTCAGAGAAGAGCACCCTTCTGTTTTCCCCTCCTACCTCAAACCCAATAGGTCAAAATTCTTCCATCAATCATTTTCACCCATCCTATCTCTCTCTTTCACTTAATACAGATTCCAAGCCGCGTTTCTTCTTTAAAAAAACGCCTTTGACCTTGCCTGTCTTTCTAAATGAAATCTGTTTTCATGGCTGCACTTCTTCAAACCATGTTCAACAATAACTACATTCGCTTCTTAACCTTCTGTCGTCAGTCCATAGCCCACCAATCCACTGAAACTATTCTAGCTAAGGCTGCAATACCCAAGCCTCCTAACTGGCAGGTCTAAGGAACCCTTTCTGACTTGGCTGACATAATTTACCACCAATCTCTGTCACTTGTGACTGCTATTTCCTCCCTGAACATTTCTTCTACCTGGTTCTTGTTCACAGCCCTTGATATTTCCTCCCAGGCTGTCTCTTCTGCCCACCCAGCAAATGTTTTTGTTCCTTACAGTTCTCTCATAAATGTTCTCTGTTCTCTATGTTCTTCATGAGTGATCTAATCAATTCTCAAGGCTTTCAAATCTGTAGTTCCAATCTGATGCTGTTTCCAGAGCTTCAGATTCACATTTTTAGTTGCCTTCTGGATGTCACGAAATCATTCAAAACTTCAGTATTTGCAAACAAAACTGATCTTCTCTTCTTCCTCCAAACTTGCTCAATTTTCCTTTTTATCAATATGTTTGTTTGTTTATTTATTTATTTATTGAGACAGAGTCTTGCTCTGTTGCCCAGGCTGGAGTGCAGTGGTGTGATCTTGGCTCACTGCAACCTCCGCCTCCTGGGTTCAAGCGATTCCCCTGCCTCAGCCTCCTCAGTAGCTGGGATTACAGGTGCCCACCACCGCGCCCAGCTAATTTTTGTATTTTCAGTAAAGATGGGGTTTTCCCATGTTGGCCAGGCTGGTCTTGAACTCCTGACCTCGTGATCCATCTGCCTCAGCCTCCCAAAGTGCTGGGATTACAGGCGTGAGCCACCGTGCCTGGCCCATCAGTATGTTTAGTTGCTTACTTCAGAACTCTGAGTCATCCTTGACTACTGTTTCATTCATTTAATACCAAATATTTACTTTTTACTTATCCAATGACAGGCACTGTACTAGGTGATAGAGATGTGGTGGTGAAGAAAAGAGACACGGTGGAAGAGACAGACAAAAATTTAGCAAAAAAATTATAATTTCAAACTGTGGTAAGTGCTGGTGAAGGAAGCACAGTACTGAGATATAAACAATGGTGGTAGGAAGCAGGTGGGGCACCAGGTTTCGAGAATGTAGTCAGGTAAGCCTCTTTTAGGAGGTATCATTTAAATTAGAGCCTGAAGAATGAGGCATCGGTTAAGGTACATTGATTGCAAACGAGGACTGTCTGTAAACTCAAGTAAACGAACCTCTCTTTAGGAAATTTCAGAAGAAAGTAAGTTATCTCAAGCAAGTTGGTCAGAAGAAAATGGGCTGATAATGAAATGTAAGTTGTCCCCCAAAGTCGGTTCTCCCGTTTTACAACGCTAATACATTGCTATTTGGGCACATGAAATGCCAGCTAGAGACCATATTGCCCGGATTTCCTTACAACCAAGTGTGCTCAAGTTCTCACCAATGGAATATGAATGAAAGTTGTATGTGCACTCTGCATCGCTTCCTTAAAAAGAAATCGGTTGCCCTCTACTTTCGCTCTTTTGCCCTTCTCCAGCGCTAGGTGGCGCCAGTGCAGATCCACTGCAGTGCCCTACCTTTAACCATGCAAATTAGGAAAAATACCAAGGGTCAAGAGGAAAGAAGGGGCAGGATTGGAAAACAAAACAAAACAAAAAACAAAACAAAAACCAACGAAACCAAACCAAAATAAAACCAAAACAGACAGAAAGCAGAGTCCATGGAAGAATTAATGAAGCTGATCCACTCTATAGCCTCCACCACTCCTACCTCTGGACTGTTAGATGAGAAATAAGTTTCCATCTGAAATCACTATATTTTGGGGTCTTTTTATTATTACAGCATACTCTGTACTCTAATAGAGGGAGATTCACAGAAGAAAATCCTGGATAAGCAGAACTCAAAGAGCAGGAACCAAAAGAGCTCCAGGTATCTACAGGGCACCCCAATGGGATGAACCATCCTCAGTATCCTCTAAGAAGAGTCTGATTTTCTAGTTTGAGTTCTGTATTCTTCTACAATCTGTATTTATATGCATACCTATTTTTATTTTTATTGTTTATTTATTTATTTTATGAGATGGAGTTTTGCTCGAGTTGCCCAAACTGGAGTGCAATGGTGTGATCTCGGCTGAAGGCAACCTCCGCCTCTCAGGTTCAAGTGATTCTCCTGCCTCAGCCTCCCAAGTAGCTGGGATTGCAGGCACGTGCCACCACACCCGGCTAATTTTTTGTATTTTTAGTAGTTTATTAGTGTCTTAGTTTAGTAGTTTAGTTTCACCGTGTTAGCCAGGCTGGTCTCCAATTCCTGATCTCAGGTGATCCACCCGCCTCGGCCTCCCAAAGTGCTGGGCTTATAGGCGTGAGCCACCACGCCCGGCCATGCATACCTATTTTTATAATTATGTTGTAAATAAAACATCTGTGTTTCGCTTTTCTTTCCCACATGTCACTATGCTTTTGGTGGCAGTATAATCTTTTATTGTTATTATTATTATTTGAGACAGAGTCTCGCTGTGTCTCCCAGGCTGGAGTGCAGTAGCGCGACCTCAGCTCACTGCAACCACCACCTTCCCGGTTCAAACGATTCTCCTGCCTCAGCCTACTGGGTAGCTGAGACTACAAGCAGGCGTCACCACACCCAGCTAATTTTTGTATTTTTAGTAGAGACGGGGGTTTCACCATGTTGGCCAACCTGGTCTGGAACTCCTGGTCTCAGGTGATCCGCCCGCCTCGGCCTCCCAAAGTGCTGGGATTACAGGTGTGAGCCACCGCTCCCGGCCAGGTGGCCCTATAATCTTTTGACTTGATGCATCATAATTTGTGACTATTTAAATTGAACCACTATCAGTCACACTAATCACCACTTTACCATTCTATATTTTCACCTGTATTGTTTTATGAATTAGTGATCCGCATAATATCCAGTGCTAAGTCAGCTATGCACAACCTCGAGTCAGTCGTTTGCTTTTTCTTGAGACATAGTCTCGCTCCGTCGCCCAAGCTGGAGTGCAGTGACACGATGTCAGCTCGCTGCAAGGTTCACCTCCCGGGTTCACACCATTCTCCTGCCTCAGCCTCCCGAGTAGCTGGGACTACAGGCGCCCGCCACCACGCCTGGTTAATTTTTTTTGTATTTTTAGTAGAGACGGGGTTTCACCGTGTTAGCAGGATGTTCTCGATCTCCTGACCTCGTGATCCCCCAGCCTCAGCCTCCCAAAGTGCTGGGATTACAGGCGTGAGCCACTGCGCTCGGCCAGCCGTTTGCTTTTTAACAGTGGAAAGGACAAGGCCGTGTCCGGCTGTATGGGGCTTTGCTTGTTCAAAATGTAACCTCTATACAGCTGCACGCAGTGGCTCACGCCTGTAATCCCAGCACTTCGTGAGGCGCCGACAGGCGGGTCACTTGAGGGCAGCAGTTCGAGCCCAGCCTGGCCAACATGGCAAAAACCCATCTCTACTAAAAACACAAAAATTAGCCTGGCGTGGTGGCGCTCGCCTGTAGTCCCAGTTATTCAGGAGGCTAAGGCAGGAGAATCGCTTAAACCCGGGAAGAGGAGGTTGCAGTAAGCCGAGACGTGTAACTGCACTCCAGTCTGGGCAACAGAGCAAGACTCTGTCTCAAAAAAAAAAAAAAAAAAAAAAGTGACCTATATGAAAGTTAATTTTGTGGCACTGAACAAAGTAGGTAATAACCTCATCTCAAATGGGAAGTCTCACTCTGTCTACAAAAAACTCCATGCCATGGAGTTTTTAATTAATAAAAACTCAAAAGTTTATAAATTAGTCCTTTGGAGACGTTAAACAAAGAGCATGGCGTCATACGAAAAGGCTTTCTGCCCTGGTAAGGAAAGAAGGCTTGTGGGCAGGTTGAGTCTGGTCCTTCAGTTCTCAGCTTTCACCAGGGAAGGGGTACCAGACAAGGCTGAGGCTGAACCTGAGCTGCACATTCCCTAATTGCTGGGCCGTGAGAGAACACCCGAGGAGGGGGCCAAACGCAGCTGAAGAAAAGACGACGTGGAGGTCATAGACGACCAAGAGAAAGGGGCGCACCGCCGACACTATCGCCAGCCAGACCCCAGATCAAGAGAAATAGAAGAGGAGCCCGGGTCTCCAAACACGACAGGCTGGGGTCCCAGGGCAAGGTACTGGGCTGCCAGCGGAAGCGTGGGGAAGAAGCTGGGCTGCCGGCGGCGTGTGGGAGAGGCAGGGTCACCAGCAAGTGGACGGGTCGGAAGCGGGGCCACAGGCGGGGTGTGGCAGAGGTGGGGCCGCCAGCAAGTGGGAGGGGAGGGAGGCGGGGCCGCCGGCGGGGCACGGTGAAGAGGCGGGGCCACCAGAGGGCCCGGCGGAGAAATCACCCAGCGCGAGCTCGGTTATCTGGGTGTGGCGGTTCCGCCCTGGGCTGCGTCCTCCCACGGCACCCGTAGTTCCCCCACCCTTGACACACTGCGTGTTCTTCGCAGCTCACTGCAGCGGAGTCATCTGCTGCTGGCAGGGTTTTCTTTGCCACGGGTTGTTATGTGCATTTCAGGACATACCCCGTGGGGTGTCCCTGATTCCATTACATTTAATAAAGGAGCAGTGGATTAACCGGAATTACGGTTTGACAGAAAACACGTTTTCTTCTGGACAACACCCTGAGTGTAGGAAGAGCCTTTAATATGGTTGATACACACTATTTAATCGATCCAGAAACACATTTCTTGTGACAGGCTTTTAAATATCAGAATAAATCCTAAGAGTGAACAGTTGAAGTTACTTATCCAATGTTACACTGCTAGGCCTATAAATAAACTTGCGGGGTCTATTTTCTCCCATTTGAGTATGCTTTGATTTCCATATGACAGTTCTGCCGAAATGTTTTGACATCTTAGATCTTAATAGAACTCCATTACAGCACGACTATTTATTACATTGATTCTGATCTGACGTGTAATAAATCATGTCCCCAACCCAAAACATTAATATCCTGATATTTAACGCACTTTATCCAACTATTGATTCTATCTCTTCACACCAATGTGGTAAAAGCTTTTTTTTGTATTTAATGTATTCATTTTGAAAATATTTTAAATGCTTCTTTTTAATTAGCTAACTTTGAAGAGTGCTTCCTTTGTTTGGGGACTCTGTAGATTTAGGCTAATGTCACACATTCAGAATAATTGGCAAATTGATTTGCCTTTCTTTGACTTTCTATTCTCCAAACTGATTATATGCTGGGGTTAATACATTTGAACTGGCCGACCAGGCGCGGTGGCTCACGCCGGTAATCCCAGCACTTTGGGAGGCGGAGGTGGGTGGATCACGTGAGGTTAGGAGTTCGAGACCAGCATGGCCAATATGGTGAAACCCCGTCTCTACTAAAAATACAAAAAATTAGCCGGGAGTGGTGGCGGGCGCCTGTAATCCCAGCTACCCGGGAGGCGGAGGTTGCAGTGAGCCGAGGTCGCGCCATTGCACTCCAGCCTGGGCAATAAGAGCGAAACTCTGTCTCAAAAAAAAAAAAAAAAAATGTGTGTGTGTGTGCGTGTGCATGTATATACACATATATATATTTGAACATGCCTAGGTTGTGGTAGGAAAACAAATACTTTAAATTGCATACAGTTTTTAAATTGCATACAGTTTTCACTGATTAAGGTAAGAGAGGATCAGGATAACATTATTTGCCTGAACCACTCATTTACTCATTCAACAAATAAGTATTGAGATCTGCTATGTGCTAGGTGTCCCAATGTGTCAACTATTAGTTAATATGGGGGAAAAATAATAGTTTTGAGAATAAAAGTGTGAGAAAGAAACAATTTGCTTAACATGATGCAAGCATTCTAATCATATATAGGTTTATGTGTATTCATCTTGGACCTGGAAGAGAGGACATAATTTCTGAGTAGAAGAATGACTGGGTTAATGTCTAATTTTGCATGTCCTCTGGCCCCAGCCATGATTAGTATAAAAATCCTAGGGTTTCTCTAGATCTAGGGAAAGATATTACTCTCCTCACCACCTCCACATAGAGTAATATCTTCCCTAGACCTCCTCCCCTTATGAACAAACGGAAGAACATTGAGGCTGTAAATGGCCTTTTGAGGTTCAAATGACAGTCTACTTTCACTTCTTTTATTTTGGAGGCGGAAATTTTAAGCTTTCATGCGTGTGGTTTAGACAGTTTTTAAATATTACTTTGTTGAGAGTTTATGATGTGGTGGTTAAACAAATAGCACCGCAGGTACTTGCTAGGGGATGCTTCACACATACAGTATGTCATCACAATTCATATTATTAATAATTAAAAATATATTCTGTTACACTATGGTTTATGTGTATGATTTGTTTTTTTTCCTGAGATGGAGTCTCACTCTGCTGCCCAGGCTGGAGTGTGGTGACGCGATCTCAGCCCACTGCAACCTCCGCCTCCTGGGTTCAAGCAATTCTCCTGCCTCAGCCTCCCAAATAGCTGGGATTACAGTCATGCACCACGACACCTGGCTTTTTTTTTTTTTTTTCAGTAGAGACGAGGTTTCACTATGTTGGCCAGGCTGGTCTCAAACTCCCAACCTCAAGTGAACCACCTGCCTCAGCCTCCCAAAGTGCTAGGATTACAGGTGTGAGGCACCATGCCCAGGCAGTTTATGTGTATGATGCATTTCTTTTTTGAGACGGAGTTTCGCTGTTGTTGCCCATGCTGGAGTGCAGCGGTGGGATCTGGGCTCAACGCAACCTCTGCCTCCTGGGTTCAAGCGATTCTCCTGCTTCAGCCTCCCGAGTAGCTTGGATTACAGGTATGTGTCATCATGCCCAGCTAATTTTTTTTTTTGTATTTTTAGTAGAGATGGGGATTCTCCATGATGGTCAGGCTAGTCTCGAACTCCCGACCTCAGGTGATCCATGTGCCTAGGCCTTTCAAAGTGCTGGGATTACAGGCGTGAGCCACTGTGCCCGGGCCTATGTGTATGATATTTTATGACCAAAGGAATTCACACTTTTCTCAGGGTTTGCTTTTAGGGCTAATGAACTGGAAAAGCAGTCCAATTTATACAGAGAATACTGAAGGCACAAGCTGCCTGTGTCTGTTCAACAGAAACCCCTTGCTGACAAGGCTCTAATTCATTTTGTGACACAGCTCATTTTCCAAGGGGGAGTATAGCCTGGGGTGTGGCAAGAAATAAAGGCAAAACCACTACACATTAGTTAGAATATTGTTGAAAGAGACAGTCTATAGTCACGGCAATGTATGGATAAACAATATTGCATATTACGAGAGTATTTGTATAATCAAAACCATTATATACAAATGCTATTATGATTTATTATCATTATAAAAACAAATATTAATGTTCTTATACATTATAATAATAATATAAACTAGAAGAGTGATTTATCCCCTTTTGAGCATAAGATTTATTAAAATAGTAGGTCCCTTTGTGCATTCATTCATTCATTCATTAACTCTACATCATTAGTCATTAGGGAAATGCAATCAAAACCACAAGAGATACAATTTCACACCTACTAGGATCACTAAAATAACAACAGTGAAACAGAAAATAACAAGTTGAATACAGGTGGTGCATGTCTGTAGTCCCAGCTACTCAGGAGGCTGAGATGGGAGGATCTGTTGAGCCGAGGAGTTCCAGGCTGGCCTGGGCAACATAGCAAGACCTCATCTGAAAACAAACAATCAAACAAACAAAAACAGCAAAGAAAAAAATAACAAGTGTTGGCAAGGATGTGGAGAAACTGGAACTCTCATACATCGCTGGTGGGAATGTAAAATAGTGCAGCTGCTATGAAAAACAGTTTGATGGTTCCTCAAAAAGTTAAACATACAATCATCATATGATTGAGTGATTCCACTCCTAGGTATAGACCCCCCAAAGAAGCAAAAGCAGGTACTCAAACAGATACTTGTGCATCAATATTTGTCACAGCATTATTCACAATAGTCAAAAGGTGGAAACAACTCAACTGTCCATCAACAGAAATAAGTAAACAAAATGTGATATTATAGAATATAATCAGCCATAAAAAGGATAAGGTTCTGACGCATGCTGCAACATAAATGAGCCTTGAAAACATGTAAAGTGAAATAAGCCAGACAGTAAAGGACAAATAAATCCATTTATGTGGAATCTGTAGAACAGGTAAATATGTAGAGATAGAAAGTAGACAGAGGTTGGGAATTAGGGTAGGGAGTTAGGAATTTTAATCTTATCTTATTTTTCATTTTTTTGAGACAAGGTCCTACTCTGTCACCCAGGCTGGAGGGAAGTGGGACTGACTATCTTGGCTCATTCAGCATTGAAATCTCTGACTCAGGTGATCCTCCCACCTCCATCCTCCCAAGTAGCTGGGGTTACAGGTGTGTGCCACCACACCAGGCTACCTTTTGCATTTTTTTATAGAGATGGTGTTTCACCATGTTTCCCAGGCTGGAGTTACCACTTAATGGGTATAGAATTTCTGTCTGAGGTGTTGAAAAAGTTTTGGAAATAGTAGTGATGGATGTACAATATTGTAAGTGTAATTGATGCTCCTGAATTATACACTTGAAAATGGTTAAAATGG
Source organism: Mandrillus leucophaeus (assembly GCF_000951045.1). Lineage (NCBI taxonomy): Eukaryota > Metazoa > Chordata > Mammalia > Primates > Cercopithecidae > Mandrillus > Mandrillus leucophaeus. The sequence goes on along the minus strand of NW_012106475.1, from coordinate 6,920,687 downwards.
GTCGGGTGCGGTGGATCACTCCTGTAATGCCAGCACTTTGGGAAGCCGAAGTGAGCGGATCATATGAGATCAGGAGTTTGAGACCAGCCTGGCCAACATGGTGAAACCCCATCTCTACTAAAAATGAAAAAATTAGTTGGGTGAGGTGGCAGGCACCTATAATCCCAGCTACTTGGAAGCTGAGACAGGAGAATCGCTTGAACCCAGGAGGCGAAGGTGGCAGTGAGCTGAGATTACGCCACTGCACTCTAGCCTGGGTGACAGAGCAAGACTGTCT
>NW_012106475.1:6919010-6919682 GCF_000951045.1 Mandrillus leucophaeus | reverse complement strand
GCGCAATCTCGGCTCACTGCAACCTCTGCCTCCCAGGTTCAAGTGATTCTCCTGCCTCAGCCTCCTGAGTAGCTGAGATTACAAGTGCCTGCCACCACGCCCGGCTAATTTTTTGTATTTTTAGTAGAGACAGGGTTTCACTATGTTGGCCAGGCTGGTTTTGAATGCCTGACCCCATGATCCACCCACCTCGGCCTCACAAAGTGCTGGGATTATAGGCATGAGCCACTATGCCTGACCGAAATACAGTTGATTATTGTGGGAGGTTGTGTTTTCAGATTTCTTGGGATTTTCTAGGTAGGAAATAACATCTTCTATAAGTAGCAACAGTTTTATTTTTTCCTTCCAAATCTATATGCCTTTAATTAATATTTCACTTTCTAGCCCTAATGCATGGCCAGAACTTTCAGCACCATGTTGAACGAGACCAGTGAGGTTGAACATCTTCCCTTGTTCTGATCTTAGTGGGAGAGCATTCAGTTTTTTACCATTAAGTATGTTAGCTGTAGGGATATTCTTTTCTTTTCTTTCTTTCTTTGGAGATTAAAAAAAATCAAATTGCAGAAGTTATTCTGTATTCCTGTTTTTCATAAAATTTTATAACGTGAGTAGGTGCTAAATTTTGTCAAATACTTTTTCTGCCTTAATATAAATGATCAAGTGAACTAACTT
>NW_012106475.1:6913741-6917980 GCF_000951045.1 Mandrillus leucophaeus | reverse complement strand
CTTTGGGAGGCCGAGGCAGGCAGATCATGAGGTCAGGAGTTTGAGACCAGCCTGGCCAACATAGTGAAACCCCGTCTCTACTAAAAATACAAAAATTAGCTGGGCATGGTGGTGCACGTATGTAGTCCCAGCTACTCGGGAGGCTGAGGCAGGAGAATTGCTTGAACCTGGGAGGCAGAGGTTGCAGTGAGCCGAGATCCCACCACTGCACTGCATTCTGGGCAACAGAGTGAGACTCTGTCTCAAAAAAGAAAAGAAAAGAAATATAGGTCTGTAGTTTTATTTTCTTTGTGTGTGTGTGTGCACTTATTTGTACTGAATTACCTGGTTTTAGTATCAACTTCACAAAATAACCGAGAAGTATTCCCACCTCTTCTATATCCTGAAACTATTAAAGTGTTGGGTAGCAATCTCCTGGAACATAAAGGTGCATCCCATAACCATCTGGGTCATGAGATTTCTTTTTTGGCAATTTTAAAATTATAAATTCAGTTTCCTTAATAATTAAAGGCTACTAGGTTGGGCGCAGTGGCTCACACCTGTAATGCCTGTAAATCCCAGCAATTTGGGAGGCCAAGGCAGGAGGATCACCTGACATCAAGAGTTTGAGACCAGCCTGGCTAATATGACAAAACCCCGTCTCTACTAAAAATACAAAAATTAGCCAGGTGTGGTGACAGGTGACTGTAATCCCAGCTATTTGGGAGGGTGACGCATGAGAATCGCTTGAACTCAGGAGGCGAAGGTTGCAGTGAGCCGAGATCGCGTCCTTGCACTCCAGCTTGGGCCACAGAGTGAGACTATGTCTCAAAAAAAGAAAAATAATAATAATAATAATAATAGGCTACTAAAATTATCTGCTTTATATTGGGTGAGTTGGGATACTTTGCGCTTTTGAGAAATTGGTCTTTTCATGTGCGTTGTCAAGTGTATGTGTATACAGTTGTTTGTAGCATTCTGTTATTATTTTGATATCTGCAGGGTCTATAGTGATATCTCATGTTTCACTTCTGTTATTGGTAAATTTATGTCTTCCTTTTTTTCTTTGTTAGTCGTGATAGCAGTTGTTGCTTTAATTGATATTTCCAAAGAACAAGCTCTTTGTCCCGTTGATTTTCTCTATTGCTTTTCTCTTCTCAATTTTATTGATTTCTGCTCTTATTCTTATTATTTCTTTCTTTTTAATGCTTTGGATTTATTTTTCTCTTTTTAAAGTAGGTCCTTGAGATGGGAGCTTAGAATATTAGTTTGTGAGTTTTCCTCTTCTAATATATGCATTTAGTGCTAAAAATTTCTCTCTAAGCAGTATGTTAGCTGTGTCCCTATAATTATGATATGTTGTGTTTTCTTTTTCTTTTCCTTTTTTCTTTTTTTTTTTCATAGAGGTAGGATCTCACCTTGTCACCCAGGTTGGTCCCAAACTCCTAGCTTCAAGCAATCCTCCTGCCTCAGCCTGATATGTTGTATTTTCATCTTTTTCTTTCTTGTTTTTTTTCTTTTTCTATTTTTTGAGACAGGGTCTTGACCTGTTGACCAGGCTGGAGTTCAGTGACGTGATCATGGCTAGCTGCCACCTGTCACCCCCAGGGCTGAAGTGACCCTCCTGCCTCAGCCTCCTAAGTAGCTGGGACTATAGGCAAGCACCACCAAGCCTGGCTTTTTTTTTTTTTTTTTTTTTAATAAGAGATGGGGTCTCACTATGTTGCCCAGGCTGGTCTTGAACTCCTGGGCTCAACAGATCCTCCCGCCTTGGCCTCCCAAAGTGCTGGGATTACAGGCATGAGCCACAGCGCCTGGCCTGGTATTTTCATTTTCATTTATTTCAATGTATTTTCATTTCCCTGAGATTTACTTTTTGGCCCATGGATTATTCAGAGGTATGTTGTTTATTTTCCAAGTGTGTAGAGATTTCCCTGCTACCTTTCTGTTATTGATTTATAGTAGCTGGAGAATATACTCTGTATCATTTCAATTTTTTTTTTTTGTTTTTGAGATGGAGTTTCGCTCTTGTTGCCCAGACCGGAGTGCAATGGCGCGATCTTGGCTCACTGCAACATCCACCTCCTGGGGTCAAGCGATTCTCCTGCCTCAGCCTCCCTAGTAGCTGGGATTACAGGCAGGCACCCGCCACCACGCCCAGCAAATTTCTTGTATTTTTAGTAGAGACAGGGATTCACTATGTTGGCCAGGCTGGTCTCGAATTCCTGACCTCAGGCAATCCACCTGCCTCAACCTCCCAAAGTGCTGAGATTACAGGCATGAGCCACAGTGCCTGGCTCCACGTCAATTCTTTATGTATTTGTTGAGGTTTGTTTTACGGCCCAGGGTATGGTCTATTTTGGTGTATGTTCCATGGGCACTTGATAATAAGGTGTGTGATATGTTGTCTTTCAGTCCTCAGTTTTTGCTGATATTTATGTTCTTTTATTCTTCTCTGCTTATAATTTTCCTTCTCTCTCTCTCTCTTTCTTTCTTTCTTTTTTTGACAGAGTTTCGCTCTTGTTGCCCAGGCTGGAGTGCAATGGTGCAATCTCGGCTCACCGCAATCTCCACCTCCTGTGTTCAAGTGATTCTCCTGCCTCAGCCTCCCGAGTAGCTGGGATTACAGGCATGCTGTACAGCCACCATGTCTGGCTAATTTTGTATTTTTAGTAGAGACAGGGTTTCTCCACGTTGGTCAGGCTGGTCTCGAAATCATGACCTCAGGTGATCCACCCGCCTCGGCCTCCCAAAGTCCTGGGATTACAGGCATGAGCCACCGCACCTAGCCCTTTTCTTTTTTCTTTACAAGCAAGGACTTGAGCAATAATTGGCTTTACTATGCCAACTACATACATTTAGAACTATGTCAGGGAGTTATAACTTTTGCTTCAATCATCAAACATAATTTAGAAAACTCAAGAGGAGAAGAAAAATCAATTGCATTTACCCATATTTTTGCTTACCATGTTCTTTCTTGCTTCCTGATGTACCAACATTCCTTTTAAAAAAAAAAATCCTTTCCTTTCTGTTTAGAGAAATTCCAACTTCTTTTAGCTATTTTTAAAAAAATTGTAGAGATGGAGCCAGGTGTAGTGGCTAACGCCTGTAATCCCAGGACTTTGGGAGGCCAAGATGGGTGGATCACCTGAGGTCGGGAGTTCAAGTCCAGCCTGGCCAACATGGTGAAACCCCATCTCTACTAAAAATACAAAAATTAGTCAGGTCTGGTGGCGCATGCCTGTAATCCCAGTTACTCAGGAGGCTAAAGCAGGAAAATTGCTTGAACCCAGGAGGTGGAGGCTGCAGTGAGCCAAGATTATGCCACTACACTCCAGCCTGGGCAACAGAGTAAGGCTCTGTTTCAAGAAGAATTTAAAAATTAAAAAAAAAAATTGTGGAGATGAGGTCTCACTATGTTGTCCAGGTTGGTCTCAAACTTCTTGCCTCAAATGATCCTCCTGCCTCAGCCTCCCAAAGTGCTGGGATTACAGGTGTGAGTCACTGTGCACAGCCCTTCTTTATATCTTCTATATCTCTGCTGAGACTTTCTATTTATCTGCTGAGACTATTTTTTTAATTGTTTCAAGTGTGTTCATAATTGCTAATTAAACCATTTTTATGCTGGCTGCAGTAAAAACTTTGTCTTATTATTCTAACATCTTTTTCATCTTGATGTTGACATTTATTGTCTTTTTTTCATTCAATCTGTGATATTGTTATGATGAGTGATTTTTGGTGGTGACCTGAATATTTTCAGTATTATCAGACTCTGGATCTTATTTTTAATTTAATTTAATTATTTGTTTATTTACTTATTTTGAGATGGAGTCTCCCTCTGTTACCCAGGCTGGAGTGCAGTGGCAGGATCTCGGCTCACTACAACCTCTGCCTCCTGGGTTCAAGCTATCCTGCCTCAGCCTCCCAAGTAACTGGGATTACAGGTGCATGCCACTATGCCCAGCTAATTTTTATATTTTTAGTAGAGATGGGGTTTCACCATCTTGGCCACGCTGGTCTCGACCACCTGACCTCAAGTGATCCACCCGACTTGGCCTCCCAAACTGCTGGGATGATAGGGGTGAGCCACTGCGCCCAGCCTAATTTTAATTTTTAATTAAGATTCCCCATTGTTAAGCAATGAATCTTATTTATTTATTTATTGAGATGGAGTCTCACTGTGTCACCATCTCGGCTCACTTCAACCTCTGCCTCCTGGGGTCAAGCGATCCTCATGCCTCAGCCTCCCAAATAGCTGGG
>NW_012106475.1:6887050-6913366 GCF_000951045.1 Mandrillus leucophaeus | reverse complement strand
TGTGACCCACCCCACCTGGCCTCCGCACCCATCTGGATCCTATTTAAACTTCTGTTTTAGCTGGCCTCCTCTAACACCTCCCCAGCAAGGAAAGAGGAGCACTACCTTGTTACTGCCAGATGGGGGCAGATGTCCAGGTTCCTCATTTGGCCTCTGTTAACAACCTAGGAGTGCCTCCTTGTGACTACAAGGTGAGGGTGGGAGTACTGGCTCCCCACTAGGCCTCCAGTGATATCTCCCTGACTGGAAAGCGTAGGAGTACATTACTGCTCCCCACGGGGTTTTCACTGACTCTATACCACAAGGGAGGCTGGTATTGGGGGTGAGGGAGTAAGAGAAAAAAACCTGTTTTCCAGCGGGCCGCGGTGGCTCGCACCTGTAATACTAGCACTTTGGGAGGCCGAGGTGGGTGGATCACCTGAGGTCGGGAGTTTGAGACCAGCCTGGCCAACGTGGAGAAACCTCCGTCTCTACTAAAAATACAAAAAATTAGCTGGGCATGGTGGCAGTCGCCTATAATCCCAGCTACTCGGGAGAGTGAGGCAGGAGAATCGCTTGAACCCGGGGTGGGGCGGCGGAGGTTGCAGTAGGCCTAGGTAGCACCACTTCACTCCAGCCTGGGCAAAAGAGTAAAACTCTGTCTCAAAAAAAAGAAAAGAAGAAGAAGAAGAAGAAGAAGAAAACCTGTTTTCCTGTACACTCACGACGCTTCTGACACCAAATGTGTGGAGTTTTCCCTCACAGTAAGCAATTCTCCAGCTCTCTAGATCCCAGTCGGGTGTACTACAATTATGACAGTAACTACCCAGAATTAGCACAGACCACACAGGTTAAGGGTTCAGTCTAACAAGACTATCCCAGTTCAGAAGTCGGTCTCAAATTCCAAGTTGTGACTTGTACTTCTGACCCACTGGCTATAAATCAGGGGCTCCCATGACTCCCTCCTGGGGTTTGATAATTTGCTGGATGGCTCGAGGAACTCAGGAAAGCACTTTACTTGCAATTACTGGTTTATTATAAAGAATACAATTCAGGAATAGCAAAATGAAAGAGATGAATTGGGGCCGGGCACAGTGGCTCATGTTTGTAATCCCAGCACTTTGAGAAGTGGAGGTGGGTGGATTGCTTGAGTCCAGGAGTTTGAGACCAGCCTGGGCAACACGGTGAGACTGTCTCAAAACAAAAACAAAAACAAAAACAAAAAAAACAAAGAGATGCATTGGGCAAGGTACAGGGATGGGTGGGGTTGTGTGAGGGTTCCTTGCCCTTGCTAGAGGTGCCACCCTTCTAGCACCTCAGTGTGTTCACCAACCCAGAACCTCTCCAAACCTTGTTGGTTAGGGATTTTATGGAGGTTCTATTATGTAGGCATGATTAATTAAATCAGTAGCCATTGGTGACTAGCTGAATCCCCAGATCCTCTCCCTTCCCTGGAGTTCAAGGTGTGGGACTGAACATTCCATCCAGGGTTGGTTCCTCTGGCAAGTAACCCCCATCCTCTAAGAGTCACCTCGTTAGCATAAATTCAGGAATGGTTAAATGGGGTTATTACTGTTAACTTAAAAAAAAAATCACAAGATCTATAAATTTAGAAATGGAAACTTTATTTCTTGTAAAGCGTTATGGCCTGCAAGGTGGCTATGCCAGAGGCTGGGAAGCGCAGCCTCCAGTAGAGACCTGGAAACAGGCATTTCAAAGGAGGAGGGGCTGGGGTAGGAGCTTTATGCTCCTTTTATGCAAAGGAGTTGGCTAAACATACATATTTAACAGGCTAGAGGAGGAGCTATGAATATTCATGAAGGTGGTCCTGGTGCATGCATGTTGAATAAACATGGATGTTACATATGAACTATATTCACCTTGGGGTGGAGACTTAACATTTAAACGTATTACGGTTAGGCCCTATTCATCAAAGGTCTTTTCAGGACACAAAAGGACTTTTAAGTGCGCAGTCTCCGTGAACTGGCCAGACCCAGTCCTTGGTCAGTAGTCTCCTTATCAGGAGAAAGTTACTGAAATCAGTCTCTTGTCCAATCAGAGCTGTAGTTATGGCTTATGGAACAGAGAGTCAGTTGGTCAGCATCTGGTGGTTGTAAACTGCAACTGCTTCAACATTGTTTATCTCAAGGCCAGTGCTTATTTTGCTGCTAGAGAAAAAGACAAACCTTGTGGTGGTTAGGACATAGGTTTTTCTTTAAGTGTAGGAGTGCATGGCTTAATGCTTGCCTGGCATGGCCTTAGGTCCTGTTTATAATTTGTATCTTATTACCATAAAGATAATCCATTCTGTCAGTCTTTTTTGTTTTTGAGATGGAGTTTTGCTCTTTTGCCTAGGCTGGAGTGCAATGGCAAGATCTCGGCTCATCGCAACCTCTGCCTCCCGGGTTCAAGTGATACTCCTGCCTCAGCCTCCTGTGTAGCTGGGATTACAGGCATGTGCCACGATGCCTGGCTAATTTTGTTTTTTTAGTAGAGACAGGGTTTCTCCATGTTGGTCAGGCTGGTCTTAAACTCCTGACCTCAGGTGATCTGCCCGCCTCGGCCTCCCAAAGTGTTGGGATTACAGCCATGAGCTACTGCGCCCTTCTGTCAGTCTTTCTGAGACAGCGTCTTGCTCTGTCACCCAAGCTGGAGTGCCAGGGCACAATCACAGCTCACTGCAGCCTCGAACTCCAGGCTCAAGCAATCCTCACCCTTCCAAGTAGCTGGTACCACAGGTGTGCACCACCATAACCAGCTAACTTTATTTTATTTTACTTTTGTAGATGCGGAGGGTGGGAGGGTGGTCTCCCTATGGTGTTCAGGTGAAACCACCATTGCAAAATTGGAACTGACACAGTGAAAGAGATCTGAACCTAACCAACTCCAACTTGCTTCTAATCTCCAATCTGTCCTTGTTCATTCCTGGGCATAGGCCAAAGTAACTTTGGGAGGAACTTAGTTTTTAGTTTATGGTTTAAAACAAAGATGATAACAGCCCTTTCCCAAAACAAACCCCCTTCTTGCCTGGAGACTAGGCTGCCTTTGTGGGACTAATAAACTAGCCAAAATATTAGAAATTATGGTTTAGGAGTCATGTAGCTGGAGGCGACAAGATTCTGACCCTTCCCAAATTGCTCCTGGAGCTAACATCATCATTGTAAAGACGCAGAGCAGTGCTTGAGATATTTTGCAGACTCTGAACTTGATGGATCAACTGGCACCACCCAGACTGATAAACTGGCTCATGTGATCTTGTTACCCCCACCCAGGAACTGACTCAGTGCAAGAGGAAAGCTTCAACTCCCTTCATTTCATCTGCTACCTGACCAATCAGCACTTGTGACTCACTGGCTACCCCTCACCCACCAAATTGTCCTTAAAAACTCCGATCCTGGGCTCAGTGTGGTGGTTCACGCCTGTAATCCCAGCACTTTGGAAGGCAGAGTTGGGCGGATCACTTGAGGTCAGGAGTTTGAGACCAGCCTGACCAACATGGCAAAACCCCATCTCTACTAAAAATACAAAAATTAGTCCGGCCTGATGGCGTGCCTGTAATCCCAGTTACTCGAGAGGCTGAAGCAGGAGAATCGCTTGCCTCCCTTGCTGGGAGGAGGAGGCTGCGGTGAGATCGCACCACTGCACTCCAGCCTGGGCAACAGAGTGAGACTACCTCTCGAAAGAAAAAAAAAAGAAAAAGAAAAACAACAACAAAAATCCTACTCTGATCCCTGAATGCTCCGGGAGACTGATTTGAATAACAATAAAACTCTGGTCTCCGGCACAGCTGGCTCTGCATGAATAACTCTTTCTCTATTGCCATTCCCCTGTCTTGATAAATTGGCTCTGTCTAAACAGTGGACAAGGTGAATCCATTGGGCAATTACACAGGCTGATCTCTAACTCCTGAGCTCAAGCAATACTTTGCCTCTGGCTCTCAAAGTGTTGGGATTACAGACGTGAGCCTCCATGCCCAACCTGTTCTGTCAATCTTATGATCTCTATTTTAACATTAATGCTGGTCAGTTGTGTCTAAGCTGCAACGGGGGGGGGGTACAAAGAGCCAGGTATGGCCTCCCATCTTATTATAGCTGGGAACTCAGTTTTTAAGGTTTCTTTAGGGTCCTCTTGGCCAACAGGTGGTTCATTCAGTCAGTTGCGGGGCTTAGGATTTCATTTTTAGTTAACGTGATGAATAACAAAAGATGTTCCCCTCACATCTATCAGTCAGGAAATTTCAAGGGTCTCAGAAGGTTTGTGGCCGGGTGCTCACGCCTGTAATCCCAGCACTTTGGGAGGCCGAGGCAGGCAGATCACGAAATCAGGAGATCAAGACCATCCTGGTCAACATGGTGAAACTCCGTCTCTATTAAAATACAAAAAATTAGCTGGGCGTGGCAGTGCATGCCTGTAGTCCCAGCTAGTTGGGAGGCTGAGGCAGTGGAATCGCTTGAACCCAGGAGACAGAGGTTGCAGTGAGCCGAGATTATGCCACTGCACTCCTGCCTGGTGACAGAGCAAGATTCTGTCTCAAAAAAAAAAGTTTTGTGCAAGAAACTGGGCCCAGAGACTTGAGTATGGGCCTTCAGGCACCTCCCCACCCATGTCTGGGGGCATTTTTTTTTTTCTTTTTTTTGAGTCTCTGGAGAGCAGTGGCACAATCTCTGTTCACTGCAGCCTCAACTTCCTGGGCTCAAGCAATCCTCCCACTTTAGTCTCCTGAGTAGCTGGGACTACAGGCATGCACCACCACACCCAGCTAATTTTCGTATTTTGTAGAGACAGGGTTTCACCATGTTGCCCAAGTCTCAAACTCCTGAGTTCAAGCGAGCTACCACTCTTGGCTGGTGGCAATTGTTCCTGACTAGCATTTTGTTCCTAATTAGCTGCCTCACCCATGGTCTTCATGTTCCTGGAACTTGTGATACAAAGAACAATGTATAGCCAATCAATAGCTTAAGTTATTTTAATGTAAATTCTTGGTAAACAATCTAGGAACTGCCTCTTTTATTTCCTTTAGAAACACACTTGTGGCCAGGCACAGTAGTTCATGCCTGTAATCCCAGCACTTTGACAGGCCAAGGTAGGTGGATCACTTGAGGTCAGGAGTTCGAGACCAGCCTGGCCAACATAGTGAAACCCCATCTCACCTAAAAACACACAAAAAAGTAGCTGGGTATGGTGGCACATGCCTGTAGTCTCAGCTACTTGGGAGGCTAAGGCAGGAGGCAGAGGTTGCAGGGAGCCGAGATGGAGCTACTGCACTCCAGCCTGAGTGACAGAGTGAGACTCCGTCTCAAAAAAAAAAAAAAAAAAAAAAGAAAGAAAGAAAAAGAAACACACTTGTAATGACTGCTAATCAGAGTATATTCAGGGAAACCTGGATCTATACTCCTGGTTTGCAGTTCTCAAACTTGACCCAAGTAAACTCTCTACTTACATTAAGATTGCCTCAGTTTTTTTCTCTTTAGGTTGATAGCTCTCCACCTGGCCTTTATTACCATTGGTGGAAGTGGGGCCACAGATTTTTCTTTGGTGTTTGGCTGACATGGTTATTTTCTAAAAGTTTTCTGCCTTTCTAGGCTGTCTTCTGGTCCTTTGGCTGTCTGTCTTCCTGCCCCTTTCCTCATCATTTGGCTAAAGAGAGAAGGCTGTTCTTGGAGCTTCTTTCATATTTCAAGGTTTCAACTTCTTAAGTTCCAGGTTTGGAAGATATGAAGACAAAAGAGCAGCAAGAAACTTACCACTAAGTCATTCCTTGGGTCTCCAGGTCGCTAGCCAGCCTGCCTCCTTCTCTCCAGCTGGCAAAGTCTTCTTATGCTTCTTTTCTTTGTAATGCCTCGGGTTTTTTAGTTGTACTTAGAAAAAGAATTGGAAAAAGTATGCCTACTCTATCTCCCTGGAAGTGAATTCTATTGTATTAATTTTATGCTTACCTTTTGTTTAGGGCAAATGATACTGGCTGAAAAACTCCAGTGACTCTGTGATTTTTTTTTTTTTTCTATTCCCACATTAAGACAACTATTGTTATAGTATGAGGAATACATTAAGTTATTCTAAGAGCTCTATAAAGCAATTCAAGCATAGGTCAAAAGGCAAAGTCAGGCTGGGAGTGGTGGCTCACACCTGTAATCCCCCTGTAATCCTAGCAATTTGGGAGGCCAAGGTGGGTGGATTGCTTGAGCTCAGGAGTTCCAGACCAGACTAGGCAACATGGTGAAACCCCGTCTCTGCAAAAAACACAAAGATTAGCCAGATGTGGCAGCTCACTTCTGTAGTCCAAGCTACTTGGGCGGCTGAGGTGGGAGGATCTCTTGAGCCTTTGAGCCTGGGAGGCAGAGGCTGCAGTGAGCCGATTGTGCCACTGCACTACAGCCGGGTTGACAGAGCCAGACACTATCTCAAAAACAAACAAACAAACAAACAAACAAACAATCCATCCAGGACTTCAGTGCTCTTTATAAACTGAATTAGATTTATCAATAGCCCACCCTACCCCTTTAATTCTAATGGTGGTCATATACATATAATTCTCTTGAAGCATTAACATCTATGACTTTGATTCATTTACTTTAAAACTTTGTTTTGCTTGCACATTACTTTTTCTTGACATGTTTTGTAAAACGATTGCCTTTGGTTATATGTAACAGAAGCCAATTAGAGCTTGCTTTAGCGAAAAGAAAAGTAATGTGGCTGGCTTGGTGGCCCATGCCCGTAATCCCAGTACTTTGGGAGGCAGAGGTGGATGGATCACTTGAGGGCAGGAATTCGAGACCAACCTGGCCAACATGACAAAAACCCATCTCTACTAAAAACACAAAAATTAGCTGGGCGTGTTGGCACACGTCTGTAGTCCCAGCTACTCGGGAGGCTGAGGCATGAGAATCGCTTGAACCACGAGAATCGCTTGAACCACGGGAGGTGGAGGTTGCAGTGGAGCCGAGATCGCTGCACTGCACTCCAATTGGGCCACAAAGTGAGACTGTCTCAAAAAACAAAACAAAACAAAACAAAACAAAAAACCCCCCAAAACTGGGGTGTTTCATCAAACTCAGTGATTGGTATGCAGACAGACCCTAGTAAGGGCTTGGAGCGTCAGGAATAGTCTCTGCTTCATCTCTGCTTTCTCCACACATCTGCTTCTTTCTTTCTCCCTGAAAACTAATCTGTCTGCCTCCCAGTACTCAAAACAGGAATACGGCTGTGACACAGTCTCTAGTTAGTAAGATGCATCCATTAGGAAAAAAAGGACTGGTACAGTATTTCTTCAGATCTGATTCTAAATTCTTAGGAATAAAAATCCAGGCTGGGCATGGTGGCTCACACCTGTAATCCCAGCACTTTGGGAGGCCAACACAAGTGGATCATTGGAGGCCAGGAGTTCGAGACCATCCTGGCCAACATGGTGAAACCCCATCTCTACTAAAATTACAAAAATTAGCCAGGCGTGGTGGCATGTGCCTGTAATCCCAGCTACTTGGGAGGTTGAGGCATGAGAATCGCTCGAACCCCGGAGGTGGAGGCTGCAGTGAGCCGAGATTGTGCCATTGCACTCCAGTCTGGGCAACACAGTAAGACCCAGTCTTAAAAAAAAAAAAAAATCCAATTAGCCAATTAGGATAATGAGTCTACCTGTGGTCCAGTTGGTATGGCCAGAGATGTACATGCTGAGGAATCCCACAGAAAATCCAGGACTGCTAGGAGTCTACTCTTGTATTCCTGTGGATGGGGGTGGCAGTTTCTAAAGACATTCTAAGAGTGTTAAAACACATTGAATAACTCGCTCTACTCCTAGAATCTTTGATACACTGTTGAAGATTTATCCACATCAAAATTGTTACGATGTTCCAGGTCAACCTTCTAACATAACTATGTAAGTACATTGAATTCATGATTTGTTTTTCCTGTAATGCTAAAAATACATAATAAGCAGCAGAAAGACCCATTTTTACATTTGGAAATGAAACTGCTTCAAAGGCTCTAGAACTTTCCTTTTCTGGCATTAATTCAGTTAATTTGGAATGTCGGCACACAGTGTAGCTGACCTTCATCCCATAGTGTGACAGCAGAGGAACTCTTGCTCTAATTCACCAGAGAGGGGCATAGCCCCAATGACCCACGTTTAAGAAACTGTAATGTTACCTCTGAAGCCAGTCTTGTTTTTTTTCTTTCCGAGATGGAGTCTCACTCTGTCACCTAGGCTGGACTGGGGTGCAACAGCGTGATTTCAGCTCACTGCAAACTCCGCCTCCTGGGTTCAAGCGATTCTCCTGCCTCAGCCTCCTGTGTAGCTGGGATTACAGGCATGCACCACCACACCCAGCTAATTTTTGTATTTTTAGGAGAGATGGGGTTTCACCATGTTGGCCAGGCTGGAACTCCTGACCTCAGATGATCCACCTGCTGCAGCCTCCCAAAGTGCTGGGATTACAAGTGGGAGCCACCACACCTGGCCTGAAGCCAGTCTTTAACTCAGCAGGTTATACTATTTGACTATTATTTGTGGACATATAATCGATTTTATTTTTGAGACAGAGTCTGTTTCTAACTCTACTGGAAGATAAATCTTTCTTACTTGAAACTCATAAATTGTGTCCGGCTTAGTCCTTGTAAAACTGTTGTAACATTTACCTAGGATTTTACAACCATTTCCACACTCATAAATCTTGGTCATTGTGCTCAAAACTGTATCTTAAAGTAGGAGCTACTACAGACAATTAAATGCTGATGGTTCAAAGGTTCTGAATAGCATAGAAGCTGCTCCATTGTTTGTTCTTGGTATATATACTATGTGTGTTTATAAAGTAAAATTTAAAAAGAGGATATGGAGCAGGAAATTTCACATGAACCTACCTGTTTATAATTTTCTAAGGAATTTTACCTTTCCAACCTAAATCTGGGTTTTGGATTAAGATACCGTTTACAACACTGCCAAGCTCTAAGCTCTACTTTTCAATACAACTCTCTTCTTTTCCTTCCTTCCTTTTCTTCCTTTCTTCTTGTTTCTTTCTCTTCCCCATTCATTTTTTATTAATTCATTTATTCTCTCTCTTTGAAATAGCACTATGTAGCATCTAAAGTTATTATTATTATTGTTATTATTTTTCAGATGGAGTTGCGCTCTTGTTGCCCAGGGTGGAGTGCAGTGGCATGATCTTGGCTCAATGCAACCTCCGCCTCCTGGGCTCCATTGATTCTCCTGCCTCAGCCTCCCGAGTAGCTGGGATTACAGGCATGTGCCACCACACCCAACTAATTTTGTATTTTTAGTAGAGATGGGGTTCCTCTATGTTGGTCAGGATGGTCTCGAACTCTCAATCTCAGGTGATCCACCTACCTTGGCCTCCCAAAGTGCTGGGATGAGAGGAGTGAGCCACCACACCCGGCCTGTTATTATTTTTTGAGATGGAGTCTTGCTCTGCTGTCCAGGCTGGAGTGCAGTGGCATGATCATGGCTTGCTGCAACCTCCACCTCCTGGGTTCAAGCGATTCTCTTGCCTCAACTTCCCGAGCAGCTGAGATTACAGGCGCCCGCCACCATGCCCAGCTAATTTTTGTATTTTTATTAGAGACAGGGTTTTACCATGTTGGCCAGCCTGGTCTCGATCTCCTGGGCCTCAAGTGATCTGCCAGGCTTGGCCTCCCCAAGTGCTAGGATTACAGGCATGAGCCACTGAGACTGGCCTAAAGTTATTTTATTTATTTAGTTTCTAATATACAAACAGTTGTAAATTTGCTGGCTTACCAACTTTTTCTTCAGATTTGGAAGATTCTTTCCTTTGGGTTCTGTAACATGGAAAGTTCTTCTACCTTGCTTTTGCCATCAAGCTAGCTATCTGAAGGATTCCCTTGAGAGGCAGAACCTCTAAACAGCAAGTTAGGAAGTAAGGCAGATACAGTGCAAAATACTGTGCTAGAAGCAAAAAGTAATGTAGACAGCTAATATTGCGTGATGGCTTAGATTAGTTAATGTGTTTAGTACCATTGTGATCCATTCACCAATTAGTCAGTGTTTTGCTTATATGCCATTTCCTTCATGTATCTATAGGGGAAAACAAGCAAAAACAGAAACCAATGACAAAACCTATAGATTAGAACATTTTAAGCTGGAATCATTATGAAGAGAGGATAAGGATTTTAGCCCTCAGATCTTTGGTGTCCCTTAAGTTTCTTCCTGAATATCATAACATTTATACCAAAACATCGCTATACGGTATGTTATTGTATAATAAAATCACAACTGGCTGACCACAGTGGCTCACACTTGTAATCCCAGCATTCAGGAAGGTAAAGATGGAAGGATCGAATGAGGCTAGCAGTTCGAGACCAGCCTGGGTGACAAAGGGAGACTCTGTCACCACATACACACACAGAATTAACCGGGCATAATGCCTCATACCTGTAGTCCCAGCTACTTGGGAGGCTGAGGTGGGAGGATCCCTTGGGCCCTGGAGGTTGAGGCTGCAGTGAGCCGTGATTGTGCCACTGCGCTCCAGGCCCAACCACTGTTACTGTAAACACTACATGCACTTTTACTAATTACAAGGTTTGGAGTAGTCAGTCAATTAAGAAGTCTGAATGACTTAGCCTCTCTGTTTTTATGTTTTATTTTTATTTTTTTTTTGAGACAGAGTCTCGCTCTGTTGCCCAGGCTGGGGTGCAGTGGCGCGATCTTGGCTCACTGCAAGCTCCACCATCCGGGTTCATGCCATTCTCCTGCCTCAGCCTCCAGAGTAGCTGGGACTACAGGCGCCCACCACCTCGCCTGGCTAGTTTTTTGTATTTTTTAGTAGGACGGAGTTTCACCATGTTAGCCAGAATGGTCTCAATCTCCTGACCTCGTGATCTGCCCGCCTCAGCCTCCGAAAGTGTTGGGATTACAGGTGTGAGCCACCACGCCTGGCTCTGTTTTTATTTATTTATATTTTTGTATTTATTTTTGAGACCTAATTAAAAAAATTTTTTTGGTAGAGATTGGGTCTCGCTATGTTGCCCAGGCTGACCTTGAACTATTGGCCTCAAGGGATACTCCTGCCTCAGCCTCCTGCATAGCTGGGATTACAGACATGAATCACTATTCCTGGCAGGATTAGCAATTTTTCTAAAGATACACTTTCTTATAACTTTTTATTTACACTTTATAGCTACTGCTAATAGATTTCCCAGGATTTATTTCTTCTTTAAAATACTGTTCAATTCTGGGTCACTCTGCCTAAGGGTTTGAAATGATAAATGGGATAAAGTCATCATCAAACAAGGACATGGTCAGACCACCTTTGTCATGTGGTCAGAGTCATCCTTGCTCCTTGATGGGATAAAAAGAAATACACGACAGGGTCTTATGGAATGAGTGATTTTTAAGAGCTATAAGAATTCAGAAATTAGGGTAAACAGTGTGTGGTACTATTGTTACAGAATACATTAATTTCAATTTAAAAGCAGAGGGCTGGGCGTGGTGGCTCATGCCTGTGATCCCAGCACTTTGGGAGGCCAAGTTGGGTGGATCATGAGGTCAGGAGTTCGAGACCAGCACAGCCAGTATGGTGAAACCCCGTCTCTACTAAAAATACAAAAATTAGCTGGGCGTGGTGGCACATGCCTGTAGTCCCAGCAGCTCAGAGACTGAGGCAGGAGAATCACTTGAACCCAGGAGACGGAGGTTGCAGTGGGTCAAGATTACGCCACTCAACTCCAGCCTGGGCGATCAAGCAAGACTCCATCTGAAAGAAAAACAACAACAACAAAAAAACAAGGTCTAAGCCATTTTTTACAAGTAAGCATATTTCTTATGAGATATAGTATTGGCTGGGTGCAGTGGCTCAGGCCTGTAATTCCAGCACTTTCAGAGGCTGAAGCAGGATTGCTTGAGTCTAGCAGTTTGAGACCAGCCTGGGTTATAGTGAGGTCCTGTGTCTACAAGAAAAAAAAAGATAAATAAATGAATAAAAATTATGGCATTTTATTTATACTATTTTAGTCAGGAATATCATAAACATATGTGCTTGTTGAAGAGATTAAAAATTATGAAATGGCATTCTCTAGGGAAGGCTGGTTTGCATGTAAATTTCAGAAATCTCTTCATTTACAGGCTTTGAGTCAAAAAGTAGAGGTTTTTCTATACTTAGCTGTTGGAGCATTCATCTGTTTAAAATTTAAAACATAACCCAGGCCAGGCCTGGTGGCTCACACTTCTAATCCCAGCGCTGTGGGAGGCCGAGGCCTGTGGATCACTTGAGGCTTGAGGTTAAGAGTTTGAGACCAGCCTGGCCAATATGGTGAAACCTCGTCTCCATTAAAAATACAAAAATTGGCCGGGCGTGGTGGCGTATGTCTGTAGTCCCAGCTATTTGGGAGGCTGAGGCAGGAGAGTTGCTTGAACCAGGAGGTGGAGGTTGCAGTGAGCTGAGATCGAGACTGAGCCACTGCACTCCAACCTGGGCAATACATCAAGACTCTGTCTCAAAAACAAAACAAAAACAAAAAAACAAAAACCCAAAACACAAAAACATAACCCAGGTGCCTGGATAAAAATAAAAATTAAAAAAGGGCTGGGTGCGGTGGCTCATGCCTGTAATCCTAGCACTTTGGGAGACCGAGGTGGGCAGATCACTTAAGAGTCAGGAGTTTGAGAGTGGCCTGGCCAAAGTGGCAAAACCTGTTTCTACAAAAAATAGAGAAATCAGTCAGGTGTGGTGGTGCACACCTTTAGTCCCAGATACTCGGGAGGCTGAGGTGGGAGAATCTCTTGAGCCTAGGAGGCTGAAGCTGCAGTGGGCTGACATTGCACCACTGCACTGCAGCCTTGGTGACAGAGCGAGACCCTGTCCCAAAAATAAAAAGAGAGGTGGGGTTGGGGATGACACTTGAACCCCAATCTTTAGACTCATAAGCTTTTCAGTTTTATGACAGTGCTTCATCTTAAGGTACATGGAAAGTAAATGAAATAATTGTTAGAATATTAATGTTTAATAAGTTTATTTCCGGATGAAATGACGTTTATAAGGTTATCATATACCCTATCTACCATTATCTAATTTTCTTAATTTGTGAAATAAAAATAGTATGTTACCATATGCTGTTTATAGCATCTTCCTTTTTAAACAAAGATACCCATTTCCTGTTTTTCTCCTCTTGATATTTGAAGGTTTCACATTACTTTACTCTCAGTCTAATTTTATCATTAACCATTTGATATAAAAATATGTCCTGGGCAGGGAGCAGTGGCTCACGCCTGTAATCCCAGCACTTTCGGAGGCCGAGGTGGGCGGATTACCTGAGGTCAGGACTTCGACACCAGCCTGGCCAACACGGTGAAATCCTATCTCTGCTACAAATACAAAAATTAGCCGGGCCTGGTGGTGGGCGCCCGTAATTCCAGCTGCTCCGGAAGCTAACGCAGGAGAACTGCTCGAACCCGGGATGAGAAGGCTGCAGTGAGCCGAGATTGTGCCACTGGACTGCAACCTGGGCGACAGAAACAAACAAAAACCAAAAAATCAAAAATGTGCCCTAAAGTCTTCCACATTGCATTATTTAAGCCTCACATGGGGGAGTTAGCAAGGTCAGTTTACACATGAGATAAACTTAGTACGGTTAAGTGCCAGATCCAGGCCATACAAGCGGTCGTTCTATATTCTAAATCCTATATTTTACCGTCTAGGCTTCTTAAAGAATGGGAGGCCAGGCGCGGTGGCTCACGCCTGTAATCCCAGCACTTTGGGAGGCAGAGACGAGCGGATCAAGAGGTCAGGAGATCGGGACCATCCTGGCTAACACGGTGAAACCCCGTCTCTACTAAAAATACAAAAAATTAGCCAGGCGTGGTGGCGGGCGCCTGTAGCCCCAGCTACTCCGGAGGCTGAGGGGTACCCAGGAGGCTGAGGCAGAACGGCCTGAACCCGGGAGGCGGAGCTTGCAGTGAGCCGAGATCGCGCCACTGCACTCCAGACTGGGCGACAAAGCGAGACTGTCTCAAAAAAAAAAAAAAAAAAAGAATGGGTAGGTGGGTGAGAAGCTACTACTAACCATATAAAATAAAGTGATATTTAAAGATGAACAGATGTCGCATTCTAAAAAGGTGAAAACGCGGCAAGGCACAAGAACTCTTGATAAATACTGCAGTTTTTAAGAAACATGGGCTGGTCTTGACGAGACCTATAGGCAGACAGGGCTCAAACATTCAAAAGAGCTACAGAGTAAACTCAACTCCCCGAAAGCGCTGCACTGACTGGCAGATTCCACACGAGACACTGGCCTCCCACGTGTCTTTCAGGAACACAAAATTCAAGGGATAAAGAAAGCCAAGAAGGGGATGAGAAAAAGGAAAAAAAAAAAAAAAAGCGAACAGAGCTTCCCTGGGAAGTTGAGGGTGCGCGGAGGGTGCGCGAAGGCTGGGGCGGGCGGAGGGAACTCGCAGAGCATCTAGCGGGCACCGAGGTCTGGGAACAGGCCTGGAGGCAGCTCTGTTCGTGGAGAGAGTGGGCTGCCCGTGGGTCCCACCCTGTGGAACCCCCCCCAGTAGATCTGTTCCCTGGTTCGGGTGGGCAGGGGAGGGCAGAGCGCAGAAGAGAAAAACAGGGAAGGAGACGCTAGAAGAGCCACAGGTGGGCGCCGGTCAGAGTCCGAGGTTGCAGGTCTCTGGGCCAACCGCACCTGCGAGCCCTCCGAGACGCCGTAGCCCCGCCCCTCCGGCGCGTGGCGCCCATGACGCTAGGCGCGCGGGCCGCTCTCTTTACAGAGGTCGCTCTTGTCCGAACGGTCGGCCTCTGCTGCGCCTGCGTGTTTGGGAGGGGAAGTGAGGCGGTTTCCTCGGCGCCTTTTCCGGCAGCGGCGGCGGCAGAACTGGGAGGAGGAGTTGGAGGCTGGAGGGAGCCCGCGCTCGGGGCGGCGGCTGGAGGTAACCCCCTGCACCGAGCTGGAAAGGCGGGCCACCTCTGTCTTCACTCCTCTCTGGAACTCTGGCGGTAACTCCCCTCTCCCTCTCTGTTTCTCTGCAGGCAGCGTACCGAGTTCCCGCGAGGATCCATGACCTGACGGGGCCCCGGAGTCGTGCTGCCTCTCGGGTGTCCTGGCTCGGTGGTGAGCCCAGTGTTTGCCGGCGGGCGGGCCAGAGGGCCGCATTCTCCCTCGGGGTGAGAGGAAGGCGGAGGAGCGGGAACCGCGGCGGCGCTCGCGCGGCGCCTGCGGGGGGAAGGGCAGTTCCGGGCCGGGCCGCGCCTCAGCAGGGCGGCGGCTCCCGGCGCAGACTCAGGGCCCGGGTGGCAGCGGCGAGTGGAGGAATCAAGTTGTGCGGTCGGTGATGCCCGAGTGAGCGGCGGTCCTGGGCCTCTGCCCTTAGGAGGCACCTCCCACGCAGGCCGCAAAGGCGCCTTCGCGGCCGGGAGGCTTCGTTTCGGTTTCGCGGCGGCGGCGGCGTTGTTGGCTGACGGGACCCGGGACACCTGAATGCCCCCGGCCCCGGCTCCTCCGACGCGATGGGGAAGGTGCTATCCAAAATCTTCGGGAACAAGGAAATGCGGATCCTCATGTTGGGCCTGGACGCGGCCGGCAAGACAACAATCCTGTACAAGTTGAAGCTGGGCCAGTCGGTGACCACCATTCCCACTGTGGGTTTCAACGTGGAGACGGTGACTTACAAAAATGTCAAGTTCAACGTATGGGATGTGGGCGGCCAGGACAAGATCCGGCCGCTCTGGCGGCATTACTACACTGGGACCCAAGGTCTGATCTTCGTAGTGGACTGCGCCGACCGCGACCGCATCGATGAGGCTCGCCAGGAGCTGCACCGCATTATCAATGACCGGGAGATGAGGGACGCCATAATCCTCATCTTCGCCAACAAGCAGGACCTCCCTGATGCCATGAAACCCCACGAGATCCAGGAGAAACTGGGCCTGACCCGGATTCGGGACAGGAACTGGTATGTGCAGCCCTCCTGTGCCACCTCAGGGGACGGACTCTATGAGGGGCTCACATGGTTAACCTCTAACTACAAATCTTAATGAGCATTCTCCACCCATCCCCTGGAAGGAGAGAAATCAAAAACCCATTCATAGGATTATCGCCACCATCACCTCTTTCAATTGCCACTTTCTCTTCTTTTGAATTTGAACTCTGGAGTTACTGTTCTACAGTTTGGGGGGAGGGGGCTTGGGGGTTTTCTCTTTTGTTTGTTTCCCTTTTTCCTTTTTTTTTTTTTTTTTTTTTGGCTTTGCATTAGGATGCTCTGATCTGACATTTGACATGAACACAAAGTTGCTAGATGCTCTTGTTGACTTCCAGCAGATGGGATGGGGGAAATACAGCAGTTCCTGGTAAAGTCCTTTGTAATAATAGTTTGATTTTTTTATTTCGAGAGAATCTTTCATTTTCCTATGTATGCTTTTTTCCTTTTTTGCCCAGTTTCCTTATCACTTGCTGTAGATGGCTTATTTTGCATTCATGCAGACTATGTTGCAAGTCTGTTTCATCTAGTAAACTGAAAATTATTGCTTAATCAAACTGCCGTTTGTCTTTTATACTTAAGGCCTTTCCCCCCTTCCTTATGAGTTCTAACTTAGTAATTTCAAATGTGACCTTTTATATCTAAGACCAGTATAGTAAACTTAGCCCACAGTGGCGAGTAATGAGTAATATCATTGTAACATGTTCCAGTTGCACTTCAGTATGTTAAACAGGTAATGTAAGAGGTTCTCTGAAATGTCAGCAAATAAGTTCTGAAACATACATCATGCATGAGTCGGAATAAAACCCAAGTTCCCCACAAGGTAGCTAACTTAACGCTGCATAAAAATATGAAAGTGTAACCCATGAAGGACACTTTTTTTTTCCACTGCAAAGTTAGGCACTTTGCTGTTTTCCCTCTTTTTTAAACTTTAAAAATAGACTCCAGGAATTGGAGCAATAATGGTGTATACAACACACAGATTAAACATTTGTAGATATTTTAAGTGACTTTTGGGCAAAACTGGAATGTATACTTTGACCTTGTTTCAAACGCCTGAGACCAGTAACTTAAAAATTACTAAAAGGTTTACTTTGTTCATTAATAAAGCATTTAGCAATTCAAATTATATGCACCTTTTACCTAGTTGAAAAAAATACACATTCCTGTTTTCACATTATAGCAACTGATAAAGCTGAAGCTATAAGTCATTTTTATGGATGAGTGATCCACATCTCCATCAATTAGAACACTGGAAAAGATGTTTTATAAAAAAGGTATTTAATTTTGTTTGTAGGATTAACTCATGCAAATAATGAAGATATGCTGTTGGTTCAATAGTACACTGTCTCCTTTAAGGAAGGACGTGTGATGAATGAATGATGTGTAGACTTGAGGGATGACTATTAAAGGGGACGTAGGATGAAGAGAAAGAACCTACAGATGACAATGAATGTAAACTTATTTTTCTTCATATGTAAGCAGTGTGCTCGCTGGTGATATCCAGATCCTAACAAGATTACTTGGTTAGCTGGTTAGGACCAGTAACTGGATTGCGACCACTATGATAATATTTTGAACCAAATGTTAATGCTTGATGCAGAATTGTAAAGCAGCATCTGGTTCCTATATAACCTTAAGGATTAATTTTAGTGATCCTCAAGGAATTAAATAGGGAATTTCAGAAATGTAGACTGCAAATGCAGTATACAGGAAAAGGTGGAGTGGGTTTTGTTTATGAGGGTGTCTGAAAACTAAAATTGAGCGGGATATCATGGTATAGTTGGACAGTATTGGTCCTTCACGCTTTGGCCATATTGTGTAATGGAGCTTTTACCAAAGATGTATGAGAAGTGTAAGACTATAAAAAAAATGAACTATTCAAAGTAAAACTCTTGACAGACGTTTTACTTAAAGCAGATGCAAAAGGGTATTCTCATGTAGGCTCCTGTTGGTGCAGAGGGATTTTTGATTTCAAGATGCAACTAAAGTATGAAGTTCTCAGTTTCACTTTAGTAGAAATAGCTCTAGAAATGAGGCTGATAAACACATCTAAGAATACTGGTTGCTTTCTAAAATTCCCAAAGCTCCACCATAAATGTAATTCTTAGTGTTTTAAATGATTGCATTTTAAGGTATATAAATATGGGTTATCCAATATCAATGCTATAGTAACATCCTGAAACAAAACAAGCACAAAGGTATAAATGCCTAAACTGGAGGAAACTTGAAACCCTCATGTTAAATCTTAAATGTAGTATTTCTAACTTGTGAAGACAGATTGGTAGGCAGCCATTTTTTTGTGTCTTAAAATAACTGGGGGCATAGTTAAAATTTTATACATCAAGTGATTGCTATTATTGAATGTTGCAGGTGAGATGTGGTTATTTTTAGTTTATTTGAAATGTTTGACTGGAAAGGGGGGAGGGGGAAGCAAATATTTGAAATTTGGAAAACCCTAAACCTTTTGGTAAGAAATTGTAATTTTCACTTAAAATTTTCTTTAAGAATATAAAAGGTTTATAATTGATGTAGTTAAATTGAACAATAACCACTGGTGACTGGAGCAGGTAATTACAGCCTGCAGAAAAAATTATAATCTAAGAATTGAAAAAATAAGATCCTGAAGTTGTTTAATTGCATCAGTTTCTGTATTTGTGAATTTATAAACTGCAGTAAGTTTTGAATGAGGTTAATCTTGTTTAATATAAGTAAATGAGTCTGTAGACTGTGATCTCCCCAAACTAAAAAGTACAGTACTTGGAATTGTGTTTATGGTTGTAGTGTTGGTAAAGCACTAATATGCAGAAAATAAAGGAATTACACAGTGCAGTTTCTCACGTTACGTTACTCGCTTGAACTAGATAAGTGGGACATGTGGTGTGTTGGGCCATGTTATTCTCCAGGGTTTATGGTAAAAGGTGACTTAATTTGGAAGTTACCTGACTTTTGTAAGAACAAAAAAGATCAATTTGGTTCTTGTAAATGCTGGCTATTTGAGGTAGTTTGCCCTGTTTTAGTTCCACCAACTTAATCTGATTGATAATTTAGGACACAACAGTTAAACAGTTTTTAAAATTTGAGGTCCCATAGCAGTCTTTATTCTGCTGTTTTTTCCAAATTACAACCTTAGCATTTTTAGAAGTACAGAATTGTGTCTAAAGAATTGGCCTTGAGTCTTAAATTCAGGTCTTAATTCTTTATAGACTTCTGAATTTTAAAGTTTCTTTTAGAGGTCAAATTGTCCTATAGAAATGGCAAAATTGTATTCATTTAAATGTAAAGTAGTATACAGGATAAGGTCGGAAGAAAGAAAACGATGAATAACTTGTTCGATAAAACAGTTTGAAAGACATTCTTGTAAGCCTTTCCTCCTATATCAGCAATTTTTATAGTTTGATTTTAGAATGTCTTCATGTGATCTCTAGTATGATTTAATTCCTATGTTAATATTTATTAATGTATTTAGTACTGTGGTTAAGATACTGTGACAAAGTATCAATTTGTCAGTACTAGCAGTAGAAAATATTTTCCCCATTAATGAGTTTTTATGCTTTAATACAAGCTTAGAAATACAGTAGCCATAATCTGAATGGTGATGGAGCTTATAAAATTCCAAAAGTTATTTTCTTAATACCTTGCCAAATATGTATCAGGATTACAAGTAAGGTAAGTCTTGTATCTTTCCTTATAGGTAAAAACTGTGTTTGTAAAACCACATACAGCAATTATAAGAAATTTTTAAGTGATTAGTCACTGAACATAATATATTTGGAGTATAATATTCAATAGTATCTAGCCTTTTGCTTTAATCAAATGGTAAGGATTAGTAAAGGTTTCAGAATTAGAGTTTACAAAAATGGAATGTTGGGAGATGGAGCCATAGAAGAGGCAAAGCAACTTCTTGCTTTGCCAAACCAAAGTTGCCAGACAAGATTAGTGAGTTGAACAGGCAGGGAACACACAGGTGAGATCAAAGAAGGCAGAACAAGTCTGGAGAGTTTGAGGTAGTTTGCCCTGTTTTAGTTCCACTAAAGGAGAGGGATTTAGGAATTAGAACAAATTTGCAATTAAATATAACTCAAGTAATGGTAAATTTCAAGAGAATTAGACTAGGAGCTAACCTCATTTTGTGGGAAAATAAAATTTTTAAACTTTTACCCCTTTATTTGAAACGTTTTATGACTACTTGAAAAAATTTAAAAATGAAAGTATTTGTTTTGTCCTTGAATATCTTTTTTTTTTTTTTTTTGAGACGGAATCTCGCTCTTTCACCTAGGCTGGAGTGCAGTGGCGGGATCTTGGCTCATTGCTAGCTCCACCTCCCCGGTTCACGCCATTCTCCCGCCCCAGCCTCCCGAGTAGCTGGGACTACAGGCGCCTGCCACCACGCCTGGCTAATTTTTTTTTTTGTATTTTTAGTGGAGAGGGGGTTTCACCATGTTAGCCAGGATGGTCTCAATCTCCTGACCTCGTGATCTGCCCACCTTGGCCTCCCAAAGTGCTGGGATTACAGGCGTGAGCCACCGCGCCCGGCAAGTATCTTTCATTTGTTGTAGAATACATATTTGGTCCATAGTATTTGTTTTATAAGTGTGAGGGTAGATTTTTTTTATTGAGAGCCCACTAATAATGCCTGGCACTGTTTAGGTGCAGGAGATTGACAGTGAAGAAAAACACAAAAAATCTGCATTCATGGAACTTAAATGGAGGATTGGGGATAGAGAACAAAGATCAGATGATAAGTAAAAATCTGTTAGGTTATATGCTGTATGTTATACAATATATAATGTATGTACACATATCAGGGAACAGGTAGGTGTGTTCGGAGAAGATCTCATTGAGGTGATGTTTGAGCAAATACTTGAAGGAAATGTCAATATTGGTAAAATTGACATAGTTACAGAAAGATAATAGTATAGTGTAAAGCAGAGGTGGGAAAACTGACCAAGGGCAAATCTGGGTGCAGCCTATTTTTTATAGGGACTGTGCTAGAATCGTTTTTACATTTTTAAAGGATTTGTAAAGTTTGTAAGAAAAAAACATGAATATGTGACAGACAGTAATGGCCTGAAAAGCCTAAAATATTTACGATCTGGCTCTTAGGAAAAACATTTAACCTCAAATGTAAAGCCAATTTTTAAAACATCAAAATATATAGGAAATCGAACAATTGAATGTGAAAGACCATTGTTAAATGAATCTAATAAAAATTTTAGGACACACAGGCCGGGCACTGTGGCTCATGCCTGTAATCCCAGCGCTTATTGGAGGCCGAGGCGGGCGGATCACGAGGTCAGGAGATGGAGACCATCCTGGCTAACACGGTGAAACCCCGTCTCTACTAAAAATACAAAAAATTAGCCGGGCGAGGTGTTGTGTGCCTGTAGTCCCAGCTACTCGGGAGGCTGAAGCAGGAGAATGGTGTGAACCCAGGAGATGGAACTTGCAGTGAGCCGAGATCCCACCACTGCCACTCCAGCCTGGGCGACGGAGCAAGACTCCGTCTCAAAAAAAAAAAAAAAAAGGGCACAGTGACATAGAATTTCCACATTTTATACATTTAGTGAGCTAACACTTGTTATTGAGTAGTCTAACCTGGATTATTTTTTTTCTAAATGAATTTAAATGCGTGAAATCAGTAGTTTCTCAGTTTTGATTTTAACATAGTTCTTTAAAACTGTGTGAGTCACTTCATTTTAAATATTTCTTTTATTTTTGTGGTAGTTTTACTGGTCTTTGGATTTAAGTTAAATGTGATTCTTTGTTAAGTGTCCTTTCTTCCAGATAACCTAGATTAGTTGGTGTAGGTTCAGATAACATCGTTTAACTGTGGCTTTTTTATCCGTTATTACCATAATTAAGTCATGAGTCTATTATTTTTACGAAGAAAGTTTGTAAGGGGAAGTGTTTCATTGACTTGGAAACTATTATGGTGCATGATAATTTGGTTTCTTCTAGTATTATTCCTCTACCCAATATAAACTAGGAAAATTTGCTTTATACATGGATTATTTCTTGCCTAGAGAGTTATATATTAATACCAAATAATACTAAATAATTACTAGTAGGATGAGAAATCTATATTTTAAACTATTTAAACTATTACAAAGTTGTGAAACCTGTAACTGTTAGACTACTACAAAGTAATCTAGCAGAAGTTATGGAAGTAAATTTTATTGAGGACATTTACAAATAAGCTTTAAAAAAAAATGAAAAACATTTGTAGTTCATGGAAAGACCTATGTGAAACTAGTTATTTGTGATTATAAAAGTTGTTTTCCATTACAGCTGAATAGCCTGAGAAGGTTATAGCATGAGAGGGGGAAAAAAAACCATTGTGGTAGAAGCAGAAATTTGGATCTTTGAAGTTTGTTATAATAAGGCAAACCAAAGTGCTTTCTCTGCATGTCTTTATTTTTTATTTTATTTATTTATTTTTGAGATAGAGTCTTGCTCTTGTCGCCCAAGCTGGAGTGCAGTGGCTCGATCTCAGCTCACTGCAACCTCCCCTCTCTGGTTCAAGTGATTCTCCTGCCTCAGCCTCCCAAGTAGCTGGGATTAGAGGCATGTGCCACCACGCCTGACTAATTTTGTATTTTTAGTAGAGATGGGGTTTCACCATGTTGGCTGTTCTCAAACTCCTGAGCTCAGGCAATCCACCCAACTCGGCCTCCCAAAGTGCTGGGATTATAGGTGTGAGCCACTGTGCCCTGCCCACGTGTTTGTTTATTTATTTATTTATTTATTTGAGGAGTCTTGCTTGGTCACCCAGGCTGGAGTGCGGTGGCGCGATCTCAGCTCACTGCAACCTCCACCTCCCAGGTTCAAGAGATTCTCCTGCTTCAGCCTCCCAAGCAGCTGGGACCACAGGCGCACCACCACGCCTGGTTAATTTTTTTGTTTGTTTATTTTGTTTTGTATTTTTAATGGAAATGGAGTTTCACCATGTTGGCCAGGCTAGCCTCGAACTCCTGACCTCAGGTGATCCACCTACTTTGGCCTGCCAAAGTGCTGGGATTACAGGTGTGAGCCACCGCGCCTGGCCCATGTGTTTATTTTTAAAAGTTAGTTTTATGAATAAGTCCTAGGTTGGAGTTAGGCCTAAGGAAATCAAACTCAGAAATATTCTAATAGTAAGAGTTAGCATTTACTGAATGTTTGCCATGTGTCAGGCATTGCTGTAAGCACTGAATGACTATTAATTCTCTAAATCCTCACAGCCACCTTGGGAGATAGGGCTCTCATTTTGTAGTTGAAAAAACTGAGGCATACAGAAGTATATGATAATAAGTAGAAGAGCCTGAATTTGGATTCAGATAGTCTCTGCTGTACTATGAATGTGACTAAGGTGAACCAGTGCTTACTCATGTTCTTAGTATTTCTTTGGTGTGTGTTTTCTTATAAATACCTGGCTTTAAGTAAATTTCCCATAATTTTCTTATTTTATCTTCAATAAGTTGTGCGTCCCTGTATAATTTCACTCTGCTGTACAGTGGAGAACAGTATTAGGTGCTTAACGGACTTTTTTTTTTCTTCTGTAAAAAATCAAATTTGATTGCTTGATAGTGAATTTTACAGATCATTGTGAAAAATAGGAAAAGTTAAAATTTTCACTGAGCTGATTATTTGTATACTTATATATAGATTTCTTTTGATTTAAGAAAAGTTTTATATGGAATGCTTCACGAATTTGTGTCATCCTTGCACAGGGGCCGTGTAATCTCTGTATTGCTCCAATTTTAGTATATGTGCTGCTGAAGTGAGCCTCCCAGTTAAATTTCAATTAGATAAACTATTTTTTAGTACAAGTGTATCCCAAGCAATATACTAAAATTATGTATTAAATTATATATACTATATATAAAAAATTATATACTAAAGCTTAAATTGAAATTTAACTGGCCATCCTGTATTTTACCTACAATCCTATATCTGACTCTGAATGGTAGGAAAGGAGGTAAGATTGAAAACGGAAATTTAAAAATATATTTAGAAACTCTCAAGAGCTCTACCAAGTAGTTTGGATATTGTTTTGTGTGTAACCCATTACACACAATTGAATTTTTACATATGTAAATTTATATATATATCTCTATGCATATATATATATCTCTTTCTATGCATATATATGTATATATAAAAAACAGGAGAGAGTCACAGTGTTTAGGTGTATCTAGTAGCTTTGTATAGAATCATGTGTCAAGATTATGGATAGAAGTTCGAAGAAAGAAGTCCCTTCAGGAGACTTTGATGATAATTCAGCTGAGAAAATGAGGGCCAAGTATAGTGTAGAGAAAATGAGAAAGAAGTGAGATAATGAAATAAATTGGTGAAATATGTTACTTGTGGAGGAAGAAAGAGTTAACAATTTTGATCTGAATTCTTTTTCTTTTTTTGAGACAGAGTCTTACTCTGTCACCCAAGCTGGAGTGCAATGGCATGATCTCAGCTCACTGCAACCTCTGCCTCCTGGGTTCAAGTGATTCTCCTGCCTCAACCTCCCATGTAGCTGGGACTACAGGCGCCCACCACCATGCCCAGCTAATTTTTTTATTTTTAGTAGAAACGGGGTTTCACCATGTTGGCCAGGCTGGTCTCGAACTCCTGACCTTGGATGACCCGGTGGCCTCGGCCTCCCAAAGTGCTGAGATTACGGGTGTGAGCCACTGTGCCCAGCCTTGATATATATATATATATTTTTTGAATTGGAGTTTCACTCTTGTCACCCAGGCTGCTGTGCAATGGTGCTATCTCAGCTCACTGCAACCTCTGCCTCCCGGGTTCAAGCGATTCTCCTGCCTCAGCCTCCTGAGTAGCTGGGATTACAAGTGCATGACACCACACCTGGCTTATTTGTGTATTTTTAGTAGAGACGGGGTTTCACCATGTTGGCCAGGCTGGTCTCGAACTCCTGACCTTGGATGACCCGGTGGCCTCGGCCTCCCAAAGTGCTGAGATTACGGGTGTGAGCCACTGTGCCCAGCCTTGATATATATATATATATTTTTTGAATTGGAGTTTCACTCTTGTCACCCAGGCTGGAGTGCAGTGGCACAATCTTGGCTCACTGCAACCTCCACCTCCTGGGTTCAAGCAATTCTCCTGCCTCAGCCTCCCAAGTAGCTAGGATTACAGGCATGCGCCACCACACTCAGCTAATTTTTTATATTTTCGGTAGAGACAGGGTTTTCACCATATTGGCCAGGCTAGTCTCAAACTCCTGACCTCGTGATCCACCTGCCTCAGCCTCCCAAAGTGTGAAATAATGATATATTTTACACACTTTTTTTGTTTTTTGGAGACTGGGGTCTTGCTATGTTGCCGAGGCTGGCTTCAAGGGATCCTTCTTGCCTTAGCCTCCCTAGTATCTGGGACTACAGGTGTGTGCCATCATGCTCAGCTCTACATTCTTTATTTAACACAAAATCTTCACAATTCAAATGTGTATTTTATGTTTAAAGCACATCTCAATTCCGACTAGCCACATTTCAGTTCTTCATAGCCACATGTGGCTAGTGGCAGTCATATTGGACAGCTCATTCTTAGAGGGTGATTTTTTTTTTTTCCCCATACTGTCCCTGCAGCTTAAGTAACTATAGTAGGGGGTACCAGTTGAGATGATTTAGATGTGATGAATTTTTCTAGGCCAGAGGTTGGCAAACCATGACCTATAAACAAAATTGGTCCCACTGTTCTGTTTTTGTAAATAAAGTTTTATAGGAACACAGCCACAAGCATTCATTTGTGTATTGTCTATGGCAGCTTTTACACAACAGCAGTGTTTGTGACAGAGGCCCTGTGGCCCACAAAGCCTAGAATATTTATTATTTGGCCCTTTACAGAAAGAATTTAGACCCTAAAGTCTCTGGTATAAAACATATATCTTATACTTTTTTTCTTTTTCTTTTTTTGAGATGGAATCTTGCTCTGTTGCTCAGGCTGGAGTGTAGTGGCGCGATCTCGGCTCACTGCAACCTCTGCCTCCCGGGTTCAAGCGATTCTTCTGCCTCAGCCTCCCGAGTAGCTGGGATTACAAGTGCATGACACCACACCTGGCTTATTTGTGTATTTTTAGTAGAGACAGGATTTCACCATGTTGGCCAGGCTGGTCTCTAACTTCTGACCTCAAGTGATCCACCAGCCTCACCCTCCCAAAGTGCTGGGACTACAGGCGTGAGCCACTGCACCCAGCCTCCATATTTTACACATTTAAATTATGTTCCCCAAAGAAATAATATTTGAAATGACTATAGTATATGTATTGATTCATTTATTCACCAAGCATTTACTGAAAGCCTACTGAGTTCCAGGTACCATACTAGGCTCTATTAGCAAGATAAATTGGATTAATGACAGATCTGTTGAATCACAGCCACCATGTCCTACTGGAC
>NW_012106475.1:6886269-6887000 GCF_000951045.1 Mandrillus leucophaeus | reverse complement strand
CGGGTGTGAGCCACTGTGCCCAGCCTTGATATATATATATATATTTTTTGAATTGGAGTTTCACTCTTGTCACCCAGGCTGCTGTGCAATGGTGCTATCTCAGCTCACTGCAACCTCTGCCTCCCAGGTTCAAGCGATTCTCCTGCCTCAGACTCCCAAGTAGCGTAATTACAGGCGCCTGCCACCACACCCGGCTACTTTTTTTTTTCTTTTGTATTTTTAGTAGAGACGGGGGTTTCACTATGTTGGCCAGGCTAGTCTTGAGCTCCTGACCTCGTGATCCGCCCGCCTCAGCCTCCCAAAGTGCTGCAATTACCAGCGTGAGCCACTGCGTCCGGCCTGGCCTTGATCTTAATTCTTACATAAAAGATAATGATAACACCATTGGTAGAAATCAGGATATATAGCATATTTCAATGGAGAGACATTGATAAATTGGGTAAAGTACTTTGTCTGCAGTGCTGAAAAAGTTTGAATCTGTTAGGCATTCTCTCTTTTGTAACTATTCTCTTAGAGCAATGCTGCCCAATAGAAACATAATGCAAGCCACATATGCAATTTAAAATTTTTAGTGCTCACATTTAAAACATAGAAGTGAATTTAATTTTAATAATGTTTTATTTAACCCAATATATCAAATATATTATTTCAATATGTCAGCAGTATGAAATAATTTTTTTTTTTTTTTTTTTTTGAGACGGAGTCTCACAACCTCTGCCTCCTGGGTTCAA
>NW_012106475.1:6880371-6882042 GCF_000951045.1 Mandrillus leucophaeus | reverse complement strand
TGGAGTGCAGTGGTGCCATCTCAGCTCACTGTACGCTCCGCCTCCCAGGTTCAAGAAATTCTCCTGCCTCAGCCTCCCGAGTAGCTGCGACTACAGGCGTGAGCCACCATGCTAGGCTAATTTTTGTATTTTTAGTAGAGATGGGGTTTCACCATGTTGGCCAGGATGGTCTCCATCTCTTGAACTTGTGATCCCCACCCTTGGCCTCCCGAAGTGCTGCGATTACAGGCGTGAGCCACTGTGCCCCGCCAAGATTACTTCCTTTTCAAATGAATTCTTTCTGCAATTTTTCCTTACCTCTAGAAAACTGAGTAGCACGTATTCCTCATTTCGCACTCCACCTCCAACCATCGATACCTACAATACTCACCTGAACAATGTTTTGAAAATTAAGTGACTCTCTTAAAGTGTTTTTATAAACTTTAACACATATCTCCCTCTGGCTATCACACCCTTAACATTTATCGTCTTCTCTTTGTCACCAGCTTTCTGGAACACTCCTATTAGCAGCTTCTCTACTGCCTCCTGTCTCTACTGCAAACTAGTTTCTGGCCATTTCACTTAATCTTTCTAACTAAGGAAGGTACCAATCACGGTTTGTTTTATTTTTTTTAAGACGGAGTCTCATTTGCTCTGTCGCCCAGGCTGGAGTGCAGTGGTGCCATCTCGGCTCATTGCAACCTCTGCCTCCTGGGTTCAAGCGATTCTCCTGCCTCAGCCTCCCGAGTAGCTGGTACTATAGGCATGCACCACAACACCAGCTAATTTTTGTATTTTTAGTGGAAATTTTAGCAGGGTTTCACCATGTTGGCCAGGCTTGTCTCGAATTCCTGATCTAAGGCTATCCGCCTGCCTCTGCATCCTAAAGTGCTGGGATTACAGGTGCCCGGCCAGGTCCCAATGACTTTTTAATGTCAATTCTAAAGAGTTATTTTTGAACTTCAACCTTCTCTCGATAGGGTATGTTCTCTAATTTTTTCCGTTTGTCAGGTGCTTGTGCATGCTCCTGAAGACAAAGCAACATTTTGGAGGGGCGGGGTCTTATTTGAAGTATATGAGGAAGGTGCTTCCTTGCAATGAGTGAGGGAGTTGGCAATTTTTAATAACCCCCAATCATTCTTCTTTATTTATTCAATAGCACCTGAGGGCCTGGTTGAAGAGAAAGACTTTGAGGTAGGGGGTGGGGCACAAGGGGCAGGAAAGCAGAGAGCAAACTATTGCTGTCTCCCATCCTGTGTTGTTAGGTAGGGGTACATCATATTATTATAGTAGAGCTACACCTATCTATGTGTTCTTGATGAAGGCATTGTTTGCAAGTTGCTGTTTTTCAACAGCAACATCAGTACCATGTGATTACTGAACCCTTTACAGTTTGTCTTGCCTTTACTTGGAGAGGAGCTAGATGTATCCTGTTTCTGCTGTGCATTTGGCCAGCAATCATGGGCATGTGAATACGTGCCTTTGGTGTGTTTGTGTTCAATTCTCTTCATTTATTTTTGTGCCTTGGACTTTGTATTAGGTAAACTTACGAACTTATTCATAAGGAACTCAACATTTATGGTGTATAAATATTTAAAGAATACATGAAAAAACAAGATGAAGGACAGGCTTATTTTCAGAGGTTTGTGCATGGTAACAGAAAACATACATTTTAATGAAATTATCTTTGTG
>NW_012106475.1:6877379-6878681 GCF_000951045.1 Mandrillus leucophaeus | reverse complement strand
TGAGGCAGGAGAATGGCATGAACCTGGGAGGCGGAGCTTGCAGTGAACCGAGATCACACCACTGTGCCCCAGCCTGGGCAACACAGCAAGACTCCATCTCAAAAAAAAAAATCTCAAATGTAATTAATGATCAAGTCTGTGGGTAAAGATAGATAGGTCCCTCAAAAGTAAACATTGGCATATTATATAAAAAATTCTTGACCTTTTATGATGGATTGCTTATCTTCATGACTTGGACTCTTTTTATAAGATTGGGTTACATTTTTAATTCTCTACAACGCATGGGTAATCTTGATTTATGACAGTAAATGCATTTTACACAAGAACCTAATATTCAGAAACTTAAGTATCTTAAATCCTATTTTTGTCATCAAGACAAACTTGAATTAAAGACTAAAACATTACATTTTTTTTCTTTTTTTTGCTTAGTATAATAATATGGTAGTGATATCTTAGGGGAAATGTTTTGAATAAATACTAATATATATTTTTCTTTTGTCATTTCTTGGGTATCTTGTTGAATACAGTATGGATTTTAGACCAGCATGACAAGATTTCTAAATTGCCTTCTGGTCAAGCGTGGTGGTTCACACCTATAATCTCAGTACTTTGGGAAATCAAGATGGAAGGATTACTTGAGGCCAAGAGTTTGAGACCCACCTGGGCAATACAGTGAGACCACGTCTGTTTTTTTTGTTTTGTTTTGTTTTGTTTTTTTTCATTAGAGATGGGGTTTTGCCATGTTGGCCAGGCTGGTCTCGAACTCCTGAGACTCAAGTGAACCACCCACCTCGGCCTCTCAAAGTGCTGGGATTACAGGTGTGAGCCCCCACACCCAGCTAGACCACATCTCTTTTTAAACAATCAATCAATATGGTTGGCAGGGCTATTGTTTCCATATGCTTAGACATCCTAGTCATGTTAATTTTCTCCTTTCAAACCTATGGTAATTTCTAGGTTCTTTTTCTTGCTGCATGTCCCAGTCTAATAAAACCTAAAGTGTTACCTACTAATACACCTCAGAGTCCATGCTGCTTTGCTGAGCATCAAAATAGTGATTTAGGAAATTGTGATTTCTGGATTCTGGATTACAGTGTTAGAAATACCCAAGAAATTAGGATCTGGAAACATCCTATGTATGATGCTATGAAGGCCATTCACTGAATGGAAAGAGGATTGAAGATGGAAGAGAACCTCCTTTCCTCATATAAGCCATATATGATACTTCTTGTCTTTTTTTTTTTTTTTTTTTTTTTTTTTATTATTATAAGTTAAGATGAAATGTAAATAACTGAAAAGAAA
>NW_012106475.1:6874928-6877329 GCF_000951045.1 Mandrillus leucophaeus | reverse complement strand
TTTTTTTTTTTTTTTTTTTTTGAGACGGAGTTTCACTCTCTCCTCCAGGCTGGAGGGCAGTGGCAGGATCTTCTTGGCTCACTGCAATCTCCACCTCCTGGGTTCAAGGGATTCTCCTGCCTTAGCCTCCCAAGTACCTTGGATTACGGGTGTGTGCTACCACACCTAGCTAATTTTTGTATTTTTAGTAGAGACGGGGTCTTGCCATGTTGGCCAGGCTGGTCTCGAACTCCTGACCTCAAGTGATGCACCTGCCTCGGCCTTCCAAAGCACTGGGATTACAGGCATGAACCATTGCGCTCAGCCCTTCTTACCTTTTTTTTTTTTAACAAGAATTTTTAGTTTCCTTTCTGACAGGATTGATTTGGGAAAACAGCATTGAGTTTTGAGTCAGGAGACTCAAATAGATAGAACTATGTTTGAATTCCAACCCTGACCTCAATAGCTAAGTGACACTGGAAAATCTATCTCTTTGTCTCAGTTTTCCTGCTAAAAATGGGGATGGTAATGTTCACCCAGCAAGGTTTTATCACAAAAAGTGGTAACTTATGAGAAAGTCCCTATCTGGCATGGTAAGCACTCAAGAGAAGTTAATTCTATTTTCCTTCTTCCTTCTAGTTTAATAATTTAAAAAATTAAATCATGCAGCCACAAAAAAAAAAAACAAAACCAAAATTATGTCCTTTGCAGCAACAACAATGCAGTTGGAGGCCATTATCCTAAGTGAATTAACACAGAAACAGAAAACCTAATACCGCACATTGTCACTTTTAAGTGGGAGCTAAACATTGGGTACACACGGACACAAAGATGAGAACAATAGACATTGGGGATTCAAAAAGGCAGAAGACAGGAAGGGGGGCCAGGTTTAAAGAGCTACTTGTGTTCACTACTTGGGTGATGGGATCATTAGAGGCCTAAACCTCAGCATCACACAACATACCCATGTAACAAACCTGTGCATGTACCATCTGAATCTTGGATAAAAAAAGCAGGCCAGTAGCAGTGGCTCATCCCTGTAATCCCAGCACTTTGGGAGGCCGAGGCGGGTGGATCACTTGAGGTCAGGAGTTTGAGACCAGCCTGGCCAACATGATGAAACCCCGTCTCTACTAAAAATACAAAAATTAGCTGGGCGCAGTGGCGGGCGCCTGTAGTCCCAGCTACTTGGGAGGCTAAGGCAGGAGAATAGCTTGAACCCAGGAGACTGATGTTGCAGTGAGCCGAGATTGCGCTGCTGCACTCCAACCTGGGCGACAGAGCGAGACTTCATCTCAAAAAAAAAAAAAAAAAAATACACACACACACACACACACACACACACACACACATATATTCAGTGAAAAAGATATTCTCGATATTCTCAAGGTGATAAGAAACCGACTATTTGTTGTACCTTTTAATAGATGACAATTGAGAGCAGGCATTATTGATTCAAGAATGGTGTTAGTTTTTTTCCTTTAACTACACAGAATGTGTAGTCATCAATTCTTTGACTAAGAGGAAGGAGTGTCAAGAGGGAAGCCTGAAAAAATCTCGAAGAGGTTTAAATGCTTTTGTCTAATTATCTGAGTCACTCCTCAGGGTGGAGTTTCTGTGGCATGGCTCCCTGCCAGCATAATTTTCAGCTGGAAAGAGAGAGCAGTTGGGCGAACAAACACTGTAACCAAAATGACCACTCTGACACTGGAACCAGCTTTACATATAAACATTTTCTCTATTATCTCAGAAATAATCATGGAAATATACAAGCATTTCCTCTTCTGAACCATATTAATTTTCTAAGAATGCATGTATATTCAGTTACAAACGTAATTGAAACAATTCCAGAGAACAAACAAGCGTGGGCCACTTACTCGTGGGGATGTGGCTGTTCTGCACAGCTTTGAGATGTAGGAGAAAAAAAGTATGACTTCCTTCTGTTTAATGATTGTTTTAGGGTGCTTTGATTACTGCAGAAAGCTAAACCTACTTTTTAAAATTCCATGCAAATCTCGTTGAAATGAATTCCAGTGACTAATATGTTTGAGAAACTTTCTTGGAAAAAAGAATTACCATTGATATATTTAAACAACTGGTATTCATAATATAGAAATATAATTACACTAATGTGTTCAGTATTTCAATCAAGCTTGATGTTCTTGATCATTAAAGACTTATTTTTCAGCCGGGGGTGGTGGCTCACACCTGTAATCCCAGCACTTTGGGAGACCGAGGCGGGCGGATCACAAGGTCAGGAGATCGAGATCATCCTGACTAATACAGTGAAACCCCGTCTCTACTAAAAACACAAAAAAATTAGCCCAGCGTGGTGGTGGGTGCCTGTAGTCCCAGCTACTTGGGAGACTGACGCAGGAGAATGGCGTGAACCTGAGAGGTGGAGCTTGCAGTGAGCTGAGAT
>NW_012106475.1:6871239-6873163 GCF_000951045.1 Mandrillus leucophaeus | reverse complement strand
GGTTCAGTGGCTCATGTCTGTAATCCTTTCGGGAGGCTGCGGCAGGTGGATCACTTGAGGCCAGGAGTTCGAGACCAGCCTTGCCAACATGGTGAAACCTCATCTCTACTAAAATAGTCCCAGCTACTCAGGAGGCTGAGGCATAAGGCATGAGAGTCGCTTGAACCCAGGAGGTAGGTGGAGGTTGCAGTGAGCTGAGATCCCGCCACTGCCCTCCAGCCTTGGTGACAGAGTGAGGCTCCATTTCAAAAAAAAAACAAAAACAAACAAACAAAACAAAACAAAACAAACTTTGGGCAAAGATTGCATAGGATATAATTATACTAAAAGATTATTAGTTTTTAAACCTGAAATTTAAATGTAATGAACAGTCCTGTATTTTATTTGACAATTCTACCATATGGATTAAACGAGGAAAGTCTTCATAAGTACTTAGAACAGTGGTGGTACAAGTAAGTGCTCAATAAATGGTAGTCTTTATTTTTTCTTTTTCTTCTGCCCACATGATCTGCAGGAATTATTTTTGAAACTAAAAATGATAACTAATACTTTACAAATGATGGAAAACTCAGGTTAAATAATTTGCATTTGGTTCCATAGATAAAAAGTAGTTCATCTGGATTGTAAAATGCTGCAGCCACTTTAGAAAAATAGTTTGGCAGTTCTTCAGAATGATAAACGAAGAGTTAACCATATGACCTGGCAATTAAGTCCACCCACACTTCAGGGTAGGGGATTAAATAGAGGAGTAGATACCAAGAGGTGGAGATTATGGAGGGCTACCTTAGAAGCTGCCTACCATAACATGGGATGGTTGTCTGTCCAAATTGGGACTGAAGATACTTCTGTATGCCACTCTGATGGTGTGCTTAGCTTTTTTTAGATGGGAAAGCAAAAGGTTAATATATGTCAGTAAAGTCCAGTCTCTCCATACCTTGGAGGATGGAGGCCAATTTTTTTTAAACCAGTGGAAGAAAAGGGATTTGAATATGAAAATGCTGTACGAGAGTGACTTTAAAATTGCTTTATCTTCCTTATTAAGGTAAGGGACTTGCCTTCCTTATTTCATTTTAACTTCAAATTTTTTTTCTTTTCTTTTTTTATACAAGTGTGGCACAGATTGTCTAGCAATTCACAGATTTCATTTCCTTTCCTTCTTTTGTGTACTAATAGACTACATTTCCCACCCTGCGTCGCAGTTAGATGCAGCCTCGCAACTGAGTTCTAGCCAGTAGAATGTGAATCAAAGTGATATATATTGATTCCTGGTTTCATCCATAAAATCCTCTCTCAAGTTCTCTTCCATGCTACTTTCCTTTCTTCTGACTTTAATACAGACTATCACAGCTTATTTGAGGATGGAGGAGTCCTAAGATATAAGGAATAGGTTTTCTAGACAGATCTTTGTAGGAGGGCTGACCAGGAACTCATTTTGGACTAACTATGGGCAAGAAATAAACTTTTCTGGTTAAAAAATTTGGAACTTGGCACTGCCTATTCTAGTTTCAGTAAAGGAGAATAACTTAACCATATCACTACTAAAGAATTGAAATTCTCCCTTTAACTAAGAGAAGTGCTTTGTTATTGTTTGTTTTCGAGACAGGGTCTTGCTCTGTCACCCAGACTGGAGTGCGGTGGCATGATCATAGCTCACTGTAACCTTGAACTCCTGGGCTCAAACAATCCTCCCACCTTAGCCTCCCAAAGTGCTGGGATTATAAGCATGAACCACCACACTTGGCCTATACTTTTTATTTTTCAATAAACTGTTGGCTACCCTAGACTCTGTAAACCTCAGAGAGAATTGCTGCTGCAAAAAGCCATAATTGGTGGAATATATGTGTGCCTACACATTCTAGTTCGCTTTGAAAAACAATTTGTCATTAGATACATGTTTGAACTATCAAGTGAGTTTTTTTTTTTC
>NW_012106475.1:6868983-6871074 GCF_000951045.1 Mandrillus leucophaeus | reverse complement strand
CCACAACACCCAGCTAATTTTTTTTTTTTGTATTTTTAGTAGAGATGGGGTTTTACCATGTTGGCCAGGCTGGTGTCAAACTCCTACCTCAGGCGATCTGTCTGCCTCGGCCTCCCAAAGTGCTGGGATTACAGGTGTGAGCTACCAGGCCTAGTTCTTTTTTTTTTAAAATAGAGACAGAGTCTCCCTATGTTGCCCAGGCTGGTCTTGAACTCCTGGGCTCAAGGGATCCTCCCGCTTCAGCCTCCCAAAGTGCTAGGATTACAGCGTGAGCTACCACGCCCGGCCACTATCAAGTGAATATTAATCTTTGTGTCATAAAGACTCTCATGAATTTGTTGGCTATAGGGTGTGCTATTGCTTGAAAAAAAATATGTATATATATATAATGTGAGCATGCTGTATTGTGTATATACACACACACACACACACACACACACACACATTTGGTATGTTTTCTGCAGCAAAAACAAAGACAAAAAAAAAAAAAAAGATAGGCAATTACAGCTTAAACAGTTAGGGATTTATTTCCTGACATGGTAAACCCAAGAAATAGGCAGTCCTGGCCTGGTGTGGCTCAGGGATTTGATCAAGAACCCCAAAATGTGTGTTTTACCAGTCTGTAATCCTTAGTGTGCTGGTTTGTGGATTTATGATTCCAAGATATCTGCTACAGCTCTAAGTACTTGTGCTTGTTTTCAAGGCAGGAAGGAAAAGGAGGCAGAACCATTGGCCAGAATTCATTGCATGGCCTTTCCTAACTACAAAGAAGTCTCAGAAAAGGAGCACTTACCTTCTATCCTCTCTAGTGGAAGGGGACAGGATGAAAGGGATTGATAATGGGTTTTGAGTTAGCTTTATCAAAGAGAATCATGCTCAAAAAACCTGGCTGGGCGTGATGGCTCACGCCTGTAATCTCAGCACGTTGGGAGGCCGAGATGGGGGCCGATCACGAGGTAACGAGACCATCCTGGCCAACATGGTGAAACCCAGTCTCTACTAAAAATACAAAAATTAGCTGGGTGTGGTGTAGCATGCCTGTAGTCCCAGCTACTCTGGAGGCTGAGGCAGGAGAATTACTTGAACCTGGGAAGCAGAGGTTGCAGTGAGCAGAGATCATGCCATTGCACCACTCCAGCCCGGCACAGAGCGAGACTCCGTCTCAAAAAAAAAAAAAAAAAAAGAAAGAAAAGAAAAGCTGGGAGACACTGTTTTAAAAGTTCTTTTGGACCAGATTTAGATAAGCCAAGAGTAGGAAATTCCAGGTAATGGGTCAGCATGAGCTAAGAATGGAATGATCATTGTGGGTTGGTTCATAGGACATTGATGAGCCCAGCCCTATTAGGTGGAGAATAATGTTGAGAAGCAATGGAAAGTGAGGGTGGGGCTTAACTTGGCTGTAGTAATTAGTAGGGCACCTCTAAAGGGTTTTGAACAGGGGAGTAAGATATGAAGAAAGGGTTTGGAGAAATATTTGGCAATACGAATTATAAGAAGATGAGCTAGGAGGTAAGGAATCCAGGACAGTGCTGTGATAATATAGCTATGAGAT
This sequence comes from Mandrillus leucophaeus, assembly GCF_000951045.1. Lineage (NCBI taxonomy): Eukaryota > Metazoa > Chordata > Mammalia > Primates > Cercopithecidae > Mandrillus > Mandrillus leucophaeus. The sequence continues at coordinate 6,869,522 of NW_012106475.1, read as the reverse complement.
GCTAATTATTAATGTTGAAGCATTGTATAATTCCAATATTCAACCATTTTTGACCTATAATAGCATTAGATTCATTCATATTTGAGGTGATGGTAGGATGTCCAAATGGAAAAGTCTGGTAAGTAGATAACAATACAGGACTCAGTTTTTGAGAGTAGAATGTTGGAGGAAATTTTGAATTTCTTTATGAAAGTAGATACTTTCCATCCTATTTTATCTGGATTTCATTTCTTTTCTACATTTGTAGCAGGACGAGCCACAGACAAAACTCCTCAGACACCAGATTAAAGAAGGAAGAGGTTTTTTATTTGGCCGGGAGCATCGGCAGACTCGCATCTTAAGAGCCGAGCTCCCCGAGAGAGAAATACTTGGCCTTTTTAAAGGCTTACAACTTTAAGGGGTCCACGTGAAAGGGTCGTGATAAATCGAGCAAGCGTGGGAAACGTGACTGGGGGCTACATGCATCAGCTAACAGAACAAAAAGTTTTACAATGCTTTTTTCATACAGTGTCTGGAATTTACAGATAACACAAGTAGTT
>NW_012106475.1:6865068-6868813 GCF_000951045.1 Mandrillus leucophaeus | reverse complement strand
TTTTTTTGAGACGGAATCTTGCTCTGTTGCCAGGCTGGAGTACAGTGACGTGATCTCGGCTCACTGCAACCTCTGCCTCCTGGGTTCAAGTGATTCTCGTGCCTCAGCCTCCTGAGTAGCTGGGATTACAGGCATGCGCCACTACTCCCAGCTAATTTTTGTATTTTTAGTAAAGACTGGGTTTTACCATGTTGACCAGGATGGTCTTGATCTCCTGACCTCGTGATCTATCCACCTCGGGCTCTCAAAGTGCCGGGATTACGGGTGTGAGCCACCGTGCCCAGTCTTGACCCACACTTATTTCTAAGCTCCATACTCTTATATTCAACTGCTCACAAGGCATCTGCTCTTGGATATGTCAATAGACTCTTCAAACTCAACATATCTGAAAAAGATATTTTCTTACATCCCCTTGCCTCATCCCTCTCATTATTTTCTCATATTCTTTTTTTTATTTAGTGGTATCAATGTCCAACTAGCTGACTATACTCAAAACTTTGGACTTTTCTTTGATTGTTCCCTCTCTTTACCTCCTACATTCTTTTGCTCTTAGATTTGATAAATTCTGCCTCTTGAATCTATCTTTCCTCTTCGTCTCCTACTGCCACTCTCTTAGTTTAGGCTCCCATCACTTCTCACCTGGATTATTGAAATGCATCTTACCTTCTTAAGTCTTAGTGGGGAAATATTCACACGGTTACCAAAGGGGTCGTTTTAAAATACAAATATGGGCCGGGCGCGGTGGCTTACACCTGTAATCCCAGCACTTTGGGAGGCCAAGGTGGGTGGATCACAAGGTCAGGGGATCGAGACCATCCTGGCCAACATGGTGAAACCCCGTGTCTACTAAAAATACAAAAATTATCTGGGCATGATGGTGCATGCCTGTAATCCCAGCTATTAGGGAGCCTGAGGCAGGAAAATCCCTTCAACCAGGGAGTCGGAGGTTGTAGTGAGATTGTGCCACTGCACTCCAGCCTGGCAACAGAGTGAGACTCCACCTCAAAAAAAAAAAAAAGAAAAGAAAAGAAAAACCATAAATAAAATACAAATATGATCATGTCTCTTTCTAGCTTAACCCCTTTCAATGGCTTTCAATGCATAGTGGATAAAGTTGAAACTCATTAGCAGGGCCTAGAAGACTTTCCACAGCACCCACTTTATCTCCAGCTGTGTATCTTTGCATCTCCTTGCACTCCCCTAATTGCTCCACACCAAACTTCTTGTCCTTTTCTAGACATGCTATGCTGTGTCGTCATTCCATGCCTTTGCATCATTTGTTCTCTTTGTCTGAGATTGTCATTTTCACCTTTGAACATTTTGGTCATCCTTTAGCAATATACTTTTATGAAGACTTCTCAGATGTGTCATTCCCTTCTTTCTGTTTTCCTGGTAATTCACATTAATCTTTAGTAGAACACTTACCACAATATATTGTTGTTATGCAAGTGTTTTTCTCTGCATCATGAACAATGTGTTCTTGGTGTGTCCTGGTGCCTGGTTCACAGTTGGTGCTCAATATATCTTTCTTCAGTACATTGCCATGAATGTGGATAAGTTGTCCCCTGAAGATAGAAAAGGACAGGGTGGCAAGGACTGCTCAAAGAATGCTTATAATTAGAGGATGGAGAAAAACCAACAACCAGAGGATCAGTCAGACAAGAATAATTCATTTCCCATGTTATGGAGCCCTATACTCGGTATAAGGAAGTATACTGGCATGCTAAGCTAATGTCAGGTTTGTTTTGGCTTTGCTTTGTCTCCAGGCTACAATCAGTACAGATATCTAAAGCAGAACTTTTCTCTGTTACTTTGATTTGTAATTTCAAAAACAACTCTTATAAGTACTGTTTCATTTCTTTTTTTTTTTAAGACGGAGTCTCGCTCTGTCGCCCAGGCTGGAGTGCGGTGGTGCGATCTCGGCTCCCTGGGAGCTCTGCCTCCCAGGTTCATGCCATTCTCCTGCCTCAGCCTCCTGAGTAGCTGGGACTACAGGCGCTGGCCGCCACGCCGGGTTAATTTTTTGTATTTTTAGTGGAGACGGGGTTTCACCGTGTTAGCCAGGATGGTCGCCATCTCCTGACCTCGTTATCCGCCCGCCTCGGCCTCCCAAAGTGTTGGGATTACAGGCGTGAGCCACCGCGCCAGGCCTCATTTCCTAAAGGTACTCAACCATTCAGTTTTTGTACTCAAATACAAACTAATTTTAATTTGGTGAGGAAACACATGGAGGCAAAATGTCTGAATCTAGAAAGTCCAGGGGAAGGAAGTTCCCTCCTGGAGCCTCAGCGAGTTGACACAGCCCCTTCGTTGTATTTTGAAATCATATATACTTGCTGGGGATGTTACCGGCCGTGCTCACTGTGGGTCTCCTGACTACTCACTCCCAGAAAGTGAAAGTGAGTGCCAGACATGGCGTTTAGTCCCCTCTTACACTTATGCTTACTGACCACAGAAGTGACATCATATTAATTTTAACCAGAGGCAAAAACTAACATCATGCTGCAATATTAATTTCCAATTATGTATAACCTAGCGCTTATATTCCATTCCATGTTAAAAAAAAAAAAAAAAAAAACTCCTTGATTTTTTGTGGTTTTATGGTCTAGTGATTAACTCCAATGTGTAATGTGTGTTATCCAATGCCTATGTAGAGTATTTACACTAATCTTCCTATTCTAGCTGTTATTTAGGTGACCACTATGTTCATATATTCTGTTGAATGTTTTATTTTTTACTTCCCATTGGTCTTGATTTCTAGGACTCTATAAACTCATTCCTCTTGGGTTTGTGCCATATATGTTTGCTTATTTCCTAATCCAATTTTCCAAGTCATAGCCTCACCAACTGCCTCTTCTTTCACTAACCTATCTTACTGCCAACATCTTTTTCTGACCAACCCCCAAGATACCCTCAGTAGACCCTGGGCTTAATTAGCCTACCTATAGTCATCCTCTTTAATTTTTTTCCTTAATTTTTTTTTATTCTCTTGAATTTTCCTGTCTGAATTTTAACTTCTCTAACTAACCTCACATTAAGGCTTTAAAATTAGAAAAGTGAGCCATGGTCTTTATGAAAAATTGGAAAAATATAAAAACACTGGAGTGGAGAAGAAAACAATCTCTAGATTCACTACCCAACGAAAACTACTAGTATAGATATTTTTATTCTTTTTCAATTTTCTCTTAGCATGAAAGTGTGTTTCCCTGTGATATAAACTCTTTAGAAATATAACTTGTAATGATACTATATGTTCCACCTTTAAGATTACAATATCATTCTTTTCTATTATGATAATGACTTAAAAAAGACTGTTGACAGCCGGGTGCAGTGGCTGATTCCTTTAATCCCAGCACTTTGGGAAGCTGAGGCAGGAGGATCACTTGAGCTCAGGAGTTTCAGACCAGCCTGGGCCATATAGTGAGACCCCATCTCAAGAAAGCATCAAAGAATTATCCCGGCTAGGCACAGTGACTCACGCCTGTAACCCCAGCACTTTGGGAGGCCGAGGCGGGTGGATCACTTGAGGTCAGGAGTTCAAGACCAGCTTGACCAACATGGTGAAACCTCATCTCTACTAAAAATACAAAATTAGCCAGGCGTGGTGGCACACGCCTGTAATCCCAGCTACTTGAGAGGCTGAGGCAGGAGAGTCGCTTGAACCCAGGAGGCAGAGGCTACAGTGAGCTGAGATCACGCCATTGCACTCCAGCCTGGGCGACAAGAGCAAAACTCCATCTCAAAA
>NW_012106475.1:6863212-6864918 GCF_000951045.1 Mandrillus leucophaeus | reverse complement strand
AAAAAAAAAAAAGGATCTGCAGTAAGTTGATTTGCCAAGTGTCACAGGCAAATGATGATAGAGCTAAGGCTAGAAGTTTAGGTTTCATAAGATGTGGTTCATTTTTCCCCATTCTGCTTCCTAACTTAGAAATTAAACCTCATTTTATATTAGATATTGTGTTAGCTACAGTTTTTAGGATGGATCAAAAGACAGATTTTTTTTTTTTTACAGACCTCCTTTAGTCAGACATAGAATTTGTATAACTGTCTTTTTTTTTTTTTTTCCAAATTTCTAGAGTAGTTTATATCAGTTAGGATTGTGTGGCTGCAAATACAAAATTACCCAACACTGGTATAAAACTCGTATAACAAAAATTCTGATATATGTATAATCTAATGCCCAAAAGGTTATGGCTTAAATGATAATAATTTCTTCTCTCTCATGTTTTCTGCAGTTCAAGAATTCAGAAGCATCTTGGCTAGGTAATTCTGTCTTGGGGTCTGTGCTGAGCTTGCTATCAGCTGTCAGGGCTGTAGTCATCCAAAGGCTTTACTGGGGCTGGAGGATCCACTTCCACAATGGCTGACCTCCCCTCCTCCCTCCCTTCCTCCCTTTCTCCCTTCCTTCCTTCCTTCCTTCCTTTTTCTTTCTTTTTTCTTTCTGTCATCCAAAGGCTTGACTGTGACTGGAGGATCCACTTCCACAGTGTGGCTTCTTTTCCTTCCTTCCCTTCCTGCCTTCCTCCCTTCCTTCCTTCCTTTTTTTCTTTTCATTTCTTTCTTCTTTTTTTTCTTTCTCTCTCTCTCTTTTTTTAAGACAGGGTCTTACTCTGTAGCCCAGGCTGGAGTGCAGTGGTGCAATCATGGTTCACTGCAACCTCTACCTCCCAGGCTCAGGTGATCTGCCCATCTCAGCCTCCTGAGTAGCTGGGACTACAGGTGCGTACCAGACAGTGGCTCACTTTCATGATTGGCAGGTTGCTGCTGACTGATGGCAGGATGCCTGTTTTTCTCCACATGGGCCTCTGTACAGAACTGCTTGACTGTCTTCACAGGATGGCTGCTGGCTTTCCTCAGAGTGAGCAAGCCAAGAGAGCACAGCAGAAGCTGCAATGCCTTTTATAATCCGGCATCACAAGTCACACACCCTTGGCCGAGCATGGTAGCTCATGCCTGCAATCTCAGCGCTTTGGAAGGCCGAGGCAGGAGGATTGCTTGCGCCCAGGAGTTCAAGACCTGGGCAACATAGGGAGACCCCATCTCTCCAAAATTCAAAAATTAGCCAGTTGTGGTGGCACAAGCCTGTGGTCCTAGCTACTTGGGAGGCTGGGGTGGGAGGGTTACTTAAGCCTGAGAGGTCAAGGCTGCCGTGAGCTGAGATCATGCCACTGCACTCCAGCCTGGTCAACAGAGAAGCACCCTGTCTCAAAAAAAAAAGTCACGCATCCTCATTTCTGCTCTATTCTGTTGATCATACAGATCAGCCCTGATTTATTGTGGGAGGGGACTACTGAAAGGTGTGAATATCAGCAGCTGAGGGTCACAAGGGACCATCTTAGATGCTGGCCACCATAGTAGGAAATCCACAGCTTATAATGACTCAGGTATGCTATCATGGACCCAGGCTCTTTCTAATCTTGCTATTCTCCCATCCCTAGTTATAAGCCTTTGTCCTACCTGTGGTTGCAATATGGCTGTGGCACTTTCAGTTTTTTTTTTTTTTTT
>NW_012106475.1:6856310-6862098 GCF_000951045.1 Mandrillus leucophaeus | reverse complement strand
AAAAAAAAAAAAAAAAAAAAAGAATTTTTAAAATAATAAAACAGACTTTCCCTCTTAGAATTTTTAAGAGAAAGAAGTGATTAAAGACCCAATTTAAGAAGAACCAAAAAGATAATTGGATATGCAAAATAATGACTTATAAATGGTTTTATGTGTTGGTGTCTGCTATAACAGATTTATGGTGTTCTACATGTATTTAAGTGGTATCCTGAGGCTGGTGTGGTGGTGCACACCTGCAGTACCAGCTACTGGGGAGGCTGAGGAGAGAAGATTGCTTGAGCCAAGGAGTTTAAGGCAGCAATGAGCTTTGACTGAGCCACTGTACTCCAGCCTGGGTGACAGAGTGAGACACTGCTCTCTTAAAGAAAAAAAAAAGTGGTACCTTAGCATCATAAAAATGTGAGTTCTATTTATTTATTTATTTATTTATTTTTGAGACGGAATCTTGCTCTGTAGCCCAAGCTGGAGTGCAGTGGCACGATCCCGGCTCACTGTAAGCTCCACCTCTGGGTTCACGCCATTCTCCTGCCTCAGCCTCCCGAGTAGCTGGAGCTATAGGTGCCCGCCGCCAAGCCTGGCTAATATTTTGTATTTTTTAGTAGAGATGGGGTTTCACTGTGTTAGTCAGGATGGTCTTGATTTCCTGACCTTGTGATCCACCCACCTCGGCCTCCCAAAGTGTTGGGATTACGGGCGTGAGCCACCACGCCCGGCCCTGTTTTTCTATTTTAATGTGAATGTTATGCTACCCATGATAGTATCACAACGTTTATGTTTATGCCATATTTTCTTCCCTGCCATCACTTTCTTAGTTAACATTTATTGTTGACTGAAATATATAAATTGTCATTGCCCTTGAGGAGTTTATAGTTAGGAGGTAATATATACAGAAAGTTTGAGATCGCTTGTCAAAATACGTAACAAAGGAAATATTACACGATTTTGGGGGAGAAAGTAGAAAATAATAAGTTTCAATAAATATAAACAGTTTGAATTTAATACAACTCAATTCTTCAAATTAAAGGGATCAACTCGGATAAGGCAGAGACTGAGGCAGAGAAAACAAACTAGAAAAGGCGATTTGCATTCTCTCAGCTCCATTATGAGAGGTGATATTTGTATTTTCTGCTGTACTTCATCCCTTGGGGTTGTTCTGGCATCATAAGCCCTTATATACCTTTGGATAATATTGAGGGATGTTATATTTAAAAAGGTAATTTAATACTCAGTGTTATATTTATCATGGTATTATGAGAGTTTGGGCTATAGTATTACTCATTGTCTTCTATAGGAGAACCAACAGTCCCAGTGTCAGGGTCCTTAACGTAAAAACTCATTAGCTGTTGTCCTGACACAGAGTATTGGTTCTCCTACAGAAGACACTGAGTAATACTTTAGCCCAACAACAGCTATGTTTTTACCTTAAGGACAGCATACATCCTGTAACTAGTCATGTTTCCCTCTTTGTTTAGGGCACTAAGAAGCTCAGAGTCTAATCAAGTTAAGCACCTTTAATAATCATGAACCCCTTATCTCATGCATTCACTTCTCTGTACTAATGCTTCCTGGCTTCATCATACTTATGGGCCCTTGTTCTTTCTTCACTTTGATTTTCATGGTCTTTTTTTTTTTTTTTTTTTTCTTATGTGAATTTTTTTTTTTTTTTGAGATGGAGTCTCACTCTGTCACCCAGGCTGGAATGCAATGGTGTGGTCTTGGCTCACTGCAACCTCCACCTCCCCGGTTCAAGCGATTCTCCTGCCTCAGCCTCCCAAGTAGCTGGGACTACAGGTGCGTGCCACCATGCCCGGCTAATTTTTATATTTTTAGTAGAGATGGGATTTCACTATGTTGGCCAGCTGGTCTCGAACTCCTGACCTCGTGATCCACCCACCTCGGCCTCCCAAAGTGCTGGGATTACAGGCGTGAGCCACCATGCCCAGCCATCTTATGTGAATTTTTATATCTGCTAACACGTTTTAGAATAAGGAAAAAAAAAATTTTTTTTTCTCTTTTTGGCTGAGGATAGCGGACTTTATTGATGGTAGACGACAAGGTGGGGCTCCCAAGGCCCCTCTCTTTTCAGGAGGTCTGCATGGAAACTGCGGGGAGGGGAGATTCTCAGTGTGGTGGGGAACTGAACCCATCAGGGACTCCCCAGCAGCTGAGGGCCTCTCTCTTCCTCTATGTTCTTGTTGGGGCTGGTGGACCAGGGGTCTTATTCCTTAGAGGCCGTGTGGGCCATGAGGTCCACCACCCTGTTGCTGTAGCCGAGAATAAAGAAGGATATTTTAACTGAAAATTAAAACTGCTTATATACCCACCAAAGTATTTAAAACTAAAAAGACAACACCAAACATTGGCGGTGAGCTAGGGCAATTGGAACCCTCAAATATTGTGGTGGGAATGTAAAATTTATGACTTTTTTGGGAAAAGGTCTGGCAGTTTGTTATAAAATTAAATATACCTACTTGTGACCCAGAAAAATGACAACATGTTAATAAAAAGACTTACACAAAATGTTCACAAGCTGCTTTATTCATAATAGCCCCAAACTGGAAATAGTCAATGTGTCCATCAGTATGAGAATGGTATATTTGTACATGTGGTATATTTATACAGCAGACCACAACTCAGCAGTGAAAAGTGACTACTGACACATAAAACAACATGAATCTCAAAAACATTACGCTGGGCAAAATAAACCATGCACAAAAGAGCATGTATTCTATGATTCCATTTATATGACATTCTTGAACAAACAAAGCTAATCTATGGTAGAAAAAAATCAGATGGTGACAGTGTGCATGTGAGGGCATGAAGTGTGGACTAACTGGGCAGAGGGATGGGGGAACTTTTGGGGTAACGATAATGTTCTATATTTTGCCAGTGGTTTGAGTTACACATGTGTATGCATTTGTCCAAACTCAGCAAATATACATTTAGAGTGTATATTTCATTGTATGTACATCTTACATAAAACTATAAACAAATATTAAATTCTGTTTAATAATATGCATCCCAGAGTACTTAGGGAAAAATGTAGTGATGTCTAATTTTCTTTGAAATGCATCAAAAAATAAGATGAATTAATGATGAATAGAGGGATGATAGAATGATACGGGAAGCAAAATAAAATGGTAATGCTTGAATCTTGGCAGTGGGTACATAGGTATTCACTATAAAATTATTTCAGCTGCTCTTTAAGATTTTTCATAATAAAATATTGGGGGAAAATGCCCTTAACCTTTCTTTAGTGTGTTCTGGCTGGATATAACTTTTTCTATTAGTATCTCATGTAAGTGTTGAAGCCTTTCTCCTCAGGGGGAATTTATGTCACACTTTTCAGAATTTATGTAATACCTAATTTAAGCTGTTTTAATCAATTAATGGCCTTTAATCTAGATACAACTTTATTTATTTTTTTTTTGAGATGGAGTTTTGCTCTGTTGCCCAGGCTGGAGTACAGTGGCACGATCTCAGCTCAATGCAACCTCCGCCTCGTGGGTTCAAGTGATTCTCCTGCCTCAGCCTCCTGAGTGGCTAGGACTACAGGCATGCGCCACCACACCCGGCTAATTTTTGTACTTTTAGTAGAGTTTGGGTTTCACCATGTTGATCAGGCTGGTCTCGAACTCCTGGGCTCAAATGATCCTACCACTTCGGCCTCCCAAAGTGCTGGGATTATAGGCATGAGCCACTGTGCCCAGCTCTTTTTAACTTTTAGAATATTTAATTGACAAATAAATATTGTATATATTCAAAGTGTACAACATGGTGATTTGGTTTGCATATACATTGTGTAATGATTTGATTTTTTCTTTTTCATCCACTTCTTTCCTGAACTCCGGCAGCTTATGTTTTACCTCCTTTGGCCATCTCACCTTCTCTTCTTCAAGATATTACTTCTGTTTTATGCTTGTTTTGTGGAAACAATTGCTTCATTACATTTTTAAAAAAATTTACAGCAAGAGGCCGGGCGTGGTGGCTCACGCCTGTAATCCCAGCACTTTGGGAGGCCAAGGAGGGCAGATCACCTAAGGTCAGGAGTTCGAGACCAGCCTGACCAACATGATGAAACCCTGTCGCTACTAAAAATACAAAAATTAGCTGTGGCTCATGCCTGTAATCCCAGCTACTTGGGAGGCTGAGGCAGGAGAATTGCTTGGACCTGAGAGGCAGAGGTTGCAGTGAGCCAAGAGCGTGCCATTGCACTTCAGCCTGGGAACATGAGCGAAACTCCATCTCAAAAAAAAAAAAAAAAAATTTACAGCAAAATGTTCAAAATTTTAATCTGCCCTGAGGTAATGTTTTCTTTTCTCTCTCTCTTTTTTTTTTTTTTTTTGAGATGCAATCGCATTCTGTCACCCAGGCTGGTGTGCCATGGTGTGATCTCAAGTTACTGCACCCTCTGCCTCCTGGGCTCAAGTGATTATTGTGTCTTAGCCTCCCAAGTAGCTGAGATTACAGGTGTGTGCCACCACACCGCCAATTTTTGCATTTTTAGTAGAGAGAGGGTTTCACCATGTTGCCCAGGCTGGTCTCAAAGTCCTAACCTCAGGTGATCCCCCGTCCTCAGCCTCCCAAAGTGCTGGGATTACAGGTGTGAGCCACTGCGCCTGGCCTGAGGTAATGTTTTCATGGTGATTATTCATCAGCATTTGTTTTTCTGTTTCTTTTTCATTTTCTTTTTTTTTTTTGAAGTGGAGTCTCGCTCTGTCACCCAGGCTGGAGTGCAGTGGCGCCATCTCAGCTCACTGCAATCTCCACCTCCCAGGTTCAAGTGATTCTCCTGCCTCAGCCTTCCAAGTGGCTGGGATTACTGGCACGCACCACTGTGCCCAGCTACTTTTTGTATTTTTAGTAGAGACAGGGTTTTGCCATGTTGGTCAGGCTGGTCTTGAACTCCTGACCTCAGGTGATCTGCCCGCCTTGGCCTCTCAGTGCGCTGGGATTACAAGCGTGAGCCACCGCGCCCGGCCTAATTTTTGTTTTTTTAGTAGAGACAGGGTTTCACCATGTTGACCAGACTGGTCTCAAACTCCTGACCTCAAGTGATCTGCCTGCCTCAGCCTCCCAAAGTGCTGGGATTACAGGCATGAGCCACAGTGCCCAGCCTCTTTTTCATTTTCTTCTTTAAATCTTTGTTGGTTCTTTTTTGACTCATCATCTTTGAATGAAGTGAATTTTCTTAGCTCAACTATTTACAGGAGATTTGTGTTGTGAAGGGGTCAGGGACATTTTCTGTATCAGTGGGAATTTTCCTTTTGATCCAGGATTTTGCCTATGAGATACTTTAGCCTTTTCTTCTTCACAGGCAATGAAGACAGGCAGCTGAATAGCTGTGCACACTAGGATCTCTTCTCGCTTCTCATGAACATGTGCCTTCCTGTGAATATGACTTTTGTGTGGAGTTCTAGTTTAGTCCCAATTTCTCTGCTACTCAAAATCAAAATGGGTCCAGAGAAACTGATGCTACCAGCCTACCCACCTGTGTTAGTCAGTTGGAACTGCCATAACAAAATACAACAAACTCAGTGACTTAAAACATCAGAAATGTATTTTCTCACAGTTCTGAAGGCTAGAAGTGTGAAATCAAGGGGTCCGAGGGTTGGTCCTTCTTGAGGCTCTGAGGGACAGTGTGCTCCATGCCGCTCTCCTTGCTTCTGGTGGTTGCCCTGGCATTCCTTGGTTTGTAGACACATCACTCCAATCTCTGTCTCCATCTTTGCATGCTGGTCTCCTTTCTATGTCTGTGTCCACATTTTCCTCTTTTTTTTTTTTTTTT
>NW_012106475.1:6855229-6855535 GCF_000951045.1 Mandrillus leucophaeus | reverse complement strand
TTTTTTTTTTTTTTTTAACCTTAGTGTACGCATCTCACTGGGTGAGCTATTAAGCTCTTACTGAGCTCTTCTCGTGCCCACTGTCAGCCTCCTGTTGTGCCTTTCCTCGAATGCCTTTGCTTTTGGTACCCCTTACATTTATTTTGTAGTTATTTTGTTTTACTTGTCTTAATTTTTTTAAAATTGAGATAGGATTTTCATTCTGGTCTCTTGTGTCCTTTGTTTTGGGAGATGATTTCTGAGGGATGATGGAATTACCAACTTTATGTGACATCTTCAAGCAGGAAATGCCTTGGGTCTTTCTCA
>NW_012106475.1:6852808-6854144 GCF_000951045.1 Mandrillus leucophaeus | reverse complement strand
TCAAACAATCCTCCTGCCTCACCCTCCCAAGTAGCTAGGACTACAGGCGCCTGCCTGATTTTTGTATTTTTTTGTGGTGATGGGGTTTCACCATGTTCCTTGGACTGGTCTCAAACTCCTAGACTCAAGTGATCCTCCTGCCTCAGCCTCCCAAAGTGCTGGGATTACAGGGGTGAGTCACTGCACCTGACCCTAGCCCGGTCATTTGACATATAAACTACTGGATCATATGGTAATTCTATTGTTAATTTTTTGAGGAATCTCCACACTGTTTTCCATAGCAGCTGTTCCATTTTGCATTCCTAGCAACAGAGCACAGGGGTTCCAGTTTCTCCACATCCTTGTGTGTCAATACTTGTGATTTTTCAGTTTTTGATAGTAGCCATCCTAATGGGTATGAGGCATATTCTTTACTTTTATGCAACAACCATTGTCATACTGCTTTAATGTATGATAATTATGAAGTTAATATTTATTTTTATCAGTACATAGCAAGTCTGTTCAGGTTGTGTCTTTATCACTATCATGTGTTGAAAAAAGTTTTTGGAAGTTTTAATTATTTTTGCTCAGATTACTTATCAGCCCTGGGTGTACATTTTAAAAAAATAGACATTAAAAAAACTTTAAACCTATTTTGTCAACTTAAGGGACTCATTTCCAGGCATAGCCATTACTTCTTATATAGAATACAGTATTTAACAAATTCTCAGTCCTAAAATGTTCCTGGAATCTGCTGATTTATTGAGATTTATTCTTGCAATACTTACTACTGTGGTCTACTAAATACTTTATTTCATTGAATGCTAGTAACAGGTCTGGCTTTTCAAGTCTCTCCAACCTTACGAATTTTCAATTACTACCACTTCAACTTCAATATGATTCTTCTGAACTGCAGAGTCAGCAGTTACATTCTTCTTAGTAATGAATGCAAACTGCTCAGAATTACTGAACACTTAAAGCATCTCATTTTAACTATTTTTTTTTTCGCTGAAGATTATGAGAGGTAAATGTAGCTACATAAATGATTTTTGGCAGGGTCGGCATTTAGAGGGAATCATTTGTTTGCCTTTTGAGCAATATTCCTGTGCCACTATTAACCTAAACATGTGAGAGCCAATATAGCACAGTGTTTAAGAACATGAGCTTTAGAGCCCAACTGCCTGTGTTCAATTCCTGACTCTAAAAGCAGTGCGAGGAACAGGTGGGTGGGGTGGCTCAGGCTTGTAATCCCAGCACTTCGGGAGGTCAAAGCAGGAGGATCACTTGAGGTCAGGAGTTCAAGACCAGCCTGGCCAACATGGTGAAACCCCCATCTCTACTAAAAATACAAAAATTA
>NW_012106475.1:6849565-6851688 GCF_000951045.1 Mandrillus leucophaeus | reverse complement strand
AGCTACTTGGGAGGCTGAGACAGGAGAATTGCTTGTACCTGGGAGGCAGAGGTTTCAGGGAGCCAAGGTGGCACCATTGTACTCCAGCCTGGGCAACAAGAGCAAATCTCCGTCTCAAAAAACAAAAAAAATCTCCGTCTCAAAAAACGTCTCAAAACAAAAAAAACCCAACTACTCCTGGGGCCAGGTACGATGGCTCGCACCTATAATCCCAGCAATTTGGGAGGCCTAGATGGGCAGATCACTTGAGGTCAGGAGTTTGAGACCAGTCTGGCTAACATGGTGATCTGGTTTGGCTGTGTCCCCACCCACATCTCATCTTGAATTGCCACGTGTTGTAGGAGGGGCCCGGTGGGAGATAATTGAATCATGGGGAAAGTCTTTCCTGTGCTGTTCTCATGATAGTGAATAAGTCTCATGAGATCTGATGGTTTTTTTTTAAAAAGAGGAGTTCCCCTGCACAAGTTCTCTCTTTGCCTGCTGCCATCCATGTAAGATGTGACTTGCTCCTCCTTGCCTTCTGCCATGATTGTGAGGCTTTCCCAGTCGCATGGAACTGTGAGTACAATTAAACCTCTTTCTTTTGTAAATTGCACAGTCTCAGGTATGTCTTTATCAGCAGCATGAAAATGGACTAATATAGTAAATTGGTACCAGTAGAGTGGGGCACTGCTGAAAAGTTACCTGAAAATGTGGAAGCAACTTTGGAACTGGGTAATAGGCAGAGGCTGGAACTGTTTGGAGAACTCAGAAGAAGGCAGGAAAATGTGGGAAAGTTTGGAACTTCCTAGAGACTTGTTGAATGGCTTTGACAAAAATGTTGATAGTGATATGAACTATAAGGTTCAGGCTGAGATGGTCTCAGATGGAGATGAGGAACTTGTTGGGAATTGGAGCAAAGGTGACTCTTGTTATGTTTTAGCAAAGAGACTGGCAGCATTTTGTCCCTGCCCTAGAGATTTGTGGAACTTTGAACTTGAGAAAGATGACTTAGGGTATCTGACCGAAGAAATTTCTAAGCAGCAAAGGATTCAAGAGGTGACTTGGGTGCTGTTAAAGGCATTCAGTTTTAGAAGGGAAGCAGAGCATAAAAGTTTGGAAAATTTGTGGCCTGACAATGCGATAGAAAAGAAAATCCCATTTTTCTGAGGAGAAATTCAATCCAGCTGCAGAACTTTATGTAAGTAACAAGAAGTTTAACAATGTTAATCCCCAAGACAATGGGGAAAATGTCTCCAGGGCATGTCAGAGGACTTCACAGCAACCCTCCCATCACAGGCCTGGATACCTAAGAGGAAAAAGTGGTTTCGTGGGCCAGCCCCAGGGTCCCCATGCTGTGTGCAGCCTAGGCACTTGGTGCCCTACATCCCAGTCACTCCAGCCATGGCCGAAAGGGGCCAGTGTAGAGCTCTATCCATGGCTTCAGAGAGTGCAAGCCTCAAACCTAGGCAGCTTCCACTTGGTGCTGAAAAGTCAAGAACTGAGGTTTGGGAACCTCTGCCTAGATTTCAGAAGATATATGGAAGCACCTGGCTGTCCAGGCAGAAGTTTGCTGCAGGGGCAGGGCTCTCATGAAGAACCTCTGCTAAGGTAGTGCAGAAGGGAAATGTGGGGTCAGAGCCCCCACACAGAGTTCCTACTGGGGTACCATGTAGTGGAGCTGTGAAAAGAGGGCCACCGTCCTCCAAACACCAGAATGGTAGATGCACTGACAGCTTGCACTGTGCACCTGGAAAAAACCACGTATGCTCAATGCCAGTCCATGAAAGCAGCCAGGAGGGAGGCTGTACCCTGCAAAGCCACAGGGTTGGAACTTTCCAAGACCATGGAACTCACCTCTTGCATCAGCATGACCTGGATGTGAGACATGAAGTCAAAGGAGATCATTTTGGAACTTTAAGATTTGACTGCCCTGCTGGATTTTGAACTTGTATAGGGCCTGTAGCCCCTTTGTTTTGGACAATTTCTTCCATTTGGAATGGCTGTATTTACCTAATGCCTGTACCCCCATTGTATCTAGGAAGTAACTAACCTGGTTTTGATTTTACAGGCTCATAGGTGGAAGGGATTTGCCTTCTCTCAGATGAGACTTTGGACTGTGGACCTTTTTTTTTTTTTTTTTT
>NW_012106475.1:6846554-6848280 GCF_000951045.1 Mandrillus leucophaeus | reverse complement strand
AGCATGAGAATTGCTTGAACCTGGGAGGCAGAGGCTGCAGTGAGCTGAGATGGCACCACTGGACTCCAGCCTGGGCAACAGAGTGAGAGTCCATCTCAAAAAAATAAAAAATAAAAAATAAAGAGAAAAGAAAAAACCGTTAAAATAAATCACTGACTGGATAACTTGTGTGTAAAGGAGGAACTCTAAGCTTGAACTTCAGTATCTACCAGACAGGAGCTTCCAATCAAGAGATAAGGTACCTGAGGTCTCCATGCAGTGTGTCTGATACATGGGTGCTCTGTGACTGCCAGTTGAATCTGAATAGCTAATGATACCCTTTCAGAGTAAGAATGTTTGACCTCCCATTCCAACTATGGGGAAGGAAGGGTAACGTATTGAGCACCAAGAAGCAGAAAGGTTTTGTTAGGAATAAAACGACTGGTGACTCTGTAAGTGAATAAAAATTACTGGCCCAGGAAATAAGCCTTCAGAAAGAAATGAACAAGATTAAATAAGAGGATAAAGTTACTCTATCTGGTCTGGTGTGGTGTGTTCCATGAATATTTTAGCTCTTGTGAATGAGTAAAACTTTTCTCTAGGAGAAGATATGACTTCTAACAAAAGTTCTGGGCAAAGTGCTTGGTTTCCACCTCTGCCTGAGGTCCAGCAGCCATGTCGGTCATTCCCTTCATATTCCCAATCCCTTCCCACTCACCTCGGCCAGGCACCCTTGAAGAGATATTTCCATTTCCTGGTGAAAAAACAAAGATATATAAAGCTATTTTTGTGTGGGTAAGAGGAGGCCTGGGAAATCAAGTGGAAAGTAAGAGCCCTGTTTAGTAAATAGGATGGTGCTGTGAGAAGAAAAAAGGCTTTGGAGTTATAGACTGAGCTTCCGATGCAGATTCTAGGACTTAGGAGGTAGGTGATTGCAGAAAAGTGACTTAACCTTTCTGAACCTCATTTTCTCCATTTGTAAAATGCAGGTAATATTACCTTCAAGGCTGTTGTGAGGATTAAATATAATCTATGTAAAATCCTAGATACAAAGTAGACCCTCAACTAATCATAGTTTTTCTCATGATTAGCTGAAGACAGGGATCTGACCTAATTCTGTTTTAGCTAGCTTGGTATTTCCTGCTTCCAGCAATGAGGTGAAAACTAGAAATACTGAGATTTTAAAAAATGAATACAGATTCTGTTCAGGGTCTCTAGGGATCATAGAATATTGGAGGATCTAAATTTTTAGAAAATCATCAATTATATCAAATTATTTAAAAAACAGCCACTTACGATAAAACAAATGAGTTTTGATGTTAGCTGAGTAGCAGTATAAAATATGATTTACATTTGAAGGGTGGAAACAATCTTCTTTAGGATTCCCGGAAACAGCTGCTCTGGTGTGGTGCACACAGGAAGTACTGAAAAATGCTTGTTAAGGAGTTTACAAAAGCTCACTTAATACATATTTACATGTACATGCATTTTTGTAGCTGTTGTTTCTGTATCTCTGAGAATGAATCTTTAACGAAAAAACGTAGTCAAGGAACTTTTGATAGGATTGCTAAGGCTAGGTTTGACCACTGATTCATTCTTCATCATTGTCAAGAACGCCTAGTACTTACAAAACAAGTGTTTTGAAAGGTTAATGGGAAGGAAGTAAATGACAATGTGAACTGAAGTTCTGTTAGTTTTTTGCCTTTTATAACTCATGCTTTGAAAAAGAGTTTTATTTTATTTTCTT
>NW_012106475.1:6845005-6846344 GCF_000951045.1 Mandrillus leucophaeus | reverse complement strand
TTGAATGAGAAAGTCCTCATTTCATTGTCCTCTTTGGACTTAAGTAACTGTGTGTTAGAACAAGATCTGAAGAAGTTTGGTTCTTGCATCCTATGGTTATACAAACCAGCCTTATGACCTATCATCTTGTCCATAGTCTTGAATTTTGGTATTGGTTAAAGATTCCAGAAATGATGTGAAAATATTAACATATTTTATTTTATTTTTTTTGAGACAGGGTCTCACTCTGTCACCCAGGCTGAAGTGCAGTGGTGCTATCTCAGTGCACTGTAACCTCTACCTCCTGGGTTCAAGCGATTCTCTCACCTCAGCCTCCCAAGTAGCTGGTATTATAGGTTTGGCACCATACCTGGCTAATTTTTTTTTTTTTTTGTATTTTTTGTGGAGAAAGGGTTTCACCATGTTGGCCAGGCTGGTTTCGAACTCCTGGCCTCAAGTGATTTGCCCACCTTGGCCTCCCAAAGTACTGGGATTGCAGGTGCAAGCCACCATGCCCAGCCAGTGATGAACATTTGTTATTGTGGGTCAAGAATTTGGGGCAATTTTAGGTGGTTTGGGGCTCCCTCAGGGTCTTTCATGAAGTTGCAGTCAAGATGTTGGCCAGGGTTACAGACATCTGAAGGCTTGACTGGAGCTGAAGGATCCGGTTCCTAAGTGGTTCACTCTAACTGTTGGGAAGTTGCTGCTGAATGTTGGCAGGAGGCCTCAGTTCCTCACCATGTGGGCCTCTTCATGGGGTTGCTTGTATGTCTTCATGACATGCCAACTGCCTTCCCTCAGATCAAATGATCCAAGACAGATCCAAGGACAGAAACTGCAATGTCTTTTATGAACTAGTCTTAGAAGTCACACTTCATCATTTCCACAATATCCTATCAGTTACACAGGTCAGGCCTATTTCCTGTGGGAGGAGTCTACGCAAGAGCATGAAGGCCACCAGATAAGAGTCATCTTAGAGGCTGGCTGCCACGCTTCTACAAAAGTCTGATGCAAAAATATCACCCTTTCACTCCTGTGGAGTAGAAATGGAGGGGGGCAATATGGGGAGATTTCCTTCTCTTCTGAGACAAATGTTTTCAACTTTCAGCTGCTTCTTTTGGTATGCCTACTTTTGATAATAGATTTTTCTCTCTCCTTCACTTTTTCTCACCTCTTGCCCAAGTCAGTGTGCCTGTTTCAAAAATGCTATCTCTAGTCTTATTCAAATTCTAACCTGCTTGTATTTGTGCATAAATAAAAGTATCAGATGCTGATGAAGAGACTGTGATACCCTTCTACAAATAAAACATTTTTGTTCCAGGGAATCATTTCTCTGGCATAACACCTAAAGCAAAACGTT
>NW_012106475.1:6843036-6844950 GCF_000951045.1 Mandrillus leucophaeus | reverse complement strand
AAAATGTATTATTTATGTAATAAAAACATTTGAGCCACAGCTGGATATATGGTTTGGCTGTGTCCCCACTGAAATCTCATCTTGAATTCCCATGTGTTGTGGAAGGGACCTGGTGGGAGATAACTGAAACATGGGGGCAAGCCTTTCCTGTGCTGTTCTCATAATAGTGATGAATAGGTCTCACGAGATCTGATAGTTTTATAAAGAGGAGTTCCCCTGCACAAGTTCTCTCTCTTTGCCTGCTGCCATCCATGTAAGATGTGACTTGCTCCTCCTTGCCTTCCTCAGGCCTCCCCAGCCACGTGGAACTGTAAGTCCAATAAACCTTTTTCTTTTGTAAATTGCCCAGTCTCAGGTATGTCTTTATCAGCAGTGTGAAAATAAACTAATACAGCTAGGCGCAGTGGCTAGTGCCTGTAATCCCAGCTACTTGGGAGGCTGAGGTGGGAAGACTACTTGAGCCCAGGCATTCAAGGGTGCAGTGAGCCATGGTCGGCCACTGCATTCCAGCTCAGCCTGGGTGACAGAGTGAAGACACTGTCTCTTAAAAACAACAACAACAACAAAACTCCAAAAAACCAGGACATTTGCATTTGAGCATCAAGTGCTATGTAACACATTATGAAGTCCTATTTATTAGACATGATTTACTAGTCAGATTTATTAGCTACCACCGAGGGAAGACCCAAAATAAATGTAGATATTTGTAAAGACAGTTTGATGATGGAATATTAATAAAAAGAATACCTACTAGATCTCTATGTCAATGTTCTAGTAGATTCACATTTGCCAACTCTATCAGGCTGCATGCTGCCCCCAGTACCCTGAAGGACCCGCCTGGTGATGATGCCATTCAGAATCCACAGAAACAGAGCTGCTTTGTGTGAATCAGGCAGTGAAGGAAAGGTCATGAGAAGGGTGAACTTGGGCATGTTTCGAGTTCCCACATCTTGCTTTAACAGATTTTCAGGCTCCTTCTAATTCTACTAGTCATTTATCACTGTTTTCTAGGGACAGCACCTATCTCACAGTCACTTCTAAGTTTTTATTCCCTTAGAATTGCTGTGAACCAGAAACAAAATAACCAAGCACATTTCATTTATGTCTAAAATGGATATTAGGCCAGGCACGGTGGCTCATGCCTGTAATTCCAGCACTTTGGGAGGTCGAGGTGAGTGGATCACCTGAGGTCAGGAGTTCGAGACAAGCCTGGCCAACATGGTGAAACCCTGTCTCTACTAAAAATACAAAAACTAGCCAGGCGTGGTGGCGCCCAACTGAAGCACAAGAATTGTTTGAATCTGGGAGGTGGAGGTTGCAGTGAGCCAAGTTCGAGCCATTGCACTCTAGCCTGGGCAACAAAGTGAGACTCTGTCTAAAAAAAAAAAAAAATTAATTAATTAATAAAATGGATATTAATACTATTAATAAAATGGCTAATTTAATACTGAAATGGCAGTGTTTAATAAACGCAGACACTGGGACCACCTGGGACCCGTCCAGCTGCTGGGTGGAGGGAGTCCTATGCTGGGTGGGTCATGGTAGAAGAGTGAGGAGTTAACCCAGTTAAAATGCTGACCTGCTAGTACTGAGTTTCATATGCAGGATAACTCCCAGGAAAGCCTCACTGGGTGTTCTAAGAGGGCCACTGCCTGGTCTGTGGGCGGGAGTCGGGGATGGTAAGAGCGGCCTCTGGACTCAGTCCAGCTCCTGCATTTACCAGTTGTGTGACCTTGAGCAGATTCCATAATCTCTGAAAGCCTTAGTATGAATTTTTTAAAAAAAATTTAGAATAATGGTACCTAGCACAGAGGTTGGAAAGGTTAATGAAAAAATGTGGCTGGGTGCAGTGGCTCACGCCTGTAATCCCAGCACTTTGGGAGACTGAGGTGGGCAGATCACTTGAGGTCAGGA
>NW_012106475.1:6838425-6842405 GCF_000951045.1 Mandrillus leucophaeus | reverse complement strand
CACTTAGCATATGATTATGAGAAAGTATTCATATGTACACACATTGAAGACTCTAGGGCTTTGGAAACTGTGGGTTAATGTGAGAAGTGTCCCTTTAAGAGTTAAACTTTGACCTCAGTTCAAAGGGCTAGAGGGGTCAGGAATCACTGGGAGGACATGGAGAATTTTAGGCAAAAACCACACAAGGAAGGAAGATAATCATCTAAATAACTTGGATAACAACTACGGAGGGGATGAGGTTAGGTGTTTATTAGTGGGGGAAACTTTCAGAGAAAGAACCACATCCTCTGTAGCTTAAGCAAAAATGGGACTTGCTTAGCTCACATAAGTGAAATTCAGGCTAATCTTGGCTCTAGGTAGGGCTGGATTCAGGACTCAGATGGTGTGGTCAGGGAAGCCCTCCTTCCCCTGCCCCCTTTCTCCTGGTAGGTTCTCTCAAGTAGTGTGCAAGACTCAGTGACCGGGAAAAAGCTTTTTCTGAGAACTCCAGTAGCTTTCAGAGAGGCGTCTGGTATAACCTGGGTCACAGGTCCAACCTTCTCCCAGTCACTGTGGCCTTGGTGGGATTGGGGTGCACTGGGCAGGATCAGCTAGCTCAACCACATGGATTGGCTCACCACCACCCAGAGGAGTTCTGCTCCCAAAGACAGGGCAGAGGATGCTGAGCAGGAGCAGGGACATATCCACAGCAGGTAATGCTCTGCCTAACTTCCCAACCATCTGCCAACACCCCATGGGCAAATGTACCTTCTGCTTGGGCTTGACACCAGCCCCCCTGAGCCAGCCAACAAGACCACCTGAAGTGACTGCAGAGTCTCATGATCACATGAGTTCCTGGAAACTCCATCTTATAATGGGTAGTTGTCAAGAGGACTAAACGTAGAGTTCCTTTGTACCAAGAGGTTTGCAACTAGGGCAGAATTCACAGAATACAGGGTCGGCAGAGTGAAGAGTGGAATGAGAGTATTGCTCAGGTTGTATGCAATGAATGCAGCCACTGGGACCACCTGGGATCTGGCTGCAGGTTGGTGAGAGCCTCGTGCTAGGTAGTTGGTGATAGGACAGTTGTGAATTAACCTAGTTAACATGCTGACCTACTAGTGCTGAGTTATGTATGGAGCTTTATTTCCAGCATCCTTCCCCTATATCATATGTGGTCTTCAGTGGAATATTATTCTTTTTCCCTAGTAGAAAAATCTCATGAATATTTTTAGAGACTTGCTTGTTTACAGTAGGAAGAAGCACATATCCTGTGCTTGACATGCATCCTTCAAAGACTTCTGAGTGAGGAGGCCTGTGGGGCTGGGGCATGAACCAGTGGAGAGAAATAGCACAAATTACTAGAATGCTTTAGAAATCCTTTTCTGCTTCAGATAAGTGGCTAATTAAATTTGGGGTTGGTTATTGGAAAAGTGCCAATTATGGAAACGAGCATCTGTTGATCACACTTTGCTTCAGATGCTCGGCTCCTTGCTAGAGCCGTGTTACAAAGAAAGCAGGGAACTGCTGCTAGCACCAAGACAAGCAGGCATGGTGGGAAGAGTGATTCATTATGTTTACTTTCAGGTTTCCATCTTAAAAAAAGATTAATTCAGTAGAACTCAAATTCCAGAGAAAAATGGACCATTTATTGTGTTCGATTCAGGCTTAGGCACAGCAGGTGGATTTTCCAAATTGCCTCATCTGACATTTCCTAGAAATGTAAGCTAACATTATTCCAATTTTTGGCAACTGGAAAGTTATATTTGAATATTCTACAAGTCAGTTGGCAGGACTGGAGATTTCAAACATTCAGCCATCTCTCTTGAGCTTGATTTTGTCAAGTGATTTTTAACTGTGAGACAGTCCTTTTTTAGACCTGCAAATAGTCTTAGAAAACTTAAGTCATTTGCCAAAGATCAGTGAATAATACATACATTAGAGCCAGGAACTGTAGAATATTGATTATAATTCAGTTATCTTCTATCTTGGAGTCACTTGTAGAAAGTGACCATTATTTGTGATGTGTATAATTTTGTTTAGCACATGAAATGAGTGAAGGTTCTTTTTAAAAAAATAATTTACTTTTTTTTTGGTAGAATAGAGATGAGATCTTGCTGTGTTGCCCACGCTGATCTCAAACTCCTGGGCTCAAACAATCCTCCTGCCTCGACCTCCCAAAGTGTTGGGATTACAGGTATGAGCCACCGTGCCTGGCCATGTGAAGCTTCTTAACAAACATCTTGTCCTCCTGGCTCTTTTTCCTGGTACCTCTAGCGCTTGCTCACTGTGGTGTCTGCCTTTGGTAAGGTCCTTGCCATAAATGAGCATAGAAAGCTGCAAATCACATGTTCTCTTCTGGATGTACACTTTCCTGCTGTGTTGGGCAGATCCAACAGGCAAATCCACTTTTCAACAACAATACCATATTCAAGGTAATGACATCCTTTGATGTTTTCAATTGGAAATGGTAAACCTAAGCAAATTAAATCCAAGCAAATACCATCAGTTAATTATTTCTTAATTGTTAGGCATGTCTGGTCTTCACCAGTTGTCTCTAAGATACCATTTCACTTCCCTATTATAACATGTTTTTCTTTACTCCTTTGGAGTTTCTCTAGTAAATAATCTTTAGGTTATTCTTGAGTGTTTTTGCTTGTTTTGTTTTATGGGTATCACAGATTTTCCCTGTACTACTCTGTATCTTTGGGGTTATATACTATAACTGCAGTCTTTTTGTGATTATAGAATTTCTGATATTTGAAAATAACTTTTAGGTAGTTAAAATGCAGGCATTTTCTGTGGGTGGGGAGTGAGGGGTAAGACATGAGACAAGACAGTGGATGAGTTTGGATTTAGACTTCTTTATTTAAGGGGCCTCTGGGACACCCAGGTGGATATGGCCAAAATGCACTTGGAAATGGTCTGGGACTCAGAAGAGAGTTCGGGGCTAGAGATAGATATTTGGAATTACCAGCTTATAAGTAACATGTGAAACTGTGAGAATAGATGTAACATCCAAAGGAGGAAGCATAAGTTGAAAAATGTTAAGGGCTGGGTAGAGAAAGACAACGTGAGTGGTCATAGAAACAGGAGATTTGGGGAAGAGTGCTGTTTTGGAAGTCAAGGCCAAGGTTGAGATAAGAGTCTGGCCATCAAGCAGTCACTGGCTTCAAAAAGCAATTTTGCAAGGCTGGGTGTGGTGGCTCACGCCTGTAATTCCAGCACTTTGGGAGTCTGAGGTGGGCAGATCACTTGAAGTCAGGAGTTCAAGACCAGCCCGGCCAACGTGGTGAAACACCATCTCTATTAAAAATACAAAACTTAGTGAGGCATGGTGATAGGCGCTTGTAATCCTAGCTACTCGGGAGGCTGAGGCAGGAGAATCGCTTGAACCTGGGAGGTGGAGGTTTTAGTGAGTCAAGATCGCACCACTGCATTCCAGCTTGGGTGACACAGCGAGATTCCATCTCAAAAAAAAAAAAAAAAAAAGGCAATTTTGTGGAGTGGAGCAACTGAAAGCCACACTCCAGTGGGTTGGGTTGAGGCACAAATAGCTGCTCAGGGAGATTGGCAGTGAGAAGGTGAGTAGTCTGAGCAGTTTTTCATGATGGAGTGTTGACCGTGTTTCTTAGGCAGAAAAGGAAGAGGGGGATTAGTAACAAGGGAAAGAGCAAAGAAAGAAGAGAGTCGGGCCTGTTGATGGCTTGAGGTTTCAGGGAGATGGGGATAGCATCAAGAGAGCAGTGGTGAGTCTAGGAGGAGGGTACACATTCCTTCAGCTGGAACAAAGAATGCAAGTGAAAACATAAGCTGGGCTGGATGCGGTGGCTCACGCCTGTAATCCCAGCACTTTGGGAGGCCAAAGCGGGTAGATCACCTGAGGTCAGGAGTTCGAAACCAGCCTGACCAAGATGATGAAACCCTGTCTCTACTAAAAATACAACAATTAGCTGTGCATGGTGACAGGCACCTGCAATCCCAGTTACTCGGGAGGCTGA
>NW_012106475.1:6834245-6838138 GCF_000951045.1 Mandrillus leucophaeus | reverse complement strand
AGAAAAAAATATAAGTTGGGAGGTAGAAAAAAGGTGAGAGACTTATCCTGATGCCCTCTTTTCTCTCAATGAAGCAGAAGGCTGGGTCACCGCCTGAGTGTGAAAGGAGTTTGGGAGCATCCTTATAAATTAAAATATATGATGCATCTAAATTTTGTGGACCCCATACATTACATTTCTTTTCTTTTCTTTTCTTTTTTTTTTAGACAGAATCAACAGATTATACCAAAAGTCATGGAAGGGCTAAGGTCTCAGTCCTGCTTGGAAAACTCACGCTGGGAATTTCTGACCAGCTGAAGGTTTGCTTTCAGATGTGCCTCTTGGTCTAATATAGTAAATCTATGCCAACTTATGCAGGTTTTATTGATGTGAAGATTGATGGCTGAGTAATTTATACCTTGACTAACCTGATAGTTGACTCACTCTTTGAGAATGTTGTATCTTCTATGGGAGAGAGAGTGAGAACTCCTTGGGGTAGGGAGGTCCCCTGAGAACTGTTAGTGTTCTTGATGTAATAATACCCCTGAAAGCCTTTTATTATGGAGTGAGTGTGACAGTTAAGAAACGGAAAGAAAAAAATGTGAGTCACACAAAATCCCCATTCCAAGTTCTGTAGCTGTTGTCAATCATATTCAGGAAAATGTTGTGAGGAAATTAAATATTATATACTTTATATTTTATATAATATTTACAAATGCTTTATACTTTAGCTTCACCTCTGATGGAAAAAGAGACATGTGCATAGTTTCACTTTCCTCTTCTATTTTAATATGCTTGCACTAAATGAGGCAGAAACACCTTAGCAGAGTGATTGGCCATGAGGGAGGGGACAGGGGAGGGGATGTCGGCTTCTGCAGTGCAGAGGAGCCCTCAAAATTTAAAATTTCACTCTATTTTCCTTTGGGATGTCTTATCTTTGCCCCAGGTTTCCCATTTCAGAGCATAACGTGGAGCAGGCTCACCCCACACAAGCACAGAATTCTGCAGGAGCTTGCCTGTTCTTGTCTTGGCTCCACACCGCTCCTCAGGGTTGGGTACAAAGTAGCTTTCCAAACCTCAGGTATGACCAGCCAGAACCTGTTTATTGCTGGCCACTGGCCAACTTTGAGGGCACTGATACTGTGGCTCCCAAGATCCTGCTAATGGGCATGTTCAGTTACACACAGGCTGGGGATGGCCGACAGTGGTAGAACCTAGGAGGATTTTGTACTTCCTTTGGCTGAACTAACAACGTGAGACCCTTAACTACAGATGAAGCTAAGTGAAAAAGCTAAGGAAAGTTAAAACAAGAAGCATCGGAAGGATTTTGCCTTTACTTAAAATTCCCCAACATTTTCCTTTTAAAAGAAAATTAGCTAATCAGCTTTTAGTGGTCACTTATGGCTTATAAATACTTTCTAAGACTTTGTGGCACTTCCTGTTGCACAAATGGCAGGTTTGAATGTGCCTTTAGATCTCACCTAGTATTTCCCTTTCCAGAGCATTTGTCTCCTCTAACATTCCTGGATCCTGATAAACCTCTAGAAAAAAGGAGATGCTTTTGTGAGGCACAGATCCTACTCCAGTGCTACCAGATATAAGAGAAGACCCCTTTCCTGCCTGGACCTATGCCACAGGCTGTATCTGTTCACCACACTCATCACCCAAAGCTGAAGAAGCAGCAAGGAGCAATCATAGATGTGGGGTGATGTGTCCCCACCATTGTCGTGATCCTTTGGATTTATCTTCCTCCTGTACACTTGAGCAGATTTGGAGACAGTCTATGAACATCTTTTTTTCCCCTGTTTTTATGAAGTGTTCTCTGTTTTCTACTGAATCTTCAAACACAGCTTGTGTCTTATTTTCTGTTGGATGTATCAAGAATAGTATTTTCCCACTTCTGAAGAGCTTAAAAAATAGGCCATACTTCTGTTTTTCTGAGACTGTAGTTCTGCCTATAAGTAGGGAGATGAAAATAGCCTTCTAAATCTGTGGTCCTTAAGTTTATCTTCCCTTTTAACTTCATCAGGAAGCCAACAGCACCCATGTGCCTCAGGGTGGAGGTAAGAGTGAAAGACGAAGTGCAAAAGGTTGTTCAAACTTAGGTGCCTGGCAAGTCTTTTGGTCCCTGAGCCTGAGGAATTGCTATAGAAATCTAATCAGAGAAAGCAACCCAGGGCCAATGGGCAGGGCCAAGTACTGGGCAGGAATCAGGGTCATGGGTTACAAATTCATTTGAGAGTGAAATTATGAGCTTGCATAACACTTTTATAGGGCTCAATCCTGGGAAGTAAGTGAGTACCTTTACAAGGTAGTTAACTGAAAGCTGGAGTTTTCAAGACTTTAATGCTCTTTTCTTCTCCTGAAGTGGTTGGGAATGTGGTGGACATTTGTTAAGTGTGTTTATTTTTTGTTCAGCTTCCCTTCCTCCAATCATAGTTTTGGGGTGACACAGTATTCTACATTGTGTTCACGGCCAACCCTCTCCCTCTATGCAGGGACATCCAGGGAATGGTGTAGGACTCAAACTCAGCCAGTCAGAGCCTCCTTTCTGGACCTTGAATATCAAGGGAGGAAGCAGAGGGTGAAAAATAGTTCAGAGGCCGCTAGTGGTGGCAGTGTCATCTGTGGGCAGCGGTGAGGTGCTGGCAGGGGTAGACTGTCCTGTGGAACGACCTGGGCCATGCTCCTCAGTGCCCATTCTCCCTTGGTTTCCAGCGCTTTTCCTGATCCTCGTTCTCTAGCCTTCCCATCCATCTTGTGAACTATTCAGTATCCTTCTAATACATTCCAGCTTAAATCAAATTAGCCAGGGCTAGCTTCTGCTGCTTGCAACCAAGAATTATATTGGGCCATCTGATGTTCCTGTCCTCAAATCTAAAGAGGTGTTTCCGGTGTGGCTAGTTGGATTCCACTTAGAATGGTCTGGCAGCAAGCATGGTATGTCCCTCTATGTGAAAGCAGCTGTACTTGGAGATTTTAAGACTAATCTAGAGTCCAGGGTTTCCAGCATGTTTCCCAAGTGGACATAACTAATTTGATGTAGAGAGAAATTCCACTGAGTATGTACTCCAAATAGTCAGTGTTCACAGGTATGGCGCCCAAGCCACAAACCTAGGTGGCAAGAGATGGTGAATTTCTTCATGTATTTAAATCAACTTAATTTCAACTTTACCTTTTCCTACCTAGCAAGAAGGAAATATATTCACAGGCACACTTGACTTCCCCTAGTGCCTCCTCACCCCGAAAGTTGTTTGGAAACCCAATGTCTCTAGTGCCAGCACGTGGGGAGGCCCTCTGGGCATCAGTCACCAGACCGCATTGGTGGCTGCTGAAACATCCATTGTCCTGGCCAGTGTGGTCCCTTCAAACCTAGTGGCTCTGTTTCTCCCCCTGCAGTGTTTGAAGCATGGGAGTCTCTAGCAAAGCTGTTTCCTAGAGCTCTGCCTGCCTAGGTGTGCCACAAAACAAAGCCTTTGAAGATTTGATCACCTCCTTAAGGCACGATTAATCCACTTAGTGGGAAGGGCTCTAGTCCCAGATACTTAAGGAATCTATAGATTTCTGTACCTCCTTGTTGTTTCCAGGAATCTTTTAGTCTGATGAACATCCCACTTTCTTCATAGTTCCCTTACAGGATTCCCTATAACTACCTAATAAATTAATTAATGGCTTAAGCTTATGAAAACAAAATTCAAGAAGGAAAATGTCCTGCAGGCAGTTTTTGCTTTCTGCCTTGCTACAAACCTCCTCTGAGGTAAGGATGCACAGAGCCTGTTCCTTGTTCAAATGGGAGAAGGGAGACGGGTCACTACATAGGGTGGGAGGAAAATTTTAAAAAATTAACCAATTTTTTAAAAGTCTTGTCAACAACAGCTAAAATTAATGAGGGGAAAAATAAAACAGAAGTTCTG
>NW_012106475.1:6830756-6832759 GCF_000951045.1 Mandrillus leucophaeus | reverse complement strand
GATCTCCTGACCTCGTGATCTGCCTGCCTCGACCTCCCAAAGTGCTAGGATTACAGGCGTGAGCCACCGCGCCCGGCCACCTGTCTCTTCTTAATAGCAAGAGAATTTCTCCCAAACTATGCTCCCTACCCCAGCAAATTTCTTTTCATGCGTCGTTGGCCAGAATTGAATCAACACCATACACTCAGGGCTTGATTCAGGGTGGCCTTCAAGAGCACATGGCCTCAGGGGGAGGAAGCTGGGCTTTTCCAAGGAAGGAAGGGAAATTCAGGCAGGTAGTCAGCAATGTTTATTATGCCACCGTATCCCTCAGGAGCTTATAAACAACATGTAAATATTCGTTATACATTTTCTGCTCCTGTTTTACTGGAGCCCCTCTTCATATTCCCTGGGCTCCATAGCTTCAGCAGCCCTTATCCCTCCCCTAACAGCCTTAGGTATCTTCTCCTTCCAATCCATACCCCATCAAATACCCTGCCCCAACTGCATGTCCCTAGCAGCCTTCTTCTTCTTTTTTTAATTTATTTTTTGTTTTTTGTTTGTTTTTTTGTTTCTTTTGTTTGTTTGTTTAAGACAGAGTCTTGCTCCGTCACCCAGGCTGGAGTGCAGTGGCGTGATCTTGGCTCACTGCAACCTCTGCCGCTCTGTTTCAAGCAATTCTCCTGCCTCAGGCTAGCCTCCTGAGTAGCTGGGATTACAGTTGCCTATGGCCACACCTGACTAATTTTTGTATTTTTTTATTTTTAGTTTCACCATGTTGGCCAGGCTGGTCTCAAACTCCTGACCTCAGGTGATCTGCCCGCCTCAGCCTCCCAAAGTGCTGGGATTACAGGCATCAGCCACTGTGCTCTGTCTCCATTCATTCATTTATTCATTCACTTAATATGTATTTATTGAGTATCTACCATATGTCAGCTTGTCAGGTGCTGAGGATACAAAGGTAAATAAAGCACAGTTTTTTGTTGTTGTTTTGTGTGTGTGTGTGTGTGTGTGTGTGTGTGTCTGTGTGTTTTGAGATGGAGTTTCGCTCTTGTTGCCCAGGCTGGAGTGCAATGGTGCAATCTTAGCTCATTGCAACCTCCACCTCCTGGGTTCAACCTGTTCTCTTGCCTCAGCCTCCCGAGTAGCTGGGATTACAGGCATGCGCCACCACGCCCAACTAATTTTGTATTTTTAGTAGAGATGGGGTTTCCCCATGTTGGTCAGGCTGGTCCTGATCTCCCGACCTCAGGTGATCCGCCCACTTCGGCCTCTCAAAGTGTTGGGATTACAGGCGTGAGCCGCTGCACTCAGCCTCCATTCATTCATTCATTCACTTAATATATATTTATTGCATATCTACCATATGTCAGCTTGTCAGGTGCTGAGGATACAAAAGTAAATAAAGCACAGCTTTTGACTCCCAGGAGCTCATAGAAGAAACAAGTAAACAGGCAAACCATCTAATGTGATGGTTGTTATAGAAACCAAGTTATAAGTAGAGGAATAAAGAAGTATTGATAATGGTGTTCATTGGCACTGTGGGAAAGATAAGCATTTGCAAGGTAGACTGGGAACCAAGTCACATTTCTGATGTTTCCAAGTTACTGGCTTAAAAAATTAATTGTTGAAGAATAATCAATGTATGAGTTAGGAGTGATGTGAAATATTCCATATTAAAAGGAAGGCATGGGTAGGAGCTTGGATTCGCTATCTTTTCAAAGCAGTTGGTGACTTTGTCATTTATTAATCTTATTAGAAACATTTCTTTTCTGGAGTTTAATTAGAAGAAAATACATGATCTTAAAACATACTCTACTAATTGCTGAGGGCCGGGTGCGGTGGCTCACACCTATAATCCCAGCATTTTGTGAGGCTGAAGCAGGTGGATCACTTGAGGTCAGGAGTTTGAAGCCAGCCTGGCTAACACGGTGAAACCCCATCTCTACTAAAAAATACAAAAAACTAGCCGGGCGAGGTGGTGGGCACCTGTAGTCCCAGCTACTCGGGAGGCTGAGGCAGGC
>NW_012106475.1:6826054-6827271 GCF_000951045.1 Mandrillus leucophaeus | reverse complement strand
CTCCCGAGTAGTTGGGATTACAGGTGCCCACCACCACACCTGGCTAATTTTTGTATTTTTAGTAGAGATGGTGTTTTGCCGTGTTGGCCAGGCTGGTCGTCTCCAATTCTTGGTCTCAAGTGATCCACCCGCCTCTGCCTGATGGGATTAGAGGTGTGAGCCACCGTGCCTAGCCTCCTTAAAGTTTCATAAGAGATGCAATCTCATTTCTAAGCTATTCTGGTATGAATGTCACTCCCTCTTTTCTCACCCTAACCTTTTCAAGTCAGGAATGAGGAGTATTTCTTGTTTGCATTCTGGAAATCAAGTCAGCAGTTCCATCTCTAATTAATATGGAACTACTCCACTGAAAACAAATATTTGTGTTACAAATGAAAGAGCATATCATCCACAATCCAGCTTCTTACTCAGTCCCATGTTCCAGCTGTTGCTTTAAATAGAATCTACTTGCTATAGACTTGGATAGCAAGACCGCTTTGGTGAGGTATCTCTGTTGGCATGTGAGCTTAATAAATCACTGATATATTTAAAATAAGCATATACTAAAATTTTTTGTTCATTATAAATGCTGATTCCAAGCAGCAAAGAATTCACATTTTGGGAATTTACAAGCCTAATTCATTCCATACATTTGAGGCCAGATCCCGGTAGAATTGATGTCTCACTAGAAGAGGCAGTTGGAAGGGAGAGTTGGGTCTGCACAAACTCATAACCATTGTTGATTGCGAATCACAGAAACCCTGGCTCAAATGGGCTTAGACGAGAGACGGCCTTATCGTTTCATTTAACAAGGGCAGAGGTAGGTTGGTTCCAGGATTAGCCAATTTAGGGGCTTAGTGACATCATGGAGGACCTCCCACGCCCACAGGTATTGCCCAGCTTTCCTCTCTGCAACCTTCTCTGCGGCTTCTCGCAACCAAGGCATTTCCAGGCATCAATCGTAGCAAGATTTTGAGCCAGAGGAAAGGAGAGATTTATTCTTACCAATCTCTTTTTTTTTCTTTTTTGAGACGGAGTCTCACTCTGTCACCGAGGCTGGAGTGCAGTGGCGCAATCTCGGCTCACTGCAAGCTCCGCCTCCTGGGTTCAAGTGGTTCTCCTGCCTCAGCCTCCCAAGTAGCTGGGACCACAGGTGCCTGCCACCATGCCTGGCTAATTTTTTGTATTTTTAGTAGAGACGGGGTTTCACCGTGTTAGCCAGGATGGTCTCGATCTCC
>NW_012106475.1:6783624-6823684 GCF_000951045.1 Mandrillus leucophaeus | reverse complement strand
CACTGCACTCCAGCCTGGGCAACAGAATGAGACTCTCTCTCAAAATAAATAAATAAATAAATAAATAAATAAATAAATAAAAATTTAAAAAAATGTATATACACATACACACACACATACACACTAACTGCCGAATGTTTCATTTGAACCTTCATCAAGTTTCAAAATAAAATATTTCAGGATGAACACGTGAATGCTCTGGGTCTCTCTTACTTGAGATTGTTTTTACTTATTCAGATAATTGTTTTAGGAGCCAGGAAGATGTTGCATGATTTGGGGACTCTGAATTCCTGAGGAGCCTCCTGAATTCCCAGATGTCTTCCCTAGTTCCTCTCCAGACTCATCCAGCCTTGTCCTTTGTTCTTTGCGATTCTCTGAGCACACCCTCTGCCTGGGAGAGGGCATCTGCCTATGTGATGTTCCTATCACAAGCATGCAAATTATGCCCATGTTTACAATTCCATTCCATCTCTCTTCGAAGTACTAATCTCACATTTTCAAATGACTGATGAATATCTCTATTAGGTGTGTTGCTGGGAACTCAAATATCCTCCCTCATCATACCCTTTCTGCCTTCTCAATTTTTTCCCTAATATTTATTAAAGGCCAACTCAAACGCCATCTTCTCCAGAAAGCACTTTCCAATTTTCTTTCACCCAACAGATAAATATTTATTGAGTGCCTGTTAAGGGACTTGACCTATTAGAGATCAGAGTATACAGTGGTGAGCACGCATCCCTGTGGGGTGAAATATCATAGTAAGTGACAACAGCTAGGAAGGACCTCATCTTGGTTGAAAGTGATCTCTTGCATCTCTGATCTCCTAAAATTTCACCGTCTATGTAATAAAGACACAATAACATGGCTTAACTTGAAGAGGATTTGCTATGCATTGAGTGCTGTGCTAATACATGATAACTCAATCTCCACAACAATCCTGTGAGATAGCACTGTTCTTCCACCCCCACTACCTTTTTTACAGAAGGGGAAACCAAGGCACAGAGAGATTAAGAAACTCATCTAGGATTACAAAGCTAGTAAGTGATAAGTGCGCTTCCATTAAAGCCAGGAAAGTAAAATTAGTAACAAGTTCTGTTTGGGGTAAAAATATTTAAACTTAACATCATGAGTTTCAATATACCCACTTTTCAGTTTCAGTATTTTCTCAATAACATTAATGTCCTGGAGAAGTATTAATGATTAAAAAATATACTAAGACACATTTATAGGGGTGCACACCTTTCCTTTTGCCTCAGGCTCCAATATGGTTTGGCACAGCATTGCTGGAGCTTGTTTCTTTTTCTTTTTCTTTCTTTTTTTTTTTTTGAGACAGGATCTTGCTTTGTCACCCAGGCTGCTGGAGTGCAGTGGCATGATCTCAGTTTTCTGCAACCTCCGCCCACTGAGCTCAAGCGATCCTCCCTCCTCAGTAGGTCTCCCAAGTAGCTGAGACCACAGATATACACCACCATGCTTGACTAAGTTTTTGTGTTTTTAGTAGAAATGGGATTTTGCCATGTTGGCCAGGTTGGTCTCAAACTCCTGGCCTCAAGTGCTCCACGCACCTTGGCCTCCCAAAGTGCCGGGATTGCAGGTGTGAGCCACTGCACTCAGGTGGAGCTTGTTTCATTTAAACTTTTGCTATTTTGTATATCATAGATTTTATGCATGAACTTTTATTTTTAAAAATAATGCAGGCCAGAGGCGGTGGCCCACGTCTTTAAATCCTAGCACTTTGGGAGGCTGAGGCAGGAGGATCCCTTGAGGCCAGGAGTTTGAGAACAACCTGAACAACATAGTAAGACTCCGTCTCTACAAAAAATTTAAAATTAGTTGGGCATGATGGTGCATGCCAGTAGTCCCAGCTGCTTGGGAGGCTGAGAATGGAGGAAGACTTGAGCCCGGGCGGTGGAGGCTGCAGTGAGCCTTGATTGTGCTACTACACTCCTGCCTGGGCAACAGAGTGAGACTCTATCTCAAATAATAAAGATAATAATAATAGTATATCTTATTTAATAATGTTAAAATATTATTTATCTTGATTGCTGAGTTTTTGGAACCCCCTTCAATTTTGGCCTTGAGTGGTGGAGGTAATTTGGTTCCAGGTCTGCACTTCTGTACTCGTATTGTTGATTTTTTTTTTTTTTTTGAGATGGAGTTTCACTCTTGTTGCCCAGGGTGGAGTGCAATGGCATGATCTCAGCTTACCGCAACCTCCACCTCCCATCTTGGCTCACCGCAACCTCTGCTTCCCAGGTTCAAGCGATTCTCCTGCCTCAGCCTCCGAAGTAGCTGGGATTACAGGCATGCCCCACCACACCTGGCTAATTTTGTTATTTTTAGTAGAGACGGGGTTTCTCCATGTTGGTTAGGCTAGTCTCAAACTCCCAACCTCAGGTGATCTGCCCACCTCAGCCTCCCAAAATGCTGGGATTACAGGCGTGAGCCACCAAGCCCGGCCTGTTGATTTTTATGTCTACATCTATTTATTACTGTTCTTTCCAATTAAACTATAAATGCTTTGAGGGCAAACACCGTTCATCACACGGCCTTCTTAGATTCCCAAAGACATCTAGCATTGTGTTTGGCACATAAGGGTGCTTGGTAAAGATGGCTGAAAGGGAATCAGAATAGCCTCTTTTAATGTTCTGAAATTTACCAGCCTCACCAGCTACTTTTACCACAATTTGTAGTTCTGCTTCACTGATGGCAGTTTCCCTTTTATATGCATGCTTCATTTTAATTTTATAAAAATTATTGGCCAGGTACCATGGCTCATGCCTGTAATCCTAGCACTTTGGGAGGCTGAGGCAGGAGGACTGCTTGAGGTGAGAAGTTTGAGACCAGCCTGGGTAATACAGTGAGACTCCATATCTATAATTTTTTTTTTTAAAGGCCGGGTATGGTGGCTCACACCTGTAATCCCAGCAATTTGGGAGGCTGAGGCGGGCTGATCGCCTGAGGTCAGGAGTTTGCAACCAGCCTGACCAACATGGTGAAACCCTGTCTCTATTCAAATTACAAAAATCAGTTGGCAGTAGTGGCACGCACCTGTAATCCCAGCTACTCCGGAGGCTGAGGCAGGAGAATCACTTGCACCCGGGAGGCAGAGGTTGCAGTGAGCTGCGCCACTGCACTCCAGCCCAGATGACAGAGTGAGACTGTCTTGAAAAAACAAAAAATTAGCCGGGTGTGGTGGCTTTTCCCCCCAGTCCTAGCTACTCAGGAGGCTGAGGAAGGAGGATCACTTGAGCCCAGGAGTTGGAGGCTGCAGTGAGCTATGATAACACCACTGCACTCCAGCCTGGGTGACAGAGTAAGATACTGTCTTAAAAAAAAAAAAAAAAAGAAAGATTAATGAATATATATTAATAAAAGGCTGGGTGTGGTGGCTTACACCTGTAATCCCAGCATTTTGGGAGGCTGAGGCAGGAGGTCACTCAAGCCCAGGAGTTCAAGACCAGTCTGGGCAACATAGCAAGACTCTGTCTCATTAATTTAAAACTTTTTAAAAAATTAAAAGTAAAAACATTGTGAAAATAAAATGCTTCCTTAAACCCAGTCTTTCCTTTCCTTTCCTTTCCTTTCCTTTCCTTTCCTTTCCTTTCCTTTCCTCTCCTTTCCTCTCCTTTCCTCTCCTTTCCTCTCCTTTCCTCTCCTTTCCTTTCCTTTCCTTTCCTTTAGACAGAGTCTTGCTCTGTCACCCAGGCTGGAATGCATTGGTGTGATTACAGCTCACTGCAGCCTCAACCTCTGGAGCACAAGTGATCCTCCTGCCTCAGCCTCAAGTAGTTGGGACTATAGGCTCATGCTGCCATGCCCGCCTAATTTTGTATTTTTTGTAGAGATGGGGTTTTGCCATGTTGCCTAGGCTGGTCTTAAATTCCTGAGCTAAGCCATCCTCCCACCTTGGCCTCCCAAAGTGCTGGAATTACAGGCATGAACAACTGCACCTGGCCCAGTGTTTTCTTTGTTTTTGTTTCATTCTGTTTTGTTTGAGACACAGTCTTGCTCTGCCGCCCAGGCTGGAGTGCAATGGAGTGATCTCGGCTCACTGCAACCTCCACCTCCTGGTTTCAAGCAATTCTCCTGCCTCGGCCTCCCAACTAGCTGGGATCACAGGCGTGCACCACCACACCCGGCTAATTTTTGTATTTTGAGTAGAGATGGGGTTTCACCATGTTGGCTAGGCTGGTCTTGAACTCCTAACCTCAAGTGATCCGCCTGCCTCGGCCTCCTAAAATGCTGGGATTACAGGCATGAGCCACTGTGCCCGGCCGCCCAGTGTTTTCTTTTTAGTGAAACAGTTTTCAGAGATACATACCCTTTGGGAAGAAAACCTAGAAGTTTTAGTTCTGTAAGTGGACAGATCAGCATAGTAAAGAGAAGGCAGAATGTTCATGGACATAATTATCAGGTCTTTGGTAACAACATGGGAGTTTTTGAAGCACAACGGTTCTGTGATTTATGCCTCCCTGCACCTGGAGCTCGGCTCCACTCCTCCCACACCCTGCTGCGAAATCCTCTTCACCTGTGGCTGTGCCGGCTCCGTGTAGTAACTTCACGCCTGGTTGATTATATTTTCTCCAGCACTGCTTCCGGGAATGACAGGAGGCGATGAGTATTTTCTTTCTCCTGTCACTGAACTACTAGAAATGTGGCTTTTTAGGAGGGGAGGATTCATGATGAATGCAGCCATTTCTTCGGGGTGCATTGAGTAAAACACTTTGAGAGCCCTCCTCAGAGTGTGAGCCTTTTTTTTTTTTTTTTTTTTTTTACTGGAGAGACACAGCCTGCAGTGCAAAATGAAGACACATTCTCTGGGTGGGAGTGTTGAAGACAAAGTAAAAGAAATGCATAGCACCAGGAAACATCCAGACCTGGTGACTTCTGGAGGGCTCCTCCTGCGACCATTGTCATTGGGTCAGGTCCTGCACCCTTCCTGCCAATCCACTCTTGGGTTAGATTGAAAAATACAGAAATCACTTTGGGTTGTTTGGTTGTATGTTGAAATCCTCTGAGCAGGTTTAGTTTCTTCTGAGTTTTATTTCTTCTTCTTCCTTTTTTTTTTTTTTTGAGACAGAGTCTCGCTCTTTTGCCCAGTGATCTCAGCTCACTGCAACCTCTGCCTCCCCGGTTCAAGTGATTCTCCTGTCTCAGCCTCTTGAATAGCTGGGATTACAGGTGCATACCACCATGCCCGGTTAATTTTTGTAGAGATGGGGTTTCACCATGGACTACAGGCCAGACTCTTAAAAATGAGGTGGCAGAAAATTTAAAGTTTAACCAAGACTGAAGTCCATTTTAATTTCTATTTTAATAATCTGAGCAGAAAAAATAGATTAGTAGGTCATCTGAGATTAGAGTGAACTGGTGAGAGACTCAGTGTCCAAATATATGAAGGAGAGTAGCAAGAATTGGTAGAAAGTGAGAAAAGAAGTTGAGAGTGGTAGACAGGGGCCAGGCCCAGTGCCCAGGTCCTGGTGCTGTATGTTCCCTTTCTGTATTTTCAGGGAAGGCAGGGACGCGTTCAACAGCTAGGACTCCGTTTTAGGTAAGCTGGACTCAGATGTGGGTAAAGCAGAAGTAAAAAATCATCTTTTCTACCCTTCTGTATCAAGACTAAGTATAACAGCAGGGAGCTTGAAATGTAGAGACATGAGAGTTAAAGTTGATACCTAGTCTTAGATTTAGATATCAAAAGGTTAAGACTGTAAAAACTGGGGTGACCTGGAAGGATATGATTCAAAAGTCAAAGCTGAGGGCCCATTGTGGGGCCAGGTGCTGGCCCTGGGTCTGGAGACACAGACATGACTAGACGTAGTGCTGCCCTCCGGGAACTGTGATCTGTCTGGTATCATATATCTCACACTCCAGCCCACTACAGGTTTCCAGGATTAAGTGGTGTTAGATAAATTGCAAGTACACTTTCAGAACTACATGGTAATACGTATGGAAATTTTAATTAGAAAGGTGAACAGTGACAGAACTCCCTCCCCCCGACTTTAGTGGGGTGGCCACACTTCAACATACCTTTGTATTACTCATCATCCATGCGGTGTTTCCCCAGTACCTGCCTTGACTTTTCTCTTGCTGAGCTCTGTTCTACCACACACTTGCCTCCCCAGATAGCTAATTATAAGCCTCTATTTTAGTGCCTGCTTACAACAAAAGCTGTGTCAAAAGCAGCGCATACCCATATAGAAATTTAAAAGGGTACAATTCCTGAATGGTGATGAAGCAGCGCTCTGAGATGTGCTTCATCATCCAAGCGATGGTTCAGGGAAGTGGAAACAGATCTGGTCAGGTCAGCGCAGGCCAAGCGGGTGCCTAATAAGTGTTTACCAACAGTGACCTAGAATACGTTTATTAGGAACATTTTCTATTTATATAAAGAAGCAGAGACAGCTCCAGTGTTCATCAGGATCCGAGCTTGGGCTACTGCAGCCTTGCACATAAGTTCACAGCTTTGCAGGCCCAGAAGCGTTTTCACTAGCCCTTCTCAATCTTGAGAAATAATGTTTCTGATGTCACAGTGGTGTAGGCTATTTGAGCACTAGGTTTATGTATAGTAGTTTTAAGTTTTGGATTTTTAGTCACAGGCTTCCTTGCTAATGCAATCATCTCTTTTAGGCCTTTGGTATCTGAGCCAGTTCTGTTTTGCTGTGATGCTATTATTGCCTCTTCTTATCCATTTCAGGAGTAAAGGGTAGAAGGGAGGAAAAAAGTAGAAATAGGAACAGCATGAATGTTTATCTACATCTTGGGTTTTGAAGAGGAAACTCATCATCTCTTCCAAATGGTCATCTATTCAAGGCCTGGAGTGCTAAAGAAATGCCCATCCTCTTAATATAAAACAAACAAAAACTATGTGGTCGGAGCTTCCCATGTGCATTTGTGTTTACAGACGAAAATACCTGTGAGACTAAAAATCTTCACGCCTTATTGCAGATCCCTGGTTTCTGTGGGATTATATAAAACCTGTATTTCTGAAACCCCGCCTCCTGTCTTCCTTCCATCTTAAAGCAGGATTGAACCTTGTATTAAATTGACAGCCAGGAAATGTTTTACCTGCTTGACTTGTTCTCACTATTTTATACAGGTTTCAGTCAAATGTTTCTACACCCTGCTGGGCGTGGGAGGCCGTGACTCACCAAGAGAGAAGATATTCGGTTTGCATATCCAGGGTGTTGCAGGATGATTGAGGACTTCGCAATTCAGGCTTGGTGCCATTTTGTCCCTTCCCTTGTTCTCTCTTGGATATTTACTTGGCTACTTGCTCCCAAGGAGAACCAGTCGGCTGAGTATTCAAATATTAAATTAATTCCTCTTTCTACACAAGTGGCCAAGCAAGTTTTTACTAGAAACATAGACTGGTGCCTGAGGAAGACTGGGGGTAGGGAGAAGAGAGGCTGAGTTTATTTATTTATTTATTTATTTTTAATTAAGTTTTTTTTTTTTTTTTTAATAGAGACAGGGTCTTGCTGTGTTGCTCAGGCTGCTCTTGAACCTCTGGCTTCGAGGAATCCTTCTGCCTCGGCCTCCCAAAGTGGTGAGATTACAGGCATGAGCCACCATGCCTAGCTAGAGACTGAGTTTAAAGGGCAAAGGAAACTGGGAAATAGTTTCTCTAAATATAAGTTTCGTGATACTTTTCCATTGTCCAAGATCTTTGTGCCTTTGTGTATGAATAGGCCAAGAAAATGTTTTAGAATAATTTTGAATTAATTAATTTGTGTCAAGAAACCTCCTCTTTCCTGCCGCAGCAGGGTCTGCTGGGCCTGTGAAAGCTCAAGGAGGGGTCTTTTATGACTCAGAGACATTTCCTTAATTTAAAAAAAAAGTGGGGAGGCCGAGGCGGGAGGATCATGAGGTCAAGAGATCGATACCATCTTGGCCAACATGGTGAAACTAAAAATACAAAAATTAGCTGGGCATGGTGGGAGGTGCCTGTAGTCCCAGCTACTGGGGAGGCTGAGGCAGGAAAATTGCTTGAACCTGGGAGGTGGAGGTTGCAGTGAGCCAAGATTGCACCACTGCACTCCAGCCTGGTGACACAGCGAGACTCTGTCTCAAAAAAAAAAAAAAAAAAAGAGGGAAAGGGGCCTTTGACTCCTGGCCACTCTTGTGAATCACATGTTGCACACAATGACCTTCTCCCGTCATCCTCCTTCAGACTAAGGACTTGCCCAGAACTCTGGTGGTTATAGACCAAGTACTACGGTTGGAGGAGCTAGCCCACCAGAGGCAGCTGCGATCAGGTGAAGGGTGGAAGCAGCACACCAGGGCACCTGTGCTGCTACAAGGCTGTCAACGATCTTCTTCTCAGAGACCCGCTAGCCCCTGTGTCCTTTAATTCCTTCCTGCAGGCACTTCTGGAGCGGGGTAGCTTGCTGACATTTCTTACTCAAAATTTGCTACAAAGCTACAGTAGACCCAGTAGTGTGGTACTAACATAAGAACAGACATACAGATCAGTGGAATAAAATAGAGAGCCTGGAACCAAACCTTTGCCTTCAACAAACAGTGCTGGGAAAACTGGATATCCACTTACAAAAGAATGAAGTTGGACCCTTACCTTATACCGTGTGCAAAAATTAACTCAAGATAGATCAAGGACCTAAACTAAATCTTCATAATATTGGATTTGGCAAGATTTCTTGGATGCAACACTAAAAGCACAGGCAGTCAAAGAAAAAATTGACAAATTTGGCTTCATCAAAATAAAAAACTTCAGTGTATCAAAGGTCACTATGAAGGGAATGAAAAGATAGCCTATGGAATGGG
Organism: Mandrillus leucophaeus; assembly: GCF_000951045.1. Taxonomy (NCBI): domain Eukaryota; kingdom Metazoa; phylum Chordata; class Mammalia; order Primates; family Cercopithecidae; genus Mandrillus; species Mandrillus leucophaeus. Next base: position 6,814,897 of record NW_012106475.1, on the reverse strand, counting down.
AGAAAATACTTGCAAATCACACATCTGATAAGGGATTACTATCCAGAACATGTTAAAAGCCCCTACAACTCAACAACAACAAACCAAACAACCTAATATTAAAATAGGCAAAGGAATTCAATAGACATTTCTCCAAAGAAGATATACAGATGGCCAATAGGCACAGGAAAAGATGTTTAAAATCATTAATCATTAGGGAAATATAAATCAAAACCACAATGAAATACCACTTCATGTCTATGAGGATGGCTGGCATAAAGACAAAAACAGAAACCAACACATGTTGGTGTGTGGCGAACTTGGGACACTTGCACATTGCTGGAGGGAGTGTAAAATGGTGCGGCCACTGTGGAAAACAGCCTGGTTGTTCCTTGGTAGTAATACAGAATTTCCATATGATCCAGCATATTCCACTCCTAGGTATATACTCAAAGTAATAGAAAACAGGAACTCAAACAGATGCGTGTACAACAACCTCCATAGCAGCACCATTTATAATAGCCAAAAGGTAGAAACAACAGAACCGTCCACCAGCAGATGAATAGATAAACAAAATGTGGCAAATGCATACAACGGAGAAGGATTCAGCCACGAAAAGGAGTGGGATTCTGATACCTGCTATGACACGGATGAGCACCAAAGACATTATGCTAAGTGAAATAACCCAGACGCGAAAGGAAAAATATTGTGTGATTCTACTTCTTTGAGGGACCTAGGATAGGCAAATTAACAGAGACAGAAAGTAGAATAGAGGTTTGGCAGGAGCTGGGGGAAGGGGAAATGCGGAGTGATTGCTCAACAGGTACAGAGTTTCTGTTTGGGATGATGAAAAGTTACATACAACATTGTAAATGTCCCTAATGCCACTGAATTGTATACTTAAAATGGCTAAAGTCGTAAATTTTATATTGTGTATATTTCACCACAGTAAATTTTAAAAAAAATTCTAAATACACATTCCAGGGCCCCACCCTTAGAAAGCCTCAGAGGCGGCCGGGCACGGTGGCTCACGCCTGTAATCACAGCACTTTGGGAGGCTGAGGCAGGCGGATCACCTGAGGTCAGGTTCAAGACCAGCCTGCCCAACATGGTAAAACCCCTTCTCTACAAAAATACAAAAATTAGCCTGGCATGATGGTAGGTGCCTGTAATCCCAGCTACTCTGGAGGCTGAGGCAGAAGAATTGCTTGAACCTGGGAGGCAGAGGTTGCAGTGAGCCGAGATTGTGCCATTGCACTCCAGCCTGGGCGACAGAGCAAAACTCCATCTCAAGAAATCCTCAGAAGGTGATACAGTAAATATGGATGAGGTGGGAATCCAGAATCTGTATACATGTATTTTTAAATGCCTTCCTATCTTTCTCAGGCATAGCCAGGTTTGGAAACTTATGATTTAGTCTCTGCCAGTTCTTTCCAAGGGGCTGGTGCTTCTGTAAGGAAATGTTCATTAGTCTACATGAAATACGTGTGTATTTTTCATGAATCTGAGTGTGTTAAATTTGAAGTGCTATTTTAACATCTGAGATTGTCACGATTACATTGTTTTGGGGTTAAGGGGTCCAGTCATCACCCACCATAAAATGATGGTGATAATAGTTCAGGGTGTTTTTTAAGTGTCTGTGCTTGGCAAAATAAAAGTGAGCAGTCCTATGTTGGTCTCTCAAAAGCTTTTAAAAATTTTAATGGTTTGTTAAATTCCAAAGACTGGGAACCGTTGCTCCAGACACCATCCATTTGAAAATATTGAAATAGAAACTGCTTCTGCTGTTTATTTTATTTGTGCCGGAAAGAAAAAAAACAAAAAAGGAAAGGACCTATGCATTTTTCTGTGGTTCATAGGACCTGGAGCAACAAAGAGCAGTGTTGAAACTGACAGCATTGAGATGTAATTTGTCCTGCTGCCTGTTGGAACGTTCTTTTTCCGATGGGGGAGGAGCGTGACAGAGGAGAGGTGGAGGTAGGCGAGAGTAATATAACTTCTCCAGGAGAACATCTGAGAGGGGAAGTTGCTTTCCTGCCCTGGCCCTTTCATCCTCCTGAGTTTGGGGGCTGTGGTGGGGCAGGGATTGACCAACAGCCATTCCTAGGGGATGCCTTTGCATTGCAGAGGGCAGCTGGCTGAAGGGAGTGCTGAGTCTGTGGGAGCCATAGCCCGCCCCACCCTTTAGGCGGATTAGTTAATTATTGAAAAGTGCCTCAGAAGCACAAAGGTCTGGAGAGACTCCATGTGCTATTGCTCAGGCCTGTGTGGGAGCTGGCATTTCTGAGGAGCCACTGAGACTCTTCTAGGAGGCTGTGGAACAAGAGACAGTTCCTTCCCATTGTGGTGCACTCCTTTCAGGTTTGGTGTAGAGATATAGCTCCAGAGAATTCTTGTATAGTGCATAGAAGTTATCTTAGGATTTGTAAAGTATTTAGATAAATGAACCACATCAGATATTTTCCCTTGTTTTAATTTTTTTTTCATGTGGTTTTAATGTTTTAAGGACATTCAGGTGTTTTTTTTTTTTTAATGGAGTCTTGCTCTGTCACCCAGGTTGGAGTGCAGTGGTGCAATCTCAGCTCACTGCAACCTCTGCCTCACGGGTTCAAGCAATTATCCTGCCTCAGCCTCCAGAGTAGCTGGGACTACAGGTGTGCACCACCACACTGAGTTAATTTTTGTGTTTTTAGTAGAGACAGGGTTTCACCATTTTGGCCAGGATGGACTTGATCTATTGACCTCGTGATCTGCTCGCCTCGGCCTCCCAAAGTGCTGGGATTACAGGTGTAAGCCACCATGCCCAGCCCACTCAGGTCATTTATACATAAACGATCACACGACATGTTCTGTTCTCTGACTTACTTTTTTCTTTTACTTAATAACATTTCCTGCAGCTCCTTCTGTGTTAGTGCATATAGGCATCCCCCATTTTAACTGCTGCATTCCTTCCAGATGCATCATAGTTTCTTTACCACTATTTTAGCAAAGGATCACACAGGTGGTTTTCCATTTTTCACCATTACATACAATGCCGCAACAAACGTTCTTGTATACAAATGGGTGTGTGTATGTATGAGTGTTTCTGAAGGATATCTTTCTAGAAGTGGAATTTCTGGATAAAAGGGCATGCACATTTAAAATTTTTGTAAATAATAGAGTTTCTCCTCCAAAATTCTGTTCTGGTTTTTATAGCCACCATTATACTCATCAGCCCTGTACATTATCATTTTTTTAAAACTGCCAGCATCATGTCCAGAAAAAACAGTGTCGTTTTAAATTGCATTTCCTGGATTTGCCAGTTAGATTGTCCATTTTATCATATGCCTATAGACCATTTCAATTTTTGGAACTTTTAAAAATAAAAATACAGAAAAGGTGTATAGGCTGGGTGTAGTGGCTCACGCCTGTAATCCTAGTACTTTGGGAGACCAAGGCGGGTGGATCACCTGAGGTCAGGAGTTTGAGAGCAGTCTGGCCAACATGGTGAAACACTGTCTCTACTAAAAATACAAAAATTAGCTGGGCATGGTGACAGGTGCCTGTAATTCCAGCTGCTTGGGAGGCAGAGGCAGGAGAATCACTGGAACCTGGGAGGCAGAGGTTGCAGTGAGCTGAGATTGTGCCACTATACTCCAGCCTGGGCAAGAGAGCGAGACTCCATCTCCAAAAAAAAAAAAAAAGAAAGAAAGAAAGAAAGAAAGAAAAAGAAAAGGTGTATAAATTAAAGGTGTACTGATCAATGCATTAACACAAAGTGAACTCTTCCTTATAACCATGTCCCAAGTCAACAAATAGAATATTATAAGACCTTCTCCCGAAAAGAAGACTCTCCCCTGAAAAAGATCAATCTCCTCCAAAGTAATTCCTACCCTAACATCTAAGTCCTATAGATTAGTCGTGCCTGTTTCCTACTGTCATATAAACAGACTCATACAAGCATGCACTCTTCTGCGTCTGGCTTCCTTCATTCAACATTACGTTTATGAGTCTTTCACGTGTAGACTCATGTGTAGCTGTAGTATGCTCATTTACGTTGCTTATTGTATTGCATTATGTGAATATATCACAATTTATTGATTGATGGACCTCTGGGTTATGTCTGTTGCCAACTTTTAGTTATTAATGAATAATGTTGCTGTGAGCATTCTTGTGCATGCTCTTTAGTATACCTGTACATCATTTCTGTTTGGTATATATCTAGGAATGAGATTTTGGGGTCATCAGCATTGTTCTGTTCAACTTGACCAATTGCATTTGTGAATTTCTTATGAATTTTTTTCACACTTATTATTCGGTGGTTTGTGTTTCATTATTGACTTGCATCTGTCCTATTTACTCTGGATGTTAATTCTGTTGTAAATATTGTCTCTTAGTCTGTATGTAGACCCTTTTATTTTACAAAGTTTAAAGTTCTTACACAGTCAAATCTGTAATTCTTTTTCTTTATGGTTTCTGGTTTTGTATCTTGCTTAGAAAGTCCTTCTCTATCTCAAGATTGTAAAATACTCTCTTATGTCTTGTCTCCTTTTTTTTTTTAGACAGGATCTCACTCTGTTTCCAGGCTGGAGTACAGAATGTGATCATGGCTAACTGTAGCCTCAACCTCCTAGGCCCAAGCAATCCTCCCTGCTCAGCCTCCTGAGTAGCTGGGACTACAGGCATGCACCGCCACACCTGGCTAATTTTTTTATTTTTTGTAGAGACAGGGTCTTGCTATGATGCCCTGTGCAAGATGGTCTCGAACTCCTGTGCTCAAGCGATCCTCCCACCTCAGCCGCCCAAAGTGCTGGGATTACAGGTGTGAGCCACTGCACAGGGCCATGTTTCCTTCTAACACTCATTTTGATTTTTTACTTTAGGCTTTTTAGTCAGTATGGAATTTATTTGTGAGGGTTAGAAATAGAGGCTAATTTATTATCTAAATTAGGGGATAAGAAAAATGATACCATTTGCTGCCTAGGTTTTAAAAATATTTATTTTATTTTATTTTTATTTTTGAGATTGAATCTGGCTCTGTCACCCAGGCTAGAGTGCAGTGGCGCGATCTCGGCTCAATGCAACCTCCACCTCCCGGGCTCAAGGGATTTTCCTGCCTTAGCCTCCTGGATATCTGGGATTATAGGCGTGCACTACCACGCCTGGCTAATTTTCATATTTTTAGTAGAGACAGGGTTTTCCCATGTTGGCAAGGCTGGTCTGGAACTCCTGACCTCAGGTAATCCACCCGCCTCGGCCTCCCAAAGTGCTGGGATTACAGACGTGAGCCACCACCTCTGGCCTAAAATATTTACTTTTAAAATCTCAAAATAAGTTCTAACATCAAAGAGCTAAAAAACTATCAGGAAAAAAAAATTTTACTTTAGAATAGTCTCCTCTAAGTTAAGCCTGAGTTAGCGTCTAAATAGGGCAAATGTTCTAAGTCAGCGGTTGCCACCCAAAAAGCTCTGCATATAAATGGTCAGTGACTTATTTATTCACTTACTATGTATTTATGGAATTTGAAGTGCAGTTCCCTTGGACTTGAGTGTCTAACGAGGAAGAAGGGCTTCATTCTGGGACCTTCAGCATAGCCTGACTTGCACACTGGATCTAGGTTCACGGGTCATGAAAACTACAGTGACTTTCTTCCCTCCCAAGTCTCCAGCTCCTCCCAATCTGAGCAAATGGCCCCCAAATGGATTCTATGTCCTGTGTCCATCCCCAGGACAGAGCGAGGTCCAGTTTGAGCTTTATTACAAATCCTGTAGGTCGGCTTTTGGTTATAGACGTGGCTTCCTCAGGCAAGGCTGCCCACTTGAGGGAAACAATTTTGTTGGCTGGCTGGGTGGTTGGTGTAGGGCTCACATTTGGGAGTTCACTCCTTTCTCTCCCTTTGTCTGAAACGATCAGCACCTTGTTGTGCCTGTTCACTAGCAGTGCTCGGCACGCAATCGTTTGTTGTGCTGACTCTCCAGTTGCTGACAGTGTGAGGTGGTTTTGTTCTGCTTCTTCCTTGTGTATTGTTGGTGAAGGCCGAGAACTTGCTACTTAGTTAACCGACATGTTATAGGACTGGAGCCTGAGCTAGGGTCAGGAGAAGAAACATCCCACTTAGCTTGACAAAGAGCTCGGTTTAAGGCTGGAGAGCTGACTGTGCAATTGTCTGAGCTGCTTTTCTTGGAAATGGCTCTCTTGGCTGAGCTCCAGAAATATAATCAAAAGTGGCCTGAAATCACAAGTTTTGCTGCTTGCATTCTTAGTTTCACAATTTAAGGATTTGGCTGGTGCCTGTCCTGAAAGCATGGAATTGTCTACTGTTTGTTACACATGACGTTGAGTGTGCGTGTGTATGTGTGTGCACAGACGTGCATGTGCAGGACACAGGGATTGTCTGCGTGGGCATGTTTTATAGTCCAGCTGTTTGTACCTTCAGGGAGCCAGTGATTAAAGAGCAGTGTATGGCAGATTTTCTTTGATTTCAAGAATCACATATTTGGTTTTGTAGGTTAGTGTCTTTGGAGAAGAGTGACGGAGAATCTTGCATAGAAGTACAACTGATTGCTTAGGCGCAGTGGTTTTTGCCTTTCTTAAGGACTCTGCCTCAAAAATATGGAGATAATTTACTTAAAAGAAGGCAATGTGCCGCTTTTTTTAGGAGCAGGTGTACTTGACCATGCCGTGGGGGAAGTGAAGACCTGAGTTTGAGGAAGTCAAGCTTGAGGCTGTCAGAAGCAGTTATTTATATCTGAGTGATGTGTATGAAAGCCAAGGCCTTTCATTCCACCACCGTCACGGAACTAGTTTAGAGAAGAGGAAGGGCGTCGTTTTTGCCTTGTTAAATATCTACTGCACTAAGAACTTCTGGTGTGGTTCAGATTTCTGGTAATCTGTACCCAGGCTCTATTATCTAAAAAAGAATGCTTACACACTCTTCTTTCAACCTACTTTGTGGATAAAACAGCTCACTTCCAGTTGATTAATAGACTGTCAACTGATTGTTGTTTCCTTTCCCCAGATGCCCCTCGCGTGGGCAGCCTTGTGTGTGTGTGGTGGTGGGGGTTGTGGTAGGGACCTTGCGTTATCTCTAAGCTCAAAATAAGGACATTGGACTCTAACAACTACCAAAAACCATATATCGGAAACTCTTGGGTTCATTATGATCATAAATGAAGTCTCACATAACTAGCTTTCATTTTCATACCTCTTGAGTTCTCAAGTTTCCCCGCCCCCCTCAGGCTCGTTTGGTTATGGGAAATGAGTGTGTCTGGGCACAAACGTGTCAGGATTATGAGGGAGAAACTTGGCAGGGGAGCAAACTGTGCAATAGGCTTGACAAGACTTGAGAAACAATACATCTCAGATTTTTTCAGCTAGTCCTCAATTTCTGGTTCAGAAATATGGCCCAGAAGCTACAGAAAGGGAAGCACCACTGCAGCTCCGCGAAGGAGGGTCACTGTCACTTAGACTTTACTAAGGAGCCAACAGAGGCCATTTCTGCCCAGAAAGCTGAGGTGTCTGCAGGAGGGGAACTTAGTCCTGCTTCCACCAGGAGTACATGGAAATTGAAAAGAGAGGATTTATGGTTTTTTGCCTTAAGTGAGAAGAACAGGAGGTGGATCTCCCAAGGCAGAATATCCATAATGATAGAGCAGTAAGGAATACGAGGAGGGAAACATAAGCATGTTTGCATCAACATTTAGATTTTTCTGGGCTTGCCTAATCCCAGTCGTTTGGAGTTTGTCTTTCACAAGGTTCAACCATGGTTGAGCAAATATTAGTTAACGTAATTAAAACCTGTTGAATTGAACAGGAAACATTCACGGGAAATCTGCAGGTGTCTGCAAGCAAGAGTGACACTAGAAAGATCTTGGTATGCCGACTCCCTCTTCCTCAAGGGGAGTGTCCCTGGAATGAAGCCACCAGCAACAGGAGCGGAAACAGATGGGGTTGTAGAAAGTAGGAGCAGCAAAAGGTTCTGAACTTAGAAATAAGCTGCTTGCCCCGGGGTGAGTGTAAAAGGCATCTGGGGTATTTGCTTTTTTGTTTGTTGGAGGAGGGAGGGTGTCTCACAACACTTTCTCTTCTTTCTCTCTCTCCCCTTCCTCTCTCTCTCAAATTCATTTAGGACATGGAATTTCTAAGACTACTGCCATCTTAGGGTTTGAATCTCTTCTTAGCTTCATTCCTGCATATTAAAGAAAGACAGCTCCAGTATGACTTCAGAAAGAAAAGCCAGGCTGATTTCCAAGATGCAGTGTTGCGCCACGGATGAGTTTTCTTCCTGGAGTGAGCTATTTGAGTTTCGTCTTCCTTACCATCTTGTATTCTCTTCATTCCAAGGCTTGGACACTTGAGGCAGAGAAGCCCTCATCCTGGGTGTCGGGGTGGGGGGTGTTCTCATCATGAATGGGAGGCGTGCCCAGCTCCAGCTCTGCCTTTTTTTTTTTTTAACCAAACCAGAGTAGAAACAAATGGGTGTGTGACTTACCGTGATCGACATAGCAAGATATGATACATGCCAGGAGAGAAAAAGAAAGTGCTGATGGAAAAATTAATCTCATTAGGGAGATTTGTTTGTGGTGACTTTTTTTTTTTTTTTTTTTTTTTTGAGATGGAGTATAACTCTGTCACCCAGGCTGGAGTGCAGTAGTGCGATCTCAGCTCACTGCAACCTCCGCCTTCAAGGTTCAAGTGATTCTCCAGCCTCTGCCTCCCAAGTGGCTGGGATTACAGGAGCCCACCAACATGCCTGGCCAATTTTTGTATTCTTAGTAGAGATGAGGGTCTCATCATGTTGGACAGGCTGGTCTCAAACTCCTGACCTCAAGCCATCTGCCTGCCTTGACCTCCCAAAGTGCTGGGATTACAGGGGTGAGCCACCATGCCTGGTCTGTGGTGACATTTGAAATGAATCTGAAAAATGTGTAGAACATTAACAGATGGAAAAGACCATCACTGTATTATTATGGTATTAATGCTCAGTAATATCTGTATCTAATAATATCATGCAGCTTTTGCAGGGTCTGCTCTTAGAATATGCTTTTGCTGGCAGAAGCACCTCAGCTATACTTTGGAGAAGCACCTTACTCTTTGTTTTTTGGTTTTTTTTAAATTTGTTTTTTGTTTATTTTTTGTGTTTTTGTTTTGATTTGTTTTGTTTTGAGATGAAGCCTCACTCTTGTTGCCCAGGCTGGAGTGCAATGGCATGGTCTTGGCTCACTGCAACCTCTGCATCCCAGGTTCAAACGATTCTCCTGCCTCAGCCTCCCAAGTAGCTGGGATTACAGGCGCCCATCACCATGCCCGGTTAATATTTTTTATTTTTAGTAGAGATGGGGTTTCACTACGTTGGCCAGGCTGGAACCTTACTCCTACTCTCCACCTAGGAAGTGTGAGTGAGGCTGGCTCCACCCCAGGCTCCTGGTAAGGCATGCGACCCAGACTGGCCAATAAAAGAACCACATGCCTTTGGCATAGGGAATTGACTCAGGGAGGGAGAGTGACCCAAGTTGGGCTAGTCCTCAAGCTTTTGCTGGAAAAATTAGGGAAAAGGATTCTTCTTTCTGCTGGGGTTCCTAAGCTGGTGGGTTCCTGTTTGGGAGCTTTAAGGGGCCAGTTTTGTTACCAAGGAGGGAGAACGTGAGAGATGAAAGGGAGATTCCTGAATCCTTCATTTGAGCACCTGGAGACAGTTATGCCTGAAACTCTATGCCTGGACATTTTAGTCACTCAAACCAATAGTTTGCTTTTTTTTTTTTTTTTTTTTTTTTTTTTTTTAAGAGACAGTATCTCACTCTGTTGCCCAGGCTGAAATGCAGTGGTACAATCATAGCCCACTGTTACCTTGAACTTCTGGGTTCAAGCAATCCTTTCGCCTGGCTTTTTTTTTCTTTTTTTTTTTTTTTTTTGAGACAGTGTCTCCCTCTGTCACCAGGCTGGAGTGCAGTGGCACGATCTCGGCTCACTGCAATCTCCACCTCCCGGGTTCAAGTGATTCTTCTGCCTCAGCCTCCTGAGTAGCTGGGATTACAGGTGTGTGCCACCACACCCAGCTAATTTTTGTATTTTTAGTAGAGACTAGGTTTCACCATGTTGGCTAGGCTGGTCTTGAATTCCTGACCTCAGGTGATCCGCCTGCCTCGGCCTCCCAAAGTGCTGGGATTGCAGGTGTGAGCCATAGCGCCCGGCCTCACCTGGCTAATTTTTTAAGTTTTTGGTAGAGATTGGTTCTCACTATGTTGCCCAGGCTGGTCTTGAACTCCTGGCCTCAAGAACTCCTGCTGCCTTGGCCTCCCAAGGCATTGGGATTATATAAATTTACCTTTTAAATATGTCGTCTTGTGCTGTGTTTGTGCTTTTCCCCTTGCAAACAAATAAACAAAAATGTTGTAGTCAATACAGAAATCTTTAGTGATCTGCTTAAACAAAGCTGTGGGAGCAAGAGGGTAGCAGATTCACAGAGCAGGTTCCTAGCAAAAAAAAAGTCTTTCTGCTGCTAACATCTTCCAGGTCAGCTTCCTAGGCCCCAGTGACTAAGACATTGGGACTTCATTCTTAACCTCCCTGGTCCAAGGCCTTTCACAGATCTAGCTGACTTCTGTGTGCTGGATATTTTTCCATGAATCAGAAATGAAATATGCAACATTGTAGCCACAAAGCAATGAAAACAGCTCATTTGTCTTTTGTGTCCCTCCAAGCTTTGTTTTTTCTGGGTCACACGTTGTAAGTGAAGAGTCATAATGCTAATCCGGTTTGGATTTATTAACAGTTGAATAGACTATTGAGAAAAAACTTGTTAATCATCAGAAACAAATTCACTGCAGAAGAATTACAGACAGAGTGGGACAAATGCCTTGAGCCAACTAATTTTCTGCCCCTTCAGGGAAAACTCTTGGATATTGGAATTAAGTGTCACATCTGGAAATGCAAGAACATAATTGCTTTTATTGAGTGCTTACTATGTCCTTGATACTAAGGACAGTATTTGCCTACATTCTCTCTTAATTTCATCAACTCTGTGAAGTAGGTCCTAAACCCCGTTTTATAGGGGGTGAATGACGCAGACATTACCAGTTGCTACCCAATGTCCATTCTCTCCTTGTTCCTTACAGAGAGACAACCCCAATTAGTGACTGCTTCTAGCTCAAAGTTCAGGCTCTCTGGTGATTTCCGTGGCTGCTACTGCAGCTGTGGACAGCCATGTGATCTGGTTCTGGCCAGTGAGACCTGAGTGGAAGTCTTCTGCAGATTTCTGGAAAAATGTTGTCTCTGGGATATGGGCATTGCCCCCTCTTCCTTGTTCCTTCCTTCTCCCTTTCTGGAATGTGGGTGTGAGGCTGGTGGCAGAGTAGCCATGCTGTGACCTTGAGGCAACTATGAGGAGGAAATCCACATTCTGAGGGTGGAGGGGAAGGAAGGTGGAAAGAACCTGGGATATTGCTGACATTGTAAAGTCACTATTCCTCCCTGGAAGGCCTACCTTCAGACTTGTTATGTGAAAGAAATAAACCATTGTTTGGTTAACCTGGTGAGGTTGGGTTTCTGTTACAGACAACTGAATGCAATCCCTGACTGATACAGGGAAACTGAGCTGAAGGAGTTCAGGTGAAGGGATGTGCTTGCATTTCCATATAAAGCGATGTCTCAAAACTGGGTAAGACATGATTCCTATGCTTAAGGAGTTTATAGCCTAGTTTGGGATTCCACTGCATAAAGAAACAATTATAATATAACATATTTAGTATAATGGTAGTGATTTGCATAGGGTATCATGGGTGCCTAGTAGAAAAAAAAGGAAACAAGACAAGAGCAAAATGAAAGTTAGCGAGGCAAAGAAGAGAGGTCAAAAAAGAGATCATAGCTTGAACAAAAGGATGGAAGTGAGAAACAGCATGGCATACACAGAGGGCCACAAGCTGGTCTGAGTTGTTGGAGCATAAAGTATAAAGCAGGCATTGGTGAGAAATGCAGCTGGAGAGGTGTTTCATTTAACTATTGCTGAATAGTAAGCCACTTCCAAAACGTAGTGACTTAGAACTATATTTTATCATTTCTCATAGTTCTGTAATCTGAGTTGAGCTCAGCTTAGTGGTTCTTGTGTTCATGGAGTATCTGTTGGGGTTGGAATACCCAAGAAAACTTCTTAATTCCCACGTTTGATGCCTCCAGCGGGGATAACTGAAATAGCTGGCTGGCTGGCATCTTTCTCTCTCTGTCTCTTTTCACATTGCCTCTACATATGCATAGCTTGGGCTTCTTCACAGCATGATGATCTCAGGGTAGCTGGACTTCTTACATAGTAGATGGCTTCCAATTGAAAAGAAAGGAAGTTACCAGTGCATTTAAGGTCTGGGCTGAGAACTATCAGAACATCACTCCCACTGCACTCTGTTGGTCAAAGCAAGTCACAAAGTCTGCCCTGAGTCAAGGGAGAGGAAATAGCTTCTATTTCTCAATAGGAGGACCAATATGCACATATAGGGAGAGATGAATCAACAGTGGACATCTTTGGAGACTATCTACCACCGATTTTATAAGGGCGCAGATGAAGGAGACTCTCTTCTGCTTCAGGAAGGCTGATATGAACACCAGACCTAGGGCATCTACCTTGCTTCATATTTCGAATCTGAAAGGAGAATGCCCCTCAGGCTGCCGTGACTCATCAGAGTAAAACAGAGTAACGTGATTAGGCAGAGGTAGGGCTGTGGTGTGGCTTCTCTGCTGAACCCCCTCCAGTTTTCATGTGGCACGAACTGGACTCAGAGGCTCCCATATGTCACGAGAGATGGTTGAGATAAGAGTTAGAGAGGCTACCTGGGGCCCTCAGTGGTGAAGGGAAGGCAAGCTCATAGTAATGACTCAGGGGACCTCTCAGGCCAGATGCTGGATGGTATATTGGCAGAAACCCTTCAGAGCCAGGGCCAAGGGAAGCTGAGCTATGGCTGAGTCTACCTGGGGAAATCTCTGAACCCTGGCAAAGCTGAGAGATAAGACAAGAAGTTACCAGCCACCCTGCAGCAGAGATTAGTGAGGATCTAGAGAACATAGTATGAACTCCAGCGCCTCATGGCGGACTCCAGTGCACTGGCGGACTCTGGTGCTGCCTTTTGTCACCCATAAGGCGACAAAAGACAATACCCCTCCTACTCAAGGAATTACCCTGCCGCCATCTTGGAGCACAGCAAGAGGAAGATGCAACGCCTTGAGAGGCTGGGAATGCACCTGAAGTGATGGTTGCTTTTACTGTCTTCATAGCATTTCCTGGACTGCAGGAAAATTTACCCAGCAAGAGAGGCTCATAAGGAAGAATAGATACATTGTAACAAAATAAAGAAGCCATGTTACATAAAATTACAAAGAAAGAATAGGAGTAATGACAAATTCAGGACTGCAGTTACTCTATGGGAAAGGAAAGGGATGGGGGAGTCCGCAGGGAGCTTCAACGGCTTTGCTAAGGCTTTATTGATAAAGTTAGGAAATGGGTACATATATGTTGTTACATTCTGTATGCCTTTTTGTGAGTTTTAAATAGTTCATAAAGTAACTTTTTAAAGGGCTACACTTCTGAACAGATCTGTGAGCCCCAATGCCAAGTTGAGGTCTTGAACAGATTGTATGGGAGTGGGGACATAGAAAGAAGCTTGAAACAGGACTCAGACCTACTTGTTAGAAAAATCAACCTGGCTGGACTTGAGGAGGACAAAATAGAGTCAAGGGAGGCAGTGAGGGGGTTGTCACACCAATGCAGTGAGAGGGGACGGTAGCCTGATCTCCCCAGAGGTGGTTGGGGTGGCTTAGAAGGTCAAATTGGTGGACTTAGTGATTAACAAAATGTGGGGTGGTGTGGGCAAGGTTTGTGGTTGACTGGATGGATGAGTCCGCTACCCCAAATTAACTAAGGTAAGAGAATACACCCAAGTGGAGGGTGTATTTTGGTGCAGACATGAAGAGTTCAGTTAGGACAGATTGGTTTGGAGGTATCTGTGGGACATGCTGGTAGAGATGCCTGGACAGAGGGTGGATGCGTGGGTCTGAACTTCAGGGAAGAGATCTTGGAGATCCCAGCACTGATGCAAATTGAAGTTGTAGAAGTGGGTGAGATGCTCCAAGGGAGAGCAAGTAGGGGGCCAGAAATGAAGATTCAGGGAAGTCTGGGGCACAGCACCCCCCTTGGCCTGAGCAAGGGTAGCCTACAGCCATTCCGGCTCTGCAGACACCCCCTTGCCATCCTATCTGGAGCCCCAACCTTGGTAAGCAGAAGAACTACCACCCACCATCACTCCCTCTGGCCTGCCTCTGTGGGGAGCAATGCATTCTCTGGACTCCTCCCTCCCTGCCCTTGTGCATTTTGCTCTCTATTTGCTGTCCAGGTTTGCCTGCCTGTGGGCTTGCTTTCCTTTCCCTCCAGAAACACTAAAAGGGGCAGAGAGACCACCTACCATCCCCCACCACCCACCATAGGAGCATGAAACGATGGGAGCTGCTGAGGTGCAGCCTGGAGACCCCTTGGGTGCCTTGGCATCTGTCTGCTCCCTCAGCTGCTGGGTACTCAGCCCCCTGCTAGACCCAGGCCTTTCAGAGCTGATGGCCTTGTTCCGCTTGTTCTCCAGACACGGTTTAGGTAATGCACATTCTTGTGAGACCCTGCCACAGTGCCTTAGACTTGAACTTCTGAACACTGGGCTCTGTGGAAACCTCTCAGCCCTGAGTAGCTGGCACTTTATTGGTGTTTCTCTCCCCTCTTTTGAAGAAGGGATTTAAAGCTTTTCTTTTTTCGGGATGGGTTTGTTGCCAATAACAGGAACATGCAGAAGCTGCTCAGAGCAGTTTTGGTTGGTAGTGAGGTTTGAAGATGTGGAGGTGAGGGGGGCTGCAGCCTGGCCAGCCCGTTTGCATGAGTCCTCACCTCCTTTTTGTTGTTATTGTTGTTGTAATAAATGCAAGACAGCCTTAGCCTTTGTTTGTCCCTGTTGACAACTTGGGTGTCCTCTCTTCCACCCAGACTCTGTCTCCTTGAACTGGAAATCTCTCTTTTTCTTAAAATTTGGATTCTCACGTGAAGTTTAGAATCTGAATTAGACAGAGGCTGCTCTGAGCTCTAGGACAAAAAAACGGGGGAGGTTTCCTGCCCTAATTTGTAATTAAGGGAATTTGGGAAAAGCCAAAGCAACAATGTTGTTTCAGAAATATCAATCTCTCAAGACATTTCTCCAAAATTGAAATAGATTTCAATTATGGAGTGAAAATGTATCCATGGGAATGACAGAGAGTTTGGTTTGCCTAAAAATAACTCTGTAGTCAAGGGTAATATAGCTATGTAATAAGTTAATCAAGAAAGGAAAATTTTCATATAGAAAGCATTTTAAGGAATCACTCCAAATTGTCACAGCATCTACTCTGAGATCTTCCAGTTGCTTTCAGGGTGATTTACTTACCAGCACTTTGGAACTTACTAGTATAAACTGTAGCCTTCTGGTATAAAATTTATACCAAAAAGAATAGGTGTATACAAAGAGGCAATCTGCATTCTCATGATGTATCATTCCACCTGATAACTGGGCTTTCATAAAACTGTGCAGGAGATACAAACAGGTCCACTGGTACAGGTCATTCCTCTGCCTCCAGCCCTTGAACTTGAGCCAACTCAGACAGTAGGGCAGCCATTCCCTTCCCAAGACTCCTCTGGAAACCTGCTCACTGTTTCAGTTTTGGTTGCCTTATCTTGAGCATCTGATATTTATTGATGTACCTTTAGCTCTGATAACCACTCCTATGGTCCCCCCATGGCCACCATGCGTACTCTGGGATTGCCCTTCTGGGATGGTAACCCTGCCCAAGGCCCTCCTTCTGTCCTTATTCTGGGCCAGATGTTAACAGCTAGCCAATGGGATCAATACACTGGGGAAGGAGAGTGTTTTGGGAGTCTGGGAGTTGCATTTTCTAGTTAACATATTTGCATTTTAGTAGGGGTCTCCTGGGGCAGGGAATGTTAATTTAAAGAAAATTCCAGGCATTGAAACAAGCTGGTGTGTGTGTGTGGTGTGATGGAAGAAGAACAGAATAAGAAGGAGGCCAACAAAGAGGAAGAGGAGGAGAAGGAAGAAGAGAAGGAGGATGGAGAAGGGGAAAAGGAAGAGGAAGATCACAGTGGCCACCATCTATCAATTCAGAAAAAGAGCATAGAGAACACCCATTGCTCCTTCCATTCAGAGATGACCACTGCTAATACCTTGTATATATCCTCCCAAGCACCTAGTGTCATAGATATAAATGAACTTCCTTATCTCTAACAGTCAAATTGAGACAATTTTATAAACTTAAAAGAAAATTGTGCACAATTTCTGTATGTACCATTTAGTAACACTTACGTTCCTTGTTCCAGTAGCTCCACTTCTAGGAATCTATCCTAAGGAGAAATCTAGATTAATAAAAACAACCTTAGCCATCATGTACTGAAGGTTGATTGTGTACCAAGGGTCTTACACACATTGGCTCATTTAATTCTTACACCAACTCTACCAAGCAGATAACATCATCTCTCGCCTGAGACTGGAGAAGTTAAGGACCTTGTCCAGGGACCTTAGCAGGGACCTCTGCTAGCAGGTTAGTCTGGAACTGGAACTCAGCGTGCAGCAGGTACTCCAGGATAAGGCACCATCCATCTGGACCCTCTTAGAAGTCAGTGAACCCCCTTGTCCCATTTCCTGTCCTCTACGTATGCTCTAAAGGCCCTGGGGTAGGGGAGGAATGTGACCCAAAGTCTTGCCCTCACATCCAGTGCTGAGCAGCAGCAGGTAGCAGTGCCTGCTGGGCCTCCCACCTGCTTAATTTCCCCTTCCATGAAGCCTTCCAACATCTGTTAGACCAAGCTTGTCTTTCTTTTATTTGTATTTATTTATTTAGAGACAGAGTCTCACTCTATCATCCAGGCTGGAGGGCAGTGGTCCGATCTTGGCTCACTGCAACCTCTACCTCCCAGGTTCAAGCGATTCTTCTGCCTCAGCCTCCAGAGTAGCCAGGATTACAGGTGTGCACCACCATGTCTGGCTAATTTTTATATTTTTAGTAGAGAGGAGGTTTCACCATGTTGGCCAAGCAGGTCTCGAACTCCTGTCCTCAAGTGATCCGTGGCCTCCCGAAGATTCCAGGCATGAGCCACCGTGCCTGGCCCAATCTCGTCTCTCTTTTCTTTTCTTTTCTTTTCTTTTCTTTTCTTTTCTTTTCTTTCTTTTTTTTTTTTTTTTTGAGACGGAGTCTCGCTCTGCCGCCCAGGCTGGAGTGCATTGGCCGCATCTCGGCTCACTGCAAGCTCCGCCTCCCGGGTTCACGCCATTCTCCTGCCTCAGCCTCCCGAGTAGCTGGGAATACAGGCGCTCACCACCTCGCCCGGCTAGTTTTTTGTATTTTTTAGTAGAGACGGGGTTTCACCGTGTTAGCCAGGATGGTCTCGATCTCCTGACCTTGTGATCCGCCCGTCTCGGCCTCCCAAAGCGCTGGGTTTACAGGCTTGAGCCACCGCGCCCGGCCTCGTCTCTCTTTTCCATGTGCTCGTGCAGTGCTTCAGGGCTGCCTCCTCTAGCACAGAAAATACTCTACTGCCTCCCCACTAGTCACAGGCTTGACAGTCTTAATCAGAGTTATCTGGGGAAGTGGGGAAAGTGCAGACCTACTGAATCAGATTCTCACGTTCAGATTTTCTTGTAGCACACTCACACGGGAGAGAAACTTCGCTGGCACACATCTCCTCAGAGCAGGGACCTGGTCTCATTGCTCTTCCTGTTTTCCATAGCTCTTAGCACCGTGACGCCCAGCAGCCAGTGTCTGGTGAGTGTCCAGAGATATTTCCTAGGAAGAAAATGAGAGTAAGGAGAGTGTAAAGGTGGGGTTAAGAGTGCGGAACAACTGAAGAGGATGTAATTTGAGAGAAGAGCGGTGAGATGGGAAACCTCAGGGCTGATCCACGGTGCCCACCCTTGGGGTTCCTTTGAGTGCTAGGATAGATACTCAGTCAATATCTCTTCTCCTCCTTTTCTCTATAGACACATACTTTAGTCCCAGAATTTTTTTTTGAAATCTAAACTTTTGGTGCCAAAATGAGTAATTGTGCATAAAGTGGGTCACAAGGAAGTGATAACGAATGCACAGACTATTTTAACTGCTGAATCAGAAATCGCTCTGCTACGTTATGAAATATGCAGGAAGGAAAATAAGCAGATGATAGAAGTGGAAGGAATCCTAAAATAATATTTTCACAAACAAATTCTGACCCAACACAGGCTTTGGCGGGGGCGGAGGGGTGGCGGGAGCTTCCATGCTACACATTCCTGAGAGTTGAAGAATAGGAATAAAATTGCCAAAGTAGAAATCTTTCCAAATGACGTAGGATCTCCTGAGGCACAAAGCCACCCAAACCCGCAGCCCGAAAGGCTTCTGCCATTTCATGGGGGGGTCTTAGTCACCCCGCTACACAGCATGGGCAGGTCGGGATTAAAGAAAGCAAAGACAAAACAAAACCCACAAACAAAACTTAAAAACCGTTCTATTTTTTCTTCCTAACACAAACAAAAAACCCCACTTTTTCGGTTTCATTTGTTTCATGGATTTTTAAAAATTGTGCTAAAACATATGTAATATAAGTTACCATTTTAGCTTTTTTTTTCTTTTTTGAGGCAGAGTCTCACTCTGTCGCTCAGGCTGGAGTGTAGTGGTGCGATCTCGGCTCACTGCAACCTCTGTCTCCGGGGTTCAAGAGATTCTTGTGCCTCAGCCTTCCAAGTAGCTGGGGTTGCAGGCACCCGCCACCACACCCAGCTAATTTTTGTATTTTCAGTAGAGATGGGGTTTCGCCATGTTGGTCAGGCTGGTCTTGAACTCCCAACCTCAGGTGATCTGCCCGCCTCACTGCCACTGTGTCCGGCCCATTTTAGCTTTTTTTTTTTTTTTTTTTTTTTGGAGACAAAGTCTTGCTCTGTAGCCCAGGCTGGAGTACAGTGGCACAACCTCACCTCACTGCAATCCCTGCTTCCTGGGTTCAAGAGATTCTCCTGCCTCAGCCTCCTTAGCAGCTGGGACTACAGGCACCTGCCACCACAGCCAGCTAATTTTTGAATTTTTAGTAGAGACAGAGTTTCACCATATTGGCCAGGCTGGTTTCGAATTCCTGTCCTCGTGATCTGCCCGCCTTGGCCTCCCAAAGTACTGGGATTACAGGCATGAGCCACCATGCCCAGCCAGCCATTTTTAAGTGTACAATTCAGTGGCCTTAAGTACATTCACAATTCACTTAATATTGTGCAACTGTCACCATTATCTATTTCCAGGACTTTTTGCATCATCTCAAACAGAAACTCTGTACCCAATAAGCAATAATTCCATATTCTCTCATGCCCCAGCTCCTGGTAACCACCATTCTACTTTCTGCCTCTACGAATTTGTCTGCTCTAGATACCTCATATAAATTGAATCACACAATATTTGTCCTTTTGTACCAGCTCACTCCTTCCCTCCCTCGCTCCCGCCCTTCCTTCCTTCCCTTTTCCTCTCTTTCTCTTTTTCTTTCCTTCTTTTGATGGAGTCTCACTCTGTCACCCAGGCTGGAGTGCAATGGCGCGATCTTGGCTCACTGCAATCTCTGCCTTCCAGGTTCAAGCAATTCTCCTGCCTCAGCCTCCTGCATAGCTGGGATTACAGGCACACGCCACCACACCAGGCTAATTTTATGTATTTTTAGTAGATACGGGGTTTCACTGTGTTAGCCAGGATGGTCTTGATCCCTGGACCTTGTGATCCGCCTGCCTCGACCTCCTGAAGTGTTGGGATTACAGGCGTGAGCCACCGCACCTGGGCTTTTTTTTTTTTTTCCCAGACCTATTTAGTATTCAAGTACCACACTTATTTCGTTCAGCATGACGTTTTCAAGGTTCATTTATGTTGTAGCATGTATCAGAATTTATTCCTCTTTATGGTTGAATCATATCTCGCTGTATGTACATGCTACATTTTGTGTGTCCACTCATCTGTTGGTGGGTAAATTGTTTCCATCTTTGGCTATTGGGAATAATTCTGCTATGAACACCCATGTACCAGTATCTGCTTGAGCCCCTGTTTTCAATTCTTTTGAGTATACATTTAGGAGTGGAATTGCTGAATCATATGGTAACTTTATGTTTATGTTCTGAGAAGCCACAGGCTGTTTTCCATAGCGTCTGCACCATTTCACATTCCCACCATCAATGCACAAGTATTCCAATACTTCCACATCCTCACTCACACTTGCTATTTTTGTTAAAAAAAAAAATAATAACAACAGACATCCTATTGGATGGGAAATGATATCTCATTGTGGTTTTGATAGACTTGTAAGCAGAAATCATACCAAGGATACATATTACAGGTAATTCACATAGCTTAGGTTTTTCAACAAAAACTAGGAATCATCATGTACTGAAGATATACTAAGGATGTTTAGAATTTATCTTATTTTGCACACTATCTTCTTGTTTATCTTATTTTTGATGTGAAGATCTAAACTGACCTCTTATATTCTCATTTTATGTATTAATTTTTCTTCTAGATATATGTTACAGTTTATCCAATGTTCTAAAAATGGTGTATAAGACATTCAAAAAATTTTAATCTGTGATGACAATTGTCATTACTTCTGTTATCCTATTGAAACAGCCTCTGGAGATGAGTCAGTTCTTTTAATTTCTTTTCTTTTCTTTTTTTTTTTTGAGACAGAGTCTCACTCTGTCACCCAGACTGGAGTACAGTGGCATGATCTTGGCTCACTACAATCTCTGCCTCCTGGGTTCAAGCGATTCTCCTGCCTTAGTCTCCCATGTTGCTGGGATTACAGGCGTGTGCCACTATGCCCGGCTAATTTTTTGTACATTTAGTAGAGATAGGGTTTCACTATGTTGGCCAGGCTTGTCTCGAATTCCTGACCTCAAGTGATCCACCTGCTTCGGTCTCCCAAAGTGCTGGGGTTACAGGCGTGAGCCACCGCACCTGGTCCCTTTTAATTTCATTATTAAGTTATGTAGTATTTTCCGGTTAACAGAACAAAAATGAGAAGAGAAGTTATTTCCTTGAGGTTGAGCTGTGGTCTTTTCTTAAGACAATTATTATAGTCAAGTGACAGGCCTGATGTATTGAAATATTTTCTGTTAAATGTTACCTTTCTTTGAATGCAACCAACACATTTGAAAAGAGAGACCTTTTGTGAACACTTGGTCAACAAATACTTGAGGGCCAACTATGAGCCAGTCATTGTTCTGGGTACTGGACACACACTGGTGACTAAACAAGCCTCATGGCATGTGGTAGAAGTTTCCAGAAATGGGATAGTCCTATTCTTATTGCCTTTTTTACGAACATCCTAAGGGTTAACTTTGAAGAATTCTCAGATAAATTTTGCTCAAGATTAAATTATACTTATTGAACTGATTTTTACCCCCCACCACATTTTTCCCAAAAGGCTGTGAATTAGCTTACAAGGCATACATATAGCAATGTTAATACACAGGTAAAATCAGGATCAAAAAGAAAGGAAGGTAGCAATATATTAGACCTAAGTTGTATACGTTTAACACAATAACTATTATGTAGTTACTATGATATCATTTGATACACACTCTAGGGATGCATTTGATTGGGGAAAAAAAAATTAACATTGATTTAAACAAGTAGGGTCTCATTTATATCCTATGACAAGAATCCTGAAATTGTGCAATTCAGGGCTGGTACAGTAACTCTCTATCAGGAACCCAGGTACTGTTTCCTTTTGCTCTGCGATTCTTAGCAGGCAGGCAGGCCTTTGTCCTCATGCTGTCGCCTCATGGTTCCACAATGGTTGCCGCACTTTGAGGCAGGAAGGAAGGAGAAGGGCAAAGCAGCGAAGGCTTTCTCCTGCCTTACCTTTTTTTTTTTTCAGACAGAGTCTCTGTCATTCATGCTGGAGTGCAGTGGTGGTATCATGTCTCATTGCCGCCTCAACCTCCCAGGCTCAAGTGAGCCTCCCACTTCAGCCTCCTGAGTAGCTGCAACTACAGGAGCATGCCACCATGCCTGACTAATTTTTAAATATGTTGTGGAGATAGGGTCTCACTATGTTGCCCACATAGGTCTTGAACTCCTAGGCTCAAGCCATCCTCCCACCTCAGTCTCCTCAAGTACTGGGATTACAGGAGTGAGTCACCACACCTGGCCTTTACTTTTTTTTAATCTGGAAGAATATCCTGTCAAGAACTATGAAGGGTCTGAGACTTTTTTATTTTAATTCGACTGTTTGCATTGCTATAAAAAGCCCCTCCTCCCTTTTTTGTTATTTTTTTTGTAGAGATGGGGTTTCCTCATGTTGCCCAGGCTGGTCTCAAACTCCTGAGCTCAAGTGATCCCTGCCTTGGCCTCCCAAGTGCTAGGATTACAGATGTGAGCCACTGTGCCTGGCCCGGGTCTGAGTTGTTTTTTTTTGTTTGTTTGTTTGTTTGATATGGAGTCTCGCTCTGTCGCCAGGCTGGAGTGCAGTGGCACGATCTTGGCTCACTGCAACCTCTGCCCCCTGGGTTCAAGCGATTTTCATGACTCAGCCTCCCGAATAGCTGGGATTACAGGCATGCGCCACCACACCCAGCTAATTTTTGTATTTTTAGTAGAGACGGGGTTTCACCATGTTGGCCAGGATGATCTTGATCTCCTGACCTCGTGATCCACCTGCCTCAGCCTCCCAAAGAGCTGGGATTACAGGCTTGAGCCACTGTGCCTGGCCTAGGGTCTGAGATTTTATCCTACTTATAACTAAGTTAGCCTGTTATGATTTCACGGATGCGGGCAAAAGACATGAGACTCTGGGGTTAGAGACAATGAACTTTATTATGCACAACACAGCAGGCAGTATAAGCATCAGCATAGTAGCAGTGTCCTCAAGTCCCCCAGGGGCAATACAGAAAGTCCCACGCGAATGCCAGCACATGCAGTGAGTTCTTTATATAGGAGTGGAACCCTGAGCTTAGGGACCCCATATTTTATATAACGGGCAGTAGGCAGGCCTGCCCTTTGCTCCGGAGGGAAACATTATCTATGTTTTCTAAGGTTCTAAGCAAGCTCCCCTTTTCTCTGGAGAAACAGCTTCTCTATTTTCCAAGCATACATGCTATACCAACATCCTTGGAAAATATGATCAAATAAAAGGCAGCCAGTGTGTCTGCTTGCAAGATATACACAAATGTGGCCGGGCACGGTGGCTCAGGCCTGTAATTCCAGCACTTTGGGAGGCCGAGGTGGGTGGATCACGAGGTCAGAAGATTGACACCATCCTGGCTAACACGGTAAGACCCCATCTCTACTAAAAATACAAAAAATTAGCCCGGTGTGGTGGCATGCGCCTGTAGTCCCAGCTACTCCGGAGGCTGAGGCAGGAGCATGGCGTGAACTCAGGAGGTGGAGCTTGCAGTGAGCTGAGATTGCGCTACTGCACTCCAACCTGGGTGACAAAGTGAGACTCCGTCGCAAAAACAAAACAAATACAGAAATGTGTGAGAACATGGAGAAATGTCTCCCAACAATATCCTTCTCAGAGATTTCTGTCTATGTATTACTGGCTGGGACTATAGCATATGGCCACCTCTCACTGCAAGGGAGGTTATGAAATGGAGTATTTTTGCTTGGGCACATTGCTGCTCTAAATAAAACTGTGGTTCTCTTAGTAAGGAGGGACAAGCAAAGGATGGAGTTTCGCGAGAGCAAGGCAAAAACCTTTCCCAAGGGTTTTTGTCTAATGTGTGGCCAACATCTTTTTCTCATGGTACAATGAATATTATGGCACCTTATTTACTGAGCCTTATAGAAATAATCTGTACAACTTAGACAGAAGAAAATGTGAGCTTTTAGTCCCAATCAACTATTGTTTTACCAATTTCAAATAAGCGATTGGCAGTTTAGTGCAGAATTTTAACGTCGTGGCTGCATAATATCTAAGTGTACAAGCCCATAATTTCTTAGAACTATTTTCATTTTTAAAAAATTCATATCAGTTATTTTTACAGACCATATTTTGGGGGTGAAAAATTGTTAACAATTCTCTTAATTCAAGAAAAATTCTGTGTCATGAATTTCCCCCAGTCTTTGAGTATGTATAGCTTAAAGAACATGTTCTACTTTGTGAACAGATAGGTGTTTGGTAAGAGGTTTATAAATATACTTTTTCTGGTTTCATTTATTTTAAGAGAATTTTTTTTCACCTCATGACAGTCATTTGGGGCTGACAATGTTACCATGGTAACCATGTTCCAAAATCCTGGTTGCTAGTGAATATTGATCCTTAGCACTTCAACACCCTTCACTACAATGTTCACCTCTCCACGTGAAGGAGGCTCTGCTCAGAGAGCACACTGAGGTCAAGGAGTCCTGGCTAGGTACTCCAGAATAAATCTGCAGAATTTTCCTCCCAGGAACCCCACCATCTAAAGATCCCATTGAGAATCTGACTCAACCCACAACATTCTGGCTTACATTTTCACTGAAACAGATAGGAGCAAAACTTCTTTGTTTCCTTTTCAGCTGCATCGCGAGAGCTCAGAAGCTCAGTCAATGCAACACAGAAGGCACTGAGGGAAAGTTTCAGATGAGAATGGATGTATCCTCTCCAGAGGCAAAGAAGTTTGCAAATTACTTTTTGAAGGCCTCACTATATAATTTTGAGGTTAAAAATGCTTTCCTCCTGGGAAGGAGAGATTTTAATCTGGGTTGTATGCTGGAACTTAATGATTGATCCAAATCAGAGTCCAGAGGCCTCCTGGGAATGATGATTGTCAGGGCTACAGTGGGGCAACTGCAGATGGAGCTTGCCCCTCTTCTCCATAAATGGAGAAGAGCCTCCCACCTTCAGTGAGGTTTTGTGCATAAGAAAGGGGAGGCTTGTTAGAGACAGCAGCTTTGAAAACTTAATTCTCCTTGCCAAGAACTAATGGACTGTCTTCAATGTGCGTGAAAATGCGTCTGCACAGTGACCAGAGAAGCCAAAATGAGGCCTCTACAGACCTAATTTGGCATCAGTTTATCTCCATATGAGAAAGTCTGGATGTACTTATTTTACTCTCTGCTGCAACCAAGAAAAAAACAAACAAAAACTCGGCAAAGGTTTATTGAGACAACAGTCGGTCACAAAAAAGGAATTTGAACCAAGATAACGTAGTTACATTTTATCCACATGTTCCTGAAGCCAGTGTGCTAATAGTTAACAAATGCTATTTAGCCCTTCACCATTAGATTAACATTTAACCAAATCAGCATAGACTTTGTGTGACTAAAAGAATCTACACACACACACCCCTTTTTTTTTTTTTTGAGACGGAATCTCGCTCTATTGCTCAGGCTGCAGTGCAGTGGCACAATCCCAGCTCACTGCAACCTCCATCTCCCAGGTTCAAGTAATTCTACTGCCACAGCCTTCTGAGTAACTGGGATTACAGGTGTGTGCCACCATGCCCGGTTAATTTTTCTATTTTTAGTAGAGACAGGGTTTCACCAAGTTGGCCAGGCTGGTCTCAGAATTCCTGACCTCAAGTGATCTGCCCACCTAGGCCTCCCAAAGTTCTGGGATTACAGGCATGAGCCACCACACCAGGCCACAGATTTTGATATCTCAAGAACTATGGACAGAATTAAAGAATTCCAAGACCAATTAAAGACTTCCAAGTGAGACAATTCATTTTTAGGATCTTGGTCCTGTGTTTGGAGAGGCAAATGTGTGTTTCAGTGAAATGTAAATCCAGGGAGAAAGTACAGTAGAAGAAACTGCTCACCTGTCCTTGTAGTCATAGCTAACTTTTATGCAGCTCTATCAGCTAGGCAGTATTTACTCATCAGTTCCGGGAGGTGAGTGCTGTTATAATCTCCATTTTCCAATTGTGACAACAGAGACACAGAGAAGTTAAGTGACTTGCCCAACATCACCCAGCTAGTTTTACAGGACCATGCTCTTTGTATAAGTTGTTACACAAGGTCCCCCTAGCTTTGTGGCTCACGATCCTCTGTGCAGAATGCTATTGTGGAAAGCAGGGAGAAAATCAAACTGTGGTATACTGGGAGGGAAAAAACAAAGGAAAGCTCTTAAGGCGACAACAAGGACAATGTCTCCAAGGACAGTGCAATTTCTCATCAGTGAGGTACTAGTCAGGCTCCCCAGCCTCAGAGGCCCATCAAGGGTTTCTTCGCTGCCAGAGTCATGCTGTTCAACTGCTCGTAGGGGTGCTTCAGCCCTGGAAAGGGGCCCAGGCAGTAGGGCTGCCAGAGACCTGGCTGGTCTACCCAAAGACAAAGGAGGATGCCATTCCTCTGTAAGTTCTCTTTCAAATGACCTTTCTGAGATAGATCCTGTCTGCTTTAGGGTTTGCGCTCCTCAGTACATCCTCTCCAGCTCCAAAAAGACACATCCCTTGATATCCATCCAGTTCTCCCAATGGCCTTGGATGCTTGTGACTGTGCTTTCCAGGGGAATGGAGTCATTCCTAGTTTCTTGAAGGATCTTATCAGAGTGAATGTGGTGTGACGTTTGGGTACAGATTGGCTTATCAGCAAAATGCACCTTTTAAAATTCATGCTGCCTGTTTTCCCTGGAAAATAAGGCTCTGTTTAATCCAAATAATATATGGAGAATGTTCAGAACTATGATGTTACTGTCTGTTGTTGGAGATTGAAAAGCAGAGAGGAAATACGCTAATACCTCCCTTTGGAATTTCTTCACCTGCCCTCTCAATACAGTAAAGGTCTCTTAGGTCTCAAACCTTTGCACCATTTATCATTAGGCCATTAAGATAATGAATGCCTGTGACCCTAAAATGTGCATTATCACAATCATTTGGTTTAAAAATATATGAATATCTCTAATAAAAGGGATGATTATATCAATTTTTAAAAACTTTAAAAATCCAATGGCAAGTCCTCTTGGTTAAGCCCATAATATCAGGTCTCATACTTTTATGTTTTATTTATTTATTTATTTGAGATGAGTCTTGCTCTGTCACCCAGGCTGAAGTGCAGTGGTGTGATTTCGGCTCACTGCTACCTCCACCTCCTGGGTTGAAGTGATTCTCCTGCCTCAGCCTCCTGATTAGCTGGGATTACAGGTGTGTGCCACCACACCGGGCTAATTTTTTGTATGTTTAGTAGAGACAGCATTTCGCCATGTTGGCCAGGCTGGCCTTGAACTCCTGACCTCAAGTGATCTGCCTGCCTTGGCCTCCCAAAATGCTGTGATTACAGGCATGAGCCCCTGTGCCTGGCAAGGTTTAGTTTTAAACCGGTGATTTAAAGTATAATTTAGTTGTTCCTCTGAAGATTATAACTCAAAAAAAAAAATAACATTTGGAGATAATTGTTCACATTTGCCTAAGGATGTTTCCATTTGAAAATGCATAATAGAATGTAAAATTATGATTTATAATAGCTTTCAGTTTATAAAAATGGGAACATTCAAGTAAATGAAACAACTAGATATATCTAAAAGGTATTCTTTATGTGAAGATTCGAGGTAACATGTTTTGTTAGCATTCTTCGACATTGATTTAATTTTTTTTTCTGCTTTTGTGCAAGTGAGGTGGGGAGGAGCAGATGTTTTGCCTCTAGTGAAACAATATTTTGCTTCATTACTATTGTTTGATTTTGCCTTGTTTGTGCCTGTGAATTACTAACAGAGGCTTGCAGCACTCTCTATGGGGCCTGAAATGTACAATAAGGGGCCAGAAGGCCTTGAGAGAGCTGAAAAAGAAATCATCACCCTAGCCTCACCCAGTCACCTGTCTCCAGGCAAAATAATTCCCTGTCCTTCATGATTCAGAGAAGACCAGCCCCACTCAGCTGCTGTTGCCAACCAACCACAGTTCTTGTTACCCTGGGCCACAAGTGCCTTATCCACCAGATTGAGAAAGTTAATGCCAGAGGGAAGTGAGAAACTAACTATGGAAGAGTGGACCCATGTTGCACAAAACATAGTTTTAGGGAAAGACTTGTGAACGAAGATGGGTGAGTATGAATGGGGTCTGGCTGGAATATGGCAGAGAAGAAATTCAACTATGCAATAAGATAAATCAAAGCAAAGATGCTAATGAAAGACTGATGTGGTCATTAAAAAAACATAAAAACAAAAACAAACAAAACAAAACAACAGGCTCTTAGTGAATACTTCTAACTGAAAAAAATCCGAAGATGCTGGTCAAAGGATCCTCAGGAGGGAAAAAATCCGGCTTTCCTTGTTAAGGGCCTGTGGAGAGAGTAATTGCAGCTTGAATCATGGGGTCTCCTTGGAGACACAGGCACCAAGCATCAGATCTGAACACAGAAGCTGGACCAGTTTGTTAAGCAGGGTGGGGCAGAGGCTGCTAGTTGCCTATCGAGTATCCAGTCTCCTCTTTTTCCTTAGTCACATAACCCAGATTTTAATCTGGGTGGCAGTATGCTCAGCTGAAAGACTGCACTTGGAAGCCACATTTGCAGCCTGAAGGCCAGTGAGACATAAGCAGAAGTTGTTGTGTAGTCTTCTGTGGACTCCTAAAGAGGTATAGGCTACTGACACACTCCTTTTTCTCCTTCTCCTTTCCTCCCATGCCTTTCTGGAACAAAGAGATTAACGTGATGATTGGAGCTCTAGCTGCCACATTGGACCATGAAGTTATCTGTTTTGTTTTGTTTTTTTTTTAAATTAATTTTTAGTTTTATTTCAATAGTTTTTGGGGTATAGGTGGTTTTTGATTACATGGATAGGTTCTTTAGTGGTGATTTCTGAGATTTTAGTGCACCTGTCAACCGAGCAGTGTACACTGTACCCGATATGTAGTCTCTTATCCCTCACCCGCTCTCACCTTCCCCCACACCGAGTCCTCAAAGTGCATATGTCATTCTTATACCTTTGCATCCTCATAGCTTATGACATGATCTTGAAGATGAAAACCGTATACTAAGGATGGCAGGACGAAAAGATAGAACTTTGATGACGTTGTAGCTCCCATACCAGCCAGACTCCAGCCTTCTTTTATATGAGAGAGAAATAAGCTTCTATTTTGTTGAAAACTCTCTTACTTCTTCATTCACCCAGGACATCACAAGCTTAGGGATCTTGGAAAGGCTTTGACAGAGGAGTGAAAAACTGGCGTGTTTTGGTTTGTTTATTTGTTTCAGTTAAATAAACTGTAAGATAAAGGTGATTTAAAATGACAAAATACAGTCTCTGAGCTCAGTCGTAAAAAGGAATCAAGGGATTATGTAATTGCATTATGTGTTTATTTGGTCTAAACAAAAAAGAGCTTTATTCTGTCATGTAAGTGAGAAGTGCAGAGGTCACGTGGGCTTCAGGTAAGGCCTCATGTGCAGCTGGTCGAGTCAATGAAGACCCAGTGTCTCTCTGTGTCTTCTTAGTCTACCATGGTGGCAGCTTTATTCTTGGGCTGTCTTGCCAGATGATCACAAGATGGCTGCCAGACACCACCTGCGTTATGGATGTTCCTCATTCACGTTTCCTCAGAGAAAGGAAACTTCTTTCCCATTAGCTCCTGGCAAAGTCACCTTGCATTGGCCTGCTTTGGGTCACTATCCCTAAGCCAATCTCTGGGGCTAGGATGATGGGGGTCACTGGTTGGCTTAAACGTCCCAAGGTCTACCCAGAGAATTGTGACTATGTGAATCCCTGCCAACAGCATGGCTGGGAAGTATGGGACCCTGCTAGGAAAGAGAAAAGAAGAAAAATGCCTGTGGGGAGGCCGCCCTATGCCCTATGTTTTTCCTGGTCATCCTCACCAGGTAATGTTATTTAAAGGACTTTAATTTTTTAAAAGGCAAATTGCTCCCAAAAGGTCTATTGCTCTCAAATGTCATTTTCAGTAGCCTGAAACCCAGTATTAGGCTTACTGGTTTGCGGTAAGGCGCGGGATTTCCTGAAAAACCTTTGCTTCACTCATTCAACTTACCTCATTCATTAATTCCTCGGTAGACATTTCTTGGGTGCTGGTATGTGTCGCACACTCTGCAGGTCTTGCCTGAGAGGATAAACACATCATAAGCCATTAGGATCGGTGGCACTAGCACACGCGGCACTCGTACTCTTCATGAAGGTCAGGAAGCAAGTAGGAGGGCACGGGAAATAGGACAGGTAAGTTTTGATCGTGAGGAGGGAACAGGCCTAGGAGTTGGGCATAGGGTGACGCCCAGAGAGACTGCACCTGCATGAGTCCCTCAGCGAGGACCTGGGGTGGGCTCTTGCTTCTCTGAACCTCAGAAAGGGAGACTGCTGTGAGGGCTGCATTTGGGGACTTGAAGCGGTGCCTGTTTTGCCGTCTTACCAGGGCAGGCTTTGTAATTGGGGTTTCCGGTCCCCCAGTTAGGAAGTCTCTGGGGGAAAGATGACTAGAGTCTGTGGTTCTTGATTTGGGCTTTGAGAGGATTTGGGGGTCAGATGCTAGGAAATGAGAGTGACATCTCCGAAACTTCCAGGAAGAATCTTCCCCAGTCCAGCTTGTCTGTTGCTCTCCTGACGCTGGAACAGCTTCTCGGGAGTTTTCTGTTTTTCATGGCACAATTCTCTCTCCTGCAAGCATAAGAGAATAAGAGCTTCATAACCCAAATAGTTCACAGCGTGGTATTCGCCTCTATTTAAAATCATCTCCCACTGGGTTCAATTAACAATGTACATGTCAAATTATGTCACACCCATTACTTGCTCTAATTTGGTCAGGCTGGGTCAGGCAGTCCCTGAACTGATGGAGCTGTTAACCTCCCAGCAGAGAGTCACGGCTGCTGTGCCTACACTGCCCTTGGCCTTGGCTGTGTCAGGGCAGAACACTGTACTGGGAAAGTACCAGGCAGTGCTGCAGGAAAGGTCAGGTTCGTGACGACGGTGACCAGTCATCAGTCCCTTTACTGGAACTTTGCTTCTAGAGATGACTATGTGGGTTGAATCGTGGCTCTGTCATTTAGCAGCTGTGTGATCTTGGGCACGTTAACTTTTCTGAGCCTCATTTTCCACATCTGTAAAATGAGACTATTATAACACTTCACTTATATTTATACTTTTAATTATATTGATATTTATTTCACCAGGGTTGTGGTGAGGATTAAATGCCATAATGCATGTAAAGTGTTTTGCATAATGCCTGGCACTTAGCAATAACTCAATACCAGCTATTTAATAGTAGTATTTAATTTTTTAAAAATCTTGGCCAGGCACGGTGGCTCACCCCTGTAATCCCAGCACTTTGGGAGGCCAAAGTGGGCGAATCACAAGGTCAGGAGATCGAGACCGTCCTGGCTAACACGGTGACAACCC
>NW_012106475.1:6780813-6782871 GCF_000951045.1 Mandrillus leucophaeus | reverse complement strand
AGTTTCTTTTCCTGCCTTGGGGTTTCACAGGTCAATCAATCTGTGTGGTCAGTCTCTTTGTGGTCAATCTGCAGAGCCCCAAGGAAGAAGGTAGAAGGGTGTTGGCCACTCTCTCCATTTTAGAGGTAAACTGAGGCACAGAGAAGTCTCCACACACATGTACAGTACTTTTCATCTCCTCTCAAAAAACAAGGGAAACTGCAGTAATTGTAGAGCTAGAGGCAGAATCTCTTGCCCAGAGAGACTTGAGACTGAGGCCAATATTGGGGAAAATTACCTTGGTTTACAAGCACAAAGACTATGCTTCTTACCCTCTCTCCACATCCAGAAATTTCTGGGGTACATCAGCAGACTCCTTTATGATACATCCAGGAGACAGATAGCGTGTTGTAGAAAAAGCCCTGGGTTGTAGTCAAGAAACTTGTACTGTAATCCCAGTCCCACGAAACCAGCGATGTGGCCTTGGAAATGTCACTGAACCTAGTACTGTACTTGAGAAACCGAATGGAAAGGTTTGGACTGTATCAGTGGTTCCCAAACCTGGATGCTCATGAGAATCCATGTGTGTGCATATGTGCATATGTGTGTGTGTGTTGGGGCAGGGGTAGCTGGAACCTAGGAATCTATATTTTGTTTTTTGTTTGTTTTTTGAGACAGAGTCTCACTCTGTCACCCAGGCTGGAGTGCAGTGGCACAATCTCGGCTCACTGCAACCTCCGCCTCCCAGGTTCAAGCGATTCTCCCACCTCAGCCTCCCAAATCGCTGGGATTACAGGCGAGAGCCACCACGCCTGGCCGGAATCTGTACTTTGGAAGTGTTTAGAAGATTCTCAAGAGCAGTCACTGTTGGGGACCCTGGAACAGATGCTTTCTAGAGTGCCTTGCTGGGCTCTAACATTTTCTGACTCCAAAGCCTCTTTTAGCACATCCCATACAATTCAGTCCAAAGGCAATGTCAGCTCTCACAGTCAGCTCCCATGAGCGAATCAGTGTGATCCCACGTGCGTGGGGCTGTCTGTGTGCTCAGGCCCTGGGTCCTGTCTGTTTCTCGGCTAATTTGACACTGAAGCCTGCATCTTGGGCTCACCTGGGGCCAGTGGTGCCTGGACCCTGACTTGCTCCAGAGGGTCTCGGGCCTTCTTGCCATTGTGCTGTGGTCTAGAACACCAGCTGCACCTGCCCTGAGTCCAAGAGCACATTAGGAATCCTGACCAGCCTCCCCCGCACCCTTGAGGCCAGCGTCCTTCACAGGAGTTTTGAATTCACAAAAACGTGTCTCCAGCTGTCTCAGAGTTATGAAAAGTCTCTGTGTTAATAAGGAGCTGTGGAATGCCAGGGCTAAAGCTGTCTTTAACTCTTCTTTCAAAACATTCAATCCTGACATTCTTTGGCTTAGTAAATGGGGAGGAGGCTTTTGCGTTTGTGTAGGGGCAAAGGAAGGAATAAACTGTGGCTCCCAGGGCTGACTTCTGTCCAGGAAACACGGGTCTAGACATCCTCTGAGTCGCAGAGAGAACAGGAGAGTGGGGCTCTGTGGTGGGAGTGACACAGTGGCCCCTCGCCTGCAGGACACTCCAAGCAAGTGGGGTGGGGCTGCATGGGTGAGTGTTGGGGTGCAGTAAGCAGAGGAGGGGGTGCTGTGTGCTCACCCACCGTGTGCTCTTACCCACTGCTGTTGTGTAGGAACACAGTCTAGTGTTGCCAAACATGGTGAAACTTGTGATTCTTGGAAGAAATCAGGAATCTCAATTTTACCTGAATTTTCCTAATTTTAAAATGATGGCACTTAATTTTTACAATTCCTTAGGCCGGGCACGGTGGCTCATGCCTGTAATCGCAATACTGGGAGGCTGAGATGAGAGGATCACTTGAGACCAGGAGTTCAAGACCAGGCTGGGCAACGTAGCAAAACCCCAACTCTATTTTTAAAAAACAAAAACATAAAAAAAAAATTCCTTAGACCAAGCAAATTGAACCTTCAGGCTATAGTCTGGGTAGAGTCCTGGCCGCAGGACTGGTCTGGGTGTGCTCTAATATTCTGCCCCCAAATAGGAAGAA
>NW_012106475.1:6777996-6779663 GCF_000951045.1 Mandrillus leucophaeus | reverse complement strand
AGCTGGGACTATAGGCCTGCACCTCCACACCTGGCTAATTTTTGTATTTTTAGTAGAGACGGGTTTTCACCACGTTGGCCAAGCTGATCTCGAACCCCTGAGCTCAGGTGATCCGCCTGCTTCAGCCTCCCAAAGTGCTGGGATTATAGGTGTGAACACTAAGCCCAGCCTAAATTGCACTTCTATTTTAAAAACAAAGTTGTGATGGTTAATTGTATGTGTCAACCTGACTGGCCTGAGGTGCCCAGGTAACACCTTGTTTCTGGGTGTGTCTTGGAGGATGTTTCCAGATGGAATCAGCGTTTGTATGGGTGGACACAGTCAGGTTGCTTGCCTTCCCCAATGTGAGTGGGCATCACCCAATCCTTTGAGGGCCTAAATAAAACAAAAGGTAGAGGAAGGAGGAATTTACCCCTTTTTTCTGGCCTCACTGCTTGACCTGGGACATTTTATGTGGTGAGCCATGATCGCAGCACTGAACTCCAGTCCTCCACTGAGATCTCATCCATCCGCTCTCCTGGTTCCCAGGCTTTCCAACTTGGGTTGTATTATAATATCACTAGTTTTCCTGGGTCTCCAGCTGGCAGATGGCAGATCACAGGACTTCTCGACCTCTATGACCCCAGAAGCCAATTCCTCAAAATAAATTTCCTTTTATTTACATACACACCACACACACACAAACACACACACATACACACCTCCTGCTAGTTCTGTTTCTCCGAAGAACCCCAATAAACAAAGAAAACCTCCAGGAGCCACGCCTTGACACTGCCCCTGTGACTGGTCAGGACACATGGAAGGATATGAAGGTATGTAGAGACCTGCTTTGTTCCAGATGGGGAGGAAAATGGTCAGAATGAAGTCCCAGAACAACCCAGGGAAAGTGTAGACCCTACTGCTAAGGCAAAAATTCAATGTTGAGGGTGAGAATTTTCAGTCTGGTTCCTGAAAGTGTCCTGGACCAGGAAGATGCATTCTCACCACCACGCTGGGCCATTCTGGATAAAACCAAACCTGCTTCTTGGCAAAGGTCGGTGGTAATGTCAGTAGCGTCTCAGACACCTGCCCGTGGATGCCTTCTGCCAGGCAGCCAGATGGCTCATTACGACCCACATGTAGCCCTCTAGGCCGGGTGCCCTGGCTTGGTGACAGCAGATGGCCTGGGGGGCAGGGCCTGGGTCTCATTGCTCAGAGTGTTCCCAGAGACCGTCTTGGGATTAGCAAACTAAGACGCTAAGGAAGATTTCCTTAGACCTGGGTGGACCGAACTTAGAGTTTACTTCTAAGTAACTTCTAAACTTGAGAAAATGAGAATAAAATGAAGTATACTTACTACTTGCCAGGAAGTGGTTGAATTCTTGCCGTTACCATAATGCTACTATTTGGTATTATTTCAAGTAAGTAATCAGAGGGTTTCAATATTCAAAAATAAATAAATAATGGCTAGGTGTGGTGGTTCATGCCTGTAATCCCAGCATTTTGGGAAGCCAAGGCGGGCAGATCACGAGGTCAGGAGATCGAGACTATCCTGGCTAACACAGTGAAACCCTGTCTCTACTAAAAATGCAAAAAACTAGCTTGGCGTGGTAGCACGTGCCTGTTATCGCAGCTACTCAGGAGGCTGAGGCAGAAGAATCACTTGAACCCGGGAAGCAGAGGTTGCA
>NW_012106475.1:6774577-6776446 GCF_000951045.1 Mandrillus leucophaeus | reverse complement strand
A
The DNA here is from genome assembly GCF_000951045.1 of Mandrillus leucophaeus. Lineage (NCBI taxonomy): Eukaryota > Metazoa > Chordata > Mammalia > Primates > Cercopithecidae > Mandrillus > Mandrillus leucophaeus. The sequence goes on along the minus strand of NW_012106475.1, from coordinate 6,776,445 downwards.
AAAAAAAAAAAAGGAGTAAGCAGCAGCAGCCAAGGGGCACACAGAGCCACAGGCTAAACACAGTCCACAGCTTCCTGTAATCAAAGGGCTTCAAAGATTTAGAAGACACATTTCTTTTTATTTTTAAAGCAACCACACACCTATTCTGGAATAGTGTACAAAAATCACATAGACCATCCTGACTCCTAACCGAATCCCCTTGTCCACCATCAGAGGACAAGGGCACTTTTTGGCATGATGGAGAGAAGGGAGGGGACAGGGGTGGCCAGAGAGGCGGCTGGAGTGGAGGCGGAGGCACCATGGGAATGTAAACTGCAGGATGCATCCTGAGGCAGTCAGGGTTCAGGGCATTCTTGTGGGTGGTCACTTGGGCCCTAGATTAAAGGCAGAAACACAGAAATGCCTTGGGGGATGTTGTAAACTTCAGCAGCTCTATCTGTTGTTTCAGAAATGAGGGAGAAACATTCACCAGAAGCTTCAGACTGGGAAGAGACAGTCTTTGAAGCAACCCAGGGGCTTCTTAGCTGCAGCGGTGTCTGCTTTGAAGTTCAGTCCACTCTCCCCAGGAAGCCGGGAGGCTCTCAAGTGCTTGCAGCAGAGAAGTTTCATAAAACAGAGCAGAGAGAGGCACGCTGCACCCTCCAGCATGGCTGCCTGGCAGGAAGCTTTGCTGAGTAACTTTGGTTTTAGTTGGAAACCTTCTGTCATGTTCCTGTCGGGGCAGGGTGGGGAGTGTGGGCTGCACTGTGGCCGGTGGGTTAGATTTCCTCCTTCCATGCAGTGGGCAGGGATGCAGGGTGGGGGCATGAAGCCATGGACAAGTGGAGAACTGACCTTGAGAAGACGGAGAGGTCACCACAGAGGGTTTCCAACTCACAAAAGCATTTGTGCTATGGGGAGGACAACGGACGCTGGCCTATAGAACAGGCCACCGGAGATTCCAGAGCAGAGCCCTGCCCAGGCCTCCAGACTTGTGGCTTTAATTATCCAGTTAGTCATAGGTTTACTGTCATCCAAGTTTAAGAAGCTTGACTGTGACCCATGTGCAAAAAAAGTTGTTCAGGCTTTTTTTTTTTTTTTTTCTTAAAGCCACTCTGGGCTGCTCAGCAGGCTAAGGCAGGATCCTCAGAGCCCGCCAGCCCTGGAGAAGTGGGGACTGCCTACTTGCACTTTTTTTTCCTTTCTTAGGCACTTTTATCTTGAATGCAGAGCCTCAGGCATTGGCCAGTCTGGTTAATCTGGAAAAACTTAAGAGCCAACAGTTTATTTCTGCTCAGAGGGCAGTTTCACTAGCACAGAGCACGTGGTGAGCACAGCCCAAATTACAAGGCTAGGGGGTGCAGGTGAGGTGCTTCGACCCTGATGGGCGCTGGGCTGCTCACTCAGTTTTACACAGGAAGTGGTAGGGCCCTGTCTCCCCTGGCCCCTGCCCATGCCCCAGGAGAAATGGGTATGTTTGGGTGGTACCCTCCTGCATGGGCAGAGGCAGGTGATTGTATCGCCAGCCCTGGAGCTCAGTGTGCACAGCCTGGGCTTCCATTTGGAGGAACCCGATCCTTGGACTTGAACACTCTGCTCTTTGTGTTTTGCACAACAGGAGAGTCCTGCTCCTCGCTTAGCTCAGCACAGCGAGTCCCCTGGTTTCAGCTTCCCTCCTGAGCACCTGATGGTTGTTGGTTTACTGTGACTCACTGCCATTATATCTGCCTGGGCTTATGTTTCCAGCATCTCACCAGAGCTGCTGTGACCCATCTCCTGGGCAAAGCCTTCCACACAGAGGCTGCCAGGCCAGCAGGACAGGAGACCCAATCCATCCATCAGCATTTGAGTAATTCCATCCACACATACTTCTCTTCCAAACACCCGGG
>NW_012106475.1:6769771-6771322 GCF_000951045.1 Mandrillus leucophaeus | reverse complement strand
CATTTTGGGAAGCCAAGGCGGGCAGATCACGAGGTCAGGAGATCGAGACTATCCTGGCTAACACAGTGAAACCCTGTCTCTACTAAAAATGCAAAAAACTAGCTTGGCGTGGTAGCACGTGCCTGTTATCGCAGCTACTCAGGAGGCTGAGGCAGAAGAATCACTTGAACCCGGGAAGCAGAGGTTGCAGTGAGCTGAGATCACGCCACTGCACTCTAGCCTGGGCGACAGAGCAAGACTCTGTCTCAAAAATGAAATGAAATGAAATAAAATAAAATAAAAATAAATAAATATACAAGAAAACCACTGACCCTTCACTAAATTGGTAGTTGTCATCACACTTAATCACTGCCTTGCCGGCATATCATTCCCTTCTGGAAAACCCATCAGCAGCAGCTGGCAGGAACTCACACCGTTCTTAAATTTATCTGTTAATAGATGGTTTGACTGCAACTTTTCTTAACTTTTAAGCAGTAGCAAAGGAATGTGATGTTTATTGCTGTTTTCCCCCAGGAACGAAGAAATCTGGTAGGACACACACAGGTACAGCATAGAGCTGCTTTCGGAGTTATGCATAATGATTTTTTAAGTTGGAGTGTGTTTGGATGAGGAAGGACAAGAAAGCTCCTTCTGCAGGGGAGGTGGTCGCCACTGCAGCTTCATCTGTCCCTAGGCCACCTCCCTGCAGCCACCCCAGGCGGTTGTGCTGGGCGTCATGTCCTGGCTGCTTTCCTCTGAGTCACAGGACTCACCACAGCACTTCTTCCTCCACCTCCTTCAGGTCTGGCCAGCCAGGAAGTCACAACCACAGATAAGAGGTTCCGTGCTGAGCATCTTCATTGGCCCCCAAGTGAGGCCAGAGGCAGATGGTGATGGGTCTGAGGCTTGGGGCCACTTCACAGGACAATCATCTTTATACTTTTCATTTTGGTTTTAGAACTCTGTGGGATTTCTTTATCTCAAATGCCCTTCTCAGTCTACAGACCTCCTGAAGGCTCATCTGGTTTGCTAGGTATTAGTCTGCTCAATACAGATGACAAGATAGTGGGCGAAACAAGAAGTCTGGTAACGTAAGTTCCTGATGACATGAGATGTACACGGTGTATGTGCAATTTCTCAACACGTTTGACCTAAACACTTGCAAATACACCATTCTGAGCTGAGAGAGTGACTTTGTTTTTGTTTTTGTTATTTTTTTAAGCAATGACATGAATCCAACAATCATTGGAGAATGCCTACTATTTTCCAGGTATTTTCACAAGACCACAAGATTCAATGTGAGAGATCCCCTGCCCTCTAGAGTTTTACAGGTTAATGGAAAGGGGTTTTTACCAAGAAGCGCAAATCCAAATTACTCTTGCTTCTTATGTTAGCAACCTCACACTCAGGAGTAAGCAGCAGGCCGGGCGCGGTGGCTCAAACCTGTAATCCCAGCACTTTGGGAGGCCGAGGCGGGCGGATCACAAGGTCAGGAGATCGAGACCATCCTGGCTAACACCGTGAAACCCCGTCTCCACTAAAAAAATACAAAAAACTAGCCGGGCGAGGTGG
>NW_012106475.1:6766742-6768730 GCF_000951045.1 Mandrillus leucophaeus | reverse complement strand
AAGCCACTCTGGGCTGCTCAGCAGGTTAAGGCAGGATCCTCAGAGCCTGCCAGCCCTGGAGAAGTGGGGACTGCCTACTTGCACTTTTTTTTCCTTTCTTAGGCACTTTTATCTTGAACGCAGAGCCTCAGGCATTGGCCAGTCTGGTTAACCTGGAAAAACTTAAGAGCCAACAGTTTATTTCTGCTCAGAGGGCAGTTTCACTAGCACAGAGCACGTGGTGAGCAGAGCCCAAATTACAAAGCTGGGGGGTGCAGGTGAGGTGCTTCGACCCTGATGGGCGCTGGGCTGCTCACTCAGTTTTACACAGGAAGTGGTAGGGCCCTGTCTCCCCTGGCCCCTGCCCATGCCCCAGGAGAAATGGGTATGTTTGGGTGGTACCCTCCTGCATGGGCAGAGGCAGGTGATTGTATCGCCAGCCCTGGAGCTCAGTGTGCACAGCCTGGGCTTCCATTTGGAGGAACCTGATCCTTGGACTTGAACACTCTGCTCTTTGTGTTTTGCACAACAGGAGAGTCCTGCTCCTCGCTTAGCTCAGCACAGCGAGTCCCCTGGTTTCAGCTTCCCTCCTGAGCACCTGATGGTTGTTGGTTTACTGTGACTCACTGCCATTATATCTGCCTGGGCTTATGTTTCCAGCATCTCACCAGAGCTGCTGTGACCCATCTCCTGGGCAAAGCCTTCCACACAGAGGCTGCCAGGCCAGCAGGACAGGAGACCCAATCCATCCATCAGCATTTGAGTAATTCCATCCACACATACTTCTCTTCCAAACACCCGGGCTATTTTCCTTTCCCTGAGCCATGCAAGCCCAAGGCGCCAGCAGGGCTGCGTGCTCTCAGGAGCAGGACACGTCACATCACCTTGAGTGCGCCAGGGGCCCTGCCACAATGATTTCTTTGTGAGGTCATCTTTGCAGCGGTTTCCTGAAGCTCTGGCCTCCTTCCTGGTGTCTTCACACATTCTAGGTGTTTCAATTCAGTAAAAACATAAGGGCCTTTTGACTGCTCACTCCTGCACTTCACACTGGGGAGGATACAGAAGTCCCCAGAGAGTGCCCTGGACGACAGAATGTAGTTCAGAGGTATCTAAGATAGGCTGCACCTAAAAGGGTCCTACAAAGAAAGAATTCCGGGGCCAATTAAATTTGGGGATCCGCATAGTCCATCTCTCTCTTGGTGATTCAAAACATATATTTATACATATTAAAGGTTCTGAGAAGTCCTGTAAGTAAATCCTGCTCCACTTTTTAACCCACCATTTCCCAAACTCAGCATGATACTGATATTAGCATGCTACTCTTTTCATATAACACCTACTTATATCTTAAGGAACTAATTGATCTTTTGAGATATATTTTAGGAAATGATCTAACAGTGGTTTTCAACCTAAGGAAACACCTCATTAGAGAGTGCTTGGGCATAGGAGGTGGCATTTTGGGTTGTCACAACGACGGGGAGGTGCTACTTGCATTTCATACACAGGGGTTGTGAGGGCGGGGGCGGCTAGTGGTTACAGTGATGATGCAATGCAGCCCGGTCCCAAGCCGGGGGCGGGGCACTGTCCTGCCCTAAATGCCCACAACTCTCCCCACGCCACTCTCCCACCCCACTGAGAAGCAGTGGTTGGGCCCACGCTCAGCATTGTGTTCCAGGCCCTCTCTGTGGGTTCAAACGCCTCTTGATGTCCTCTTGGTCTCTGCCTCCTTGCTTCTTCTAGTTGGGATGCCTGCACGCTGGAGAGAGTTAGGTCTTTTGTGGCTCTGGTCCCAGTAGGAGATGACAGACACAACCAGAGGGCAGGGTTCCATGGTTCCACGGTTCCATCTACTCTGGAGGTGAAAAAGGAGTGTGTGAAGTGGCCCCTAGGAATAAAGAGAAAGCGCTCACCTTTCTGAAAAACTTTTCACCTCTCAGGGAAAGGGGACCTGAGACAAGCCAAAGAGAAAACTCTGGGTGCTCAGCCAACTCTTTGAGAAGGAAAGTGAG
>NW_012106475.1:6761274-6764387 GCF_000951045.1 Mandrillus leucophaeus | reverse complement strand
CAGCCCACTTCCCGGTCGGTCAGCCAGTGAAGGAAGGCTCAGCCCCACAAGGCCACTGAGATTCTCTGTCTTGGCAAATTGCTTAGAGTGAAGACTTGGTAGTAAAGGAGAAGGAGATAAAGCAGGCACTTGAGGCCCCGAAGCAGCAGACGCTTAACTAAGCAGCAGGAAGAAGATCCCGGCAGAGACAGAACACCTGAGTTTTCCACATGGCCCACGGAGCTTGGAGGCACAGAGGGATGGGCCCCGCTGCTAAGTGGCAAGAAGACGAAATGTCTGTGTTGTAGAACTGTGTGTGATCTTGAAAGGTCTCTCGGTTCCTGAACGGCATCTTGGGTTCTGTCAGGCTCCATGCAGGTTCTACTGCTCCTCTTCCTCCAACAGGCCAAGGTGTGTGGCTTTTCCAGAGTTGCCATCCAACCTGTCACTTGGTCTGTGGCCCTTAGTTTCTTCTCCACATGTGGCTGTAAAAGAAACTCCACAATCCTGGAGGGAACTCAGTGGGCCCCTTCTTCCAATCCAAAAACCTCGATTCACTCTCTTACTTTTTCTACCAACTTAATACGTTAAATAATAATAAAAAAAAAATTGTTACCTTTGTTCAGCCAACTCTCTCCAGGCTCATCAATGATTTTCTAGGAAAGAATAAGTTTCCTTGGTTAGGCCTGCCCTTCCTCTCTGTCTGTCTCCATTCATGTTTGAACATTCATTCGTTCTCTCCACAAGCACATCATGGATTCTAAAATGAAGAAGGCAATATTCACACTTTGAAGATTCTCACAATGTTGCATGTGCAGTGTTACAAGAGTGGGGTTGGTGCAGGAGTGAAATGGGAGGCGTGTTCCGAGATTTGGGCACCAGAACCTTGAGTGACAAGGTGGGGGTGGGGAGAGGGGCTTTTCCTCCTGGCTTTCCCCCAAACACTGACTTTCATGCCTCTGGCCTGGAACCACAGGTAACCAAAGCCATATGTTCAACTTGCATTAACTAAATGGTGGCCTCAGCAACATTTCTGGTGCTGCTTCTGTTGCTTTGGCATTACGATATCTTCAATATTTGTTACTGTGTGTCATTTGTCATGTTTAACCCAGTGCCTCAGGTTCTATTTGTCTGTAAAACTTAAATATTGAGAGACTTCTGTTCTTGATTTTTTTTTTAATAAAAATTATTTTTGGTTTATTCCATGAGAACATATCTTCTATAGGTTGAACCTCCAACGGTCTTCCTTCTTGATTTTTCTGGGAGATGACTGTAATTTTTTTTTTTTTTTTTTTTTTTTTTTGAGACAGAGTTTCGTTCTTGTTGCCCAGGCTGCTGGAGTGCAATGATGCGATCTCAGCTCACTACAACCTCCGCCTCCCGGGTTCGATTCTCCTGCCTTAGCCTACCCAGTAGCTGGGATTACAGACATGTGCCACCACGCCTGGCTCATTTTGTATTTTTAGTAGAGACGGGGTTTCTCCGTGTTGGTCAAGCCGGTCTTGAACTCCCAGCCTCAGGTGATCCACCCACCTCAGCCTCCCAAAGCGCTGAGATTACAGGCGTGGGCCACCGCGCCCGGTGTAGTCTTAACTGCTTTTAGGAAATGGCTGGGCTATAAACTCAAAATCCTGCTAATACCCAGTTCTCAGCCCCAAATGGGAGAAAGATTATATTTCCAGTCTAGTTTCTAATCCCAAGTATCCAGGCACCCCGGATGGCGGGAGAAGGGAAAAGGTGGTCCCTTAAATGAGGGAAGGACATCTCAGGCTTGGCCAGTTCTTACTCTTCCCAGGGCCCACCCTCCAGCCCCACCCTGAGCAGGTAAGTGAGGCAGGCAGGCAGTCTGGGAACATGCGTGGGAGGGAATCCAATGGTGTTCTCCGGGCTGGGAAGACACAATGGTGCTGCAGCCCTGGCCTGTGTTTTTCTTTCCCACAAAGACCAACACTGGTGCTGCTGACATCATGACAGGTTTGATCATTTTTATTTTGGGGCGAGGGAGGTGTTATGGTGATGAAGAGTGCTGTGAGCTTGCGCAGGTCCCCTCAACTGCAGGCCATCCAGGCTTCCTTCTCTACAGTAAAGACAAGGAGAATGGCTGCTTCCTAAGGTGATGGCGAGGTAGGATGAGGAGTGCAGATGGCCCACCCTGCTCCCGGTGGTAACTATGTGTATGATTTCCTTTGGAGAGAAGACAGAGATTGCCCTTCTGATCCTCCCAGCTGTAAATGTGGTCTGGGGCAACTTTTAGACACAAACAGGGCACTCCTGGCTATGGGGCCTCAATGTTTTCCTTGAGGTGGAGCATCTAGGCATTTCCCTGAGATTTCTGAGGCCTGAGCGGGGTGGGGTGGGATGTGGCTCGTGCTGACAGCTGTTCCCCACCCAACTTTGTGCCCTGGGGAGGGAGATCTACCTGCACCTCCCGCTGCACTGGATCTGCAGGGAACTGGGGCCGCCCTTGGACACCTCAGGCACAGGCCCTCATCCCCTGCCCAGCTGCTCTTTACACCCGTCCCTGTGTCCAGGGAGATTTTGCCATGATTTCAAAAAAGAAATGATTATTCAGAAGGCATTCTATATATTTCCTTTTTTTTTTTTTTTTTTCCAGACGAAGTCGCGCTCTGTCACCAGGCTGGACTGCAGTGTTGCGATCGGCTCATTGCAACCTCCGCCTCTGGGTTCAAGCGATTCTCCTGCTTCAGCCTCCCGAGTAGCTGGGATTACAGGCACGTGCCACCACGCCCAGCTAATTTTTGTATTTTTAGTAGAGATGAGGTTTCACCATGTGGACCAGGATGGTCTTCATTTCTTGACCTCATAATCTGCCCACCTCGGCTTCCCAAAGTGCTGGGATTACAGGCATGAGCCACTGCACCCGGCCAGCATTCTTCTATGTAGTTCTAAGGTCCCTGCTCCACTGTACAGCAAGTGGCCACACCCTTAGCATCTTTCTTGCCTATCCCAGACCCTTACAGCACTCAGCTTGGAAAAGACCCTTACAGCACTCAGCTGGGAGCCACGATTATGTTTGTAATCCCAGTACTTAGGGAGGCCAAGGCAGGTGGATCGCTTGAGCCCAGGAGTTTGAGACCAGACTGCGCACCATGTCAAAATGCTGTCTCTAAAAA
>NW_012106475.1:6757182-6760559 GCF_000951045.1 Mandrillus leucophaeus | reverse complement strand
CGTCCTGCGCGCGCAGAGGCAGCGCCGCCCGTGAACACCCCGGAACCCGGTGCGCGCCGAGCCCCGCAGCAGTTCTCCGCACCTCCGGTAAAGGTCTCTGCAGCAGTCAGAAGGCTCCTCTCCCAACCCAGGAACGTCTGCAATAAATTGCTTCCATGTGCTGGCTTCCCGCTTCCTCTTTGTCTCTCAGGGTTAATGTGGGAAAAGGGAAGTGGCATATATATATATTTTTTTTATTTTGAAAATGATCTTTAGGGCAAAGTCCTGCCAAGTGTGTAGTTCAATAGCTCATTTTATAGATGAGGACACCGAGCTCCAGTGAAATCAGATTCCAGGTCACCCGCTGGTGTGCCGCCCAACCAGGTGGATAACCCTGGTGCCTCCGCTCCTTGAGCATTTTGACTCTAGCATTCATGTCTGTTTTCCCTTCTTTAATACCCACTACAGCAAAAATTTTGTTGCTATTTCCCTCTGTTAAGAATTATTAAAACTAGGAGGAGGGGAAGCAAAAAGTTCTTTCAATATTAAATTAAAGCAATGTCTAACAAGCCCATTTGAGAGTCATTTGGCTATCTAGGGGAAGGTAACTTTGACTTACTTTTTACTATAAAATAGAGTCCAAACATTCTTAACTCTTAGTTAGGCCAGGAGCCCCGGCTCAGGCCTGTAACCCTAGTACTTTGGGAGGCCAAGACGGAAGGATTACTTAAGGCCAGGAGTTCAAGACTGGTGTCAGCAACATAGCAAGATTCCCATATCGATATTAAAAAATAAACAAAATAAAATAACGTGAGATAGTACTGTGTAGAAACTGTTAAAATGTAAGTGCTGTCTGGGTATGGTAGCTCACGCCTGTAATCCCAGCACTTTGGGAGGCTGAGGTGGGCTTGAGCTCAAGAGTTTGAGACCTGCCTGGGCAACATGGTGGTGTGTGCCTGTAGTCCCAGCTACTCTGGAGGCTGAGGTGGGAGGATGGCTTGAGCCTAGGCGGTGGAGGTTGCAGTAAACCAAGATCATGCTACTGCACTCCAGCCTGGGGGACAGAGCCAGATACTGTCTCAAAAAAAAAAAAAAAAAGGTAAATGTTTTTGTGTTCTGCAGAGATGCAAATGATTCCTATCTGGTCAGATAAATTACCCCAAAAGTTACAGTTTTGCTGCCCTGTAGCATGCACGTTAACCAGTTTTGTATCTAACTTTGTGATCTTACGTCAGCATTCCTTTTCGTTCTCTGAGTTCACAGAATCTTTATTCTCGTAATCTCTTTGAACCAGTGTTGCCACCTTGCAAAGTCCCTTATTAATGAGTTACCTACCTCACTGATACATACTCACCACATCTTGTCAAGGCTTCATATTCCTCTCCCTGTATAGTCCCCACAAATATACACTATCAGCTTTCAGTGCACACCAAGCGCCCATTTGTTGATTCTCTGTCCCAAGTGGCCCCTCTGGAGCATATGCATGACATCAGGGGGACATAGGGCTTTTAATTGTCAAAAGTGTACAAACTCAGCACATTATTCCAAATAATCTCTGCCCCTGACCCCTCATATTTTGATCATGCTGTATCTGTGATCTGGGGCTGGGGACTCTGGCCCTCAAGATGCCTACAGTGCTCTCGGCCCCTGCTAAGAGCCTCTGCCCACACACGGGGTCATGCGCATAACCCTAGAACTCTGCACACGGCTGGATGACCTGTGGCGTGCACCTGATTCAGACAGCAGCCCACTTCCCGGTCGGTCAGCCAGTGAAGGAAGGCTCAGCCCCACAAGGCCACTGAGATTCTCTGTCTTGGCAAATTGCTTAGAGTGAAGACTTGGTAGTAAAGGAGAAGGAGATAAAGCAGGCACTTGAGGCCCCGAAGCAGCAGACGCTTAACTAAGCAGCAGGAAGAAGATCCCGGCAGAGACAGAACACCTGAGTTTTCCACATGGCCCACGGAGCTTGGAGGCACAGAGGGATGGGCCCCGCTGCTAAGTGGCAAGAAGACGAAATGTCTGTGTTGTAGAACTGTGTGTGATCTTGAAAGGTCTCTCGGTTCCTGAACGGCATCTTGGGTTCTGTCAGGCTCCATGCAGGTTCTACTGCTCCTCTTCCTCCAACAGGCCAAGGTGTGTGGCTTTTCCAGAGTTGCCATCCAACCTGTCACTTGGTCTGTGGCCCTTAGTTTCTTCTCCACATGTGGCTGTAAAAGAAACTCCACAATCCTGGAGGGAACTCAGTGGGCCCCTTCTTCCAATCCAAAAACCTCGATTCACTCTCTTACTTTTTCTACCAACTTAATACGTTAAATAATAATAAAAAAAAAATTGTTACCTTTGTTCAGCCAACTCTCTCCAGGCTCATCAATGATTTTCTAGGAAAGAATAAGTTTCCTTGGTTAGGCCTGCCCTTCCTCTCTGTCTGTCTCCATTCATGTTTGAACATTCATTCGTTCTCTCCACAAGCACATCATGGATTCTAAAATGAAGAAGGCAATATTCACACTTTGAAGATTCTCACAATGTTGCATGTGCAGTGTTACAAGAGTGGGGTTGGTGCAGGAGTGAAATGGGAGGCGTGTTCCGAGATTTGGGCACCAGAACCTTGAGTGACAAGGTGGGGGTGGGGAGAGGGGCTTTTCCTCCTGGCTTTCCCCCAAACACTGACTTTCATGCCTCTGGCCTGGAACCACAGGTAACCAAAGCCATATGTTCAACTTGCATTAACTAAATGGTGGCCTCAGCAACATTTCTGGTGCTGCTTCTGTTGCTTTGGCATTACGATATCTTCAATATTTGTTACTGTGTGTCATTTGTCATGTTTAACCCAGTGCCTCAGGTTCTATTTGTCTGTAAAACTTAAATATTGAGAGACTTCTGTTCTTGATTTTTTTTTTAATAAAAATTATTTTTGGTTTATTCCATGAGAACATATCTTCTATAGGTTGAACCTCCAACGGTCTTCCTTCTTGATTTTTCTGGGAGATGACTGTAATTTTTTTTTTTTTTTTTTTTTTTTTTTGAGACAGAGTTTCGTTCTTGTTGCCCAGGCTGCTGGAGTGCAATGATGCGATCTCAGCTCACTACAACCTCCGCCTCCCGGGTTCGATTCTCCTGCCTTAGCCTACCCAGTAGCTGGGATTACAGACATGTGCCACCACGCCTGGCTCATTTTGTATTTTTAGTAGAGACGGGGTTTCTCCGTGTTGGTCAAGCCGGTCTTGAACTCCCAGCCTCAGGTGATCCACCCACCTCAGCCTCCCAAAGCGCTGAGATTACAGGCGTGGGCCACCGCGCCCGGTGTAGTCTTAACTGCTTTTAGGAAATGGCTGGGCTATAAACTCAAAATCCTGCTAATACCCAGTTCTCAGCCCCAAATGGGAGAAAGATTATAT
>NW_012106475.1:6753986-6755152 GCF_000951045.1 Mandrillus leucophaeus | reverse complement strand
GTGGCAGGATTGCCTGAACCCAGGGAGGTTGAGGCTGCAGTGGGCTGTGATTGTGTCACTGCACTCTGTCTTGGGCAACAGAGTGAGACCCTGTCTCAAATGAAAACAAAATTTCAAAAAAAAAAAAAAAATGCATTCTTGCCCTTAGAGGCTTTATTCTCCCCTCCCTCTTCTGATTTCCCTTCCTATGTCTCTGCTATGTGTGTCTCTCTAATAAAGAACACTGAAATTAGTAAGCCAGGTTTGCCTCCTGGGCAGGAACTATGAAATCCAGGTGGCCTTGGTTGTAATAGGGGGAAAAAAAATACCTTTATTTTGTCTGCTTAGCGTTGTCCTGTTTTTTCTTTGCATATTCCGTCCCCCTACCCCCAAACTCACTGTGCTGTTCTGATGAGGCTGACCCCACCCAGATTCAGGACTGACCCAGGCCTGGCCAGTCAACAAGGCCTTCAGGGACTGGTACATGTCAGTTAAATGAGTCAGTCCCAGGACTCTTTGTATATATATGTATGTAATGTTTGCAACTATTGGGAAAGTGTCTAGCTTTCCACAGGGACATCTAATCTATTCCAGCATGACCCTAAGGATGCCGGTAGCCATCTTGCCACTCTTGGGAGAGAGAGAGCCACAGAGACAAGGCAACTCTGAGAGCTGAGTCCTGATGACCGGTTGAAGCACCCAAATTCAGCAGTGTGAGAAGCCCCGAACTTCCAGTTACATGTGCTGATGAATTATCTTTTTTTGCTGAAGTCCATTTGAATTGGAGTTTATATCATTTGCAATTTAAAGAGAACTGATCACCAGCTGGCTCAAGTCTGATGTATAAACTGGTTTCTAGCAATCAAAAGCAATGTGTGGTAGGTACAGTGGCTCCAGCTTGTAATCCCAGCACTTTGAGAGGCTGAGGCAGGAGGATCACTTGCGGCCAGGAATTTGAGATCAACCTGGGCAACATAACTGGACCCCTCTAAAAATACATAAATTAAAAAAAAATTTTTTTTTTTTTTGAGACGGAGTTTCACCCTTGTCGCCCAAGCTGGAGTGCAATAGCACGTTCTCGGCTCACTGCAACCTCCGCCTCTCAGGTTCAAGCGATTCTCCTGCCTCAGCCTCCCGAGTAGCTGGGATTACAGGCATGTGCCACCATGCCTGGCTAATTTTTTTGT
>NW_012106475.1:6747830-6749666 GCF_000951045.1 Mandrillus leucophaeus | reverse complement strand
AAAAAAAAGAAAAAACACTGCCTTCCACTTTTCCCCTCTTTATTAAAACCATTCCCCTCCCTTCATCATAGCCAGGTGATCTGTCTCCACTGTGCTTTTAGCAACATAGCCTTGAAAAAGAGACTCTGAGAGATTCACTCAAGTCATGCAGAATTTTGGGACAATGTGAGGTTTTCTCCCCAGGGATCCCTTCCGTGTTTGAATCCCCACACTCCAAGAGTCGTTCAGCAGTGGCCATGGGGACTGGCGTCTGGATCCCGACCCATACTTGGAGTAAGTTTTCCACTTTCAGAAGTCTCTCAGTCTTCAGGCTGAAGTTGACTCCAGTGGGGCAGGCAACCTCATGCCCCACCTAGGTGCCAGTGAGAATTGGATTCAGCTTTTAAAGGCCCCACTCTCTGCTTCCAAACGGTTTAAACGAAGACAGAAGTGTATTTCCTTCTCAGGTGAATGAAGTCTGGACTTAGTCTTCCTGAGGCTGTCATGAACCTGGATCTCTTTATCCTGCTTTCTCCCCATCCTTGACATTTGGCATAAACTTTCCACGACTCCCTTGCCTCCCCTCTTCTCGCCCCATGCTGCACATGCCACTCTCACCTACTTCATTGGCTGGAACATGGAGACTCCGACAGCAAGGGAGGCTGGAAAAGGCATTCTTCATTCCGAGTGCCGTTTCATGTTGGGGGCCCGTCACTAAGGAAGAAGAGCAGAATGGTTATTTGGGGGATACTAGGAGTCTCTGACCTCTCATGCCACTCCATGATGTGCCACAGCAAAAAATCCTCACTGGAATAACTCCACTGCTGGCGATGCCAATGAAGGCCACTGCAGGAAAGAATAATTAATTCCAGACACATCAGTAAAGACACCCTCCTGTTACAAGTGCTGAGAGAATGGCTTGGGACCCCCTGGGGAAAGCTTCCCTATCATTCTCCATCCTGACCATTTAGAGATCACTACCCTCAGGGAGTAAGGTCTCAAATCCCATGTCAATGCCTCATGGACAGCTGGACTTACAAGGATTCAGGCCCGCAGAAACATTTTAGGAAACTTCCAGGGAGCTAGAGATCAGGCAAGGGAGCTGCGTCCCTACGTGACCCCATCTCAGCTGAGATGAGACAAGAGCAGCTTTCTTTGTGAAAAACTAAAGTGGGAAGTGTTTCTTGATGTTTCACTACAAGTCTGTATAGAGGGTCCGTTTATGAATAAGAGAATTGTGGAATTCCACACAAGGTTGTTGGATCTCAGAGAGCTCCTTCTGCAGCTCGGGAGCACTGTAACTGGATTCTCCAAACACCACTTTGGCAGGTCATTGACAACCATGTGACAAACTATCTTTAGAGAAGGAATCCAACCTCAACACCTCAACATTCACTAGTTAACACTTGTAGAGTGCTTAAAGTGCTGGTTGGAGCATGGTAGGGGCTCAGCAAATATTAGTGAAACATGTGCCTGGACATTCTGGATAAGAGAAGCCATTATTATTATTAGATATTTATGATGCATTTACTATATATAAGGGATATAAGCACTCTGAAGGATCACAGAGATAAAAAAGACATTGTTCCTGCCCTCAAGGAGTTTACAATCTAATAAAGAAAATAAGAGGCTGGGTGCGGTGGCTCACGCCTGTAATCCCAGCACTTTGGGAGGCTGAGGTGGGTGAATCACAAGGTCAGGAGATCAAGACCATCCCAGCTAACACGGTGAAACCCCGTCTCTGCTAAAAATGCAAAACATTAGCCGGGTGTAGTGGCAGGCACCTGTAGTCCCAGCTACTCAGGAGGCTGAGGCAGGAGAATGGTGTGAACCTGGGAGGCAGAGCTTGCAGTGAGC
>NW_012106475.1:6744974-6747774 GCF_000951045.1 Mandrillus leucophaeus | reverse complement strand
AGAAAGAGAGAAAGAGAGAAAGAGAGAAAGAGAGAAAGAGAGAGAGAGAGAGAGAGAGAGAGAGAGAGAGAGAGAAAGAAAGAAAGAAAATAAGAATTATTTCAAAAGGTTGTTTATTTCATGTCAGTTTCTAAAAACCAAAGCAAAAAATAATCAAGGTAAGAATCTGGGTTCCTGCCTCCCACATTTATAATTGTAAATGTCTTTTTTTTTTAAAGCAAGTTTAAGAAAGTAAAGGCATAAAGAATGGCTACTTCATAGGCAGAGAGCCTATAATTGTGTCTTTGAAGAGGCTGGTTTTAATTTTTTTCTTTTATTTGTTTATTTTTAGAGATGGGGATCTTGCTATGTTGCCCAGGCTGGTCTCAAACTCCTAGCCTCAATCAATCCTCCTGCCCTGGCCTTCTAAAGTGCTGGGATTACAGGCATGAGCCACTGCACTCAGTTAAGGCTGGTTTTAAAATCCTCTCATTTCTCCTAGAAGATGGAGAGGATGTGATGTGGGTCACGTGGGCCAGGCTAGGGGGGTCATGGGCTGCACACTGTCTTTGGAAACAACAGCAGTGGTGCCTCCTGTTTGTTCCTGTCACCTCTTGCTTCCTAGCTGAGCCTCTGCCTCAGTGTGCCCCTCTCCAAGATGAGACAACTGCATGTGCGTCCTCCAGCTCCCTCCCTTCCTTGCACTCCTAGCTGCTGGAAGCCGTCATATCTGTGAATCACATAGAGCTTCCTGACAACTGGGCTTACATCAAATCTTTCTTGGCAATATAAGAATGAAACATCTGGTTTTTCAAACCGGCTGTTTTGAATTCATCTTCAGATGAGCTTTTCTCAGGAGAAATGAGGAGGGGAGGACAGAGAGCAGAATAAAATGCCCACAGGAGAGTAAAACAAGATGCCAGAAGACGAGGAGGAAGACCACAGATTTCCAGAGCCTGATCCTCTGCCACCACACCCTGAGGGCAGCGCTTTGATTTCTGGGCACTCGTGTCCTCCATTCCATGCCTTCGGCAGCCACCACCCCAACCCTGGGGTCGTGCTCCTCCACACTGCACAACAAGTTTACTGCCTAGCAAAGTATGGCCCAGATCAATGGGGGCTTCAAAACCATCCACACTTACATTTCATTCATTCATTTGCTCATTTATTCATTCAACACTCATTGAGCACCAGTAGGTGTCATCTAGAAGTCTTGTCTCCATTTGCTATCAGCAAGGGTATCACCTTTTCTATACAATGAGTCTCATTTCCCAAGAGTGGTTTTGGATTTGAAAGCAGATGTTACTCAGAACCTTTTCTGAGGGCAGTGTCTCAGCTCCTCAGGGAGGCCTCCAGTTCTCCAAAGGATCCTTATACATCCTTGGCCCAGGTTAGCATCCATCTCCCTGCACATCCTCACAGATACTAAAAAGGATCAAAGCATCTTTGGACAGTCCTGGGTTGTCCCCAAGGAAATCAGAGGCACCTGGATGTAACTAACAAAGACTCTTTGTGTCAGTGGGGCTGAGTCACCTGACAGGTCTGAAATGTAACTTCTTCCTCTGGGGCCAGGAGGATGGAATCCGAAAGGCTAGAAGGATAGATCAAAATGAAGATAAAATTTTGAAGGAATGAAAGTAGAGTTTTGTACTTAGTGATTAAAAGAGGAAAAGAAATGATGAAGGAAAAAGGAAGCTCATTTGACGGTGTTGTATGTGAAACTGACTTACAGATTTTGGTTGACTGCAAGCTCAAGGTGGACTAAGGCCTGATGTGGCAGCTGGAAACCTGAACGGACTTTGATTGTGTTCACAGAGTCAGGACTGTCTAGTGAGGAGACAGTAGCCCCCTGGGTTTGTCACAGGTCAGGCCATTTGTAAAATATTAGGCTTAGTTCTGGGTCCATGTTTTAAGATACATTTTAACACACTGCAAGGACTCCCAGAGAAAGGTGGTATGAGTGTGGGAACCACACCGCACAAGAAGCCACTGATGTTCATCTGTAAAAATGATTTATGGACATGACAACTTTCTTAAAATATCTGATTGTCGAGATGTAAAAGGGAGCCTGGAGAACTGAAGGCTGAGAAGGACTTCATTCTCAGATTGTGGGAGAGACCTTCTGATGTGGACTTCCACAACCTCTGGCCACTTTACCTCACAATTTGATCTGCATCTTCCTCTTTCCCTTCATGTCCTCCTGTCTTAGAGGAAGAATCATTCCTCTGCCTTCCAGAGGCTGACTTCATCCTCTCCCATCTCCTGCAGAACATGCCCTGCTAATTACTATCCCCTCTAGAATCCTTTATTTTTCTTTCTTCCCAAAAGCCCACAAATACAAGGGAGATGATGAGTTGGGTACTTATTACATGGCAGGTGCATAGTAGTTAATCTGCCTTATCTTGATTAATCCTCAGACCAACCCAATGAAGTAGGTGATATCCTCTCCATTTACAGATGAAGAAACAGAGGTTAGCTGGGTGTGATGGCTCATGCCTATAATCCCAGCACTTTGAGAGGCCAAGGTGGACAGATCACTTGAGGCCAGGACTTTAAGACCAGCCTGGCCAACATGGTGAAACCCCCTCTCTACAAAAAAATACAAAAATTAGCCAGGTGTGGTTGTGCACACCTGTAATTCCAGCTACTCAGTAGGCTGAGGCATGAGAAATGCTTGAACCTGGGAAGTGGAGGCTGCAGTGAATCGAGACCCACCACTGTATTCCAGCCTAGGCAACACAGAGACACTCTGAAAAAGAGAAAGAAAGAGAGAAAGAAAGAAAGAAAGAAAGAAAGAAAGAAAGAAAGAAAGAAAGAAAGA
>NW_012106475.1:6726491-6744601 GCF_000951045.1 Mandrillus leucophaeus | reverse complement strand
AGAAAGAAAGAGAGAAAGAAAGAAAGAAAGAAAGAAAGAAAGAAAGAAAGAAAGAAAGAAAGAAAGAAAGAAAGAAAGAAAGAGAAAGAAAGAAAAGAGAAAGAAAGAAAGAAGAATGGAAAGAGAGAAAGAAAGAAAGAAAGAAAGAAAGAAAGAAAGAAAGAAAGAAAGAAAGAAAGAAAGAAAGAAAGAAAGAGAAAGAAGCCTTAAGGAGTTCCGTGACATTTCCAAGTTCACCCAAGTGAGCTTGGCCAAGTATGGAACTTGCAGAGTGCTTAAAGTGCTGGACGGACTCGATTCCAGGTCCATCTACCATTAAAATCCCCAAGCTCACTTGCTTCCAGGCTTTAAGTGTGCTACTCCATTCCCAGCCAAGTGCCTTTAAAGAAGGCTTTCTCTGTGGATCTACTTTCTTACCTCTCATCCACTCAGCCTGCTGCAGCCGGCTTTCTGCCCTCACTCTCTGAAGAAACGGCCTGCAGAAGGTGACCTAGGTTAATCCCACCAGCCTCTCCACAGTTCTCACCCCACATGGCCCTTTGTGGCATTGACATTGCTAGCCATACTCACCTTCCCCTACCCTCCACCCTCTGCCACATCTGGCTGAGCCCCTTTCTCTCACCACTTCACCTCCCATCCTATAATCTCCACCTCAGGTCCCTTCTTCCAGGTGTCATTGGCCCTTTTAAAGGACCTGAGGACTCAGCTAAAGTTGGAAATCAGGAATCTGTGTGTGGGACTTCCCTGGTAGGTGTAGGGGTGCTATGGGTCTAAATGTGTCCCCCTGAAATTCTCATGTTGAAGCTTAAATGCCAATGGGATAGTATTAAGAGGGGGGCCTTTTGAAGGTGATTAAATCATGATTCCTTATGAATGGGACTGATGACCTCATAAAAGAGGTCCAATGGAGCCTCTTTTGCCCTTCCCTCTCTTCTACCATGTGAGGACACAGCAATCATCTCTGTCTTCCTCCTCTGCTATGTGATGACACAGCAAGAAGGTGCCATATGAAGGACAGGCCCTCACAGACACTGAATCAGCTAGTGCATTGATCTTGGACTTCTCAGCCTCTAGAGCTATGAAAAAATAACCCTCTATTCTTTATAAATTACCTAGTCTATAGTATTTTGTTGTAACAGCCCAACAGACTAAGACAAGGGGTAAGATATGGGGTGCAGTTCCAATCACCCAACTGTCCTCACACCTATATTGGGTGGAGTTATAAAGGGTGGGGAAGAGTTATAGGTCAGAAACAAAGGGGCCAGAGATGGGGATTGGTATTGTCTCAAAAAGCAGAGACAGCTAGCTGGGCAGAAGGCAGAGATGGTGAAGTTCAAGGAGAAAGCAGGCTGAGGCCCTGGGAGAGGGTGCCCATGATACAGAAAAGGAATTACAGATGTCATTGGAATTACAGATGTCAAGGAATTAAGACTCTAGATTGTTGGCCAGTTCATCGACTTAGACTCTGAAATCCCCTAAAATCATGACAGCAGGTGGATTTCACTTCCCTGACTTGTGTCCACAACTCATGTGAAGCTGTGTCCTCAGTAGCGATAAGATTTTGCATTCCCTAGGGCTTATCTTCCATCTTCCAGTTTGCCCAGAGCTCAGCATCCCTACTCCAGTTAAGCAGAGCCACAGATGCAATGCTGTACTGAGTAGGGTAACTCCAGGGGTGCCCTTCCCACAGAATACCCATTGGGGATCCCGAGGCCACTCAGATAAGCACTTATTTAAAGAAGAGATGAATTCATTTCCTGTGCGTGTGTGTGTGTGTGTGTGTGTGTGTGTGTGTGTTTGATGGAGCGTCGCTGTGTCGCCCAGGCTGCAGTGCAGTGGCATGATCTCAGCTCACTGCAAGCTCCGCCTGCCGGGTTCATGCCATTCTCTTGCCTCAGCCTCCCAAGTAGCTGGGACTACAGGCACCCACCACCACACCCGGCTAATTTTTTTTTGTATTTTTAGTAGAGACGGAGTTTCACTGTGTTAGCCAGAATGGTCTCAATCTCCTGACCTCGTGATCTGCCCACCTCGGCCTCCCAAAGTGCTGGGATTACAGGCGTGAGCCACCACGCCCAGCCTCCTGTGTGTCTTATTCTAATTCAATTCAGCAGCATTCTTTGAACCCCTACTGATACCAGGCTCTGTGTGATGGATTAAGACAACTCACAATGAGAAAAGGGGCAAAGGGATAGCCTGCTGCCCAAGTGCTGATGTCCTCATTGATTCTCAGGACAAAACCTCAGAGGGTTCCATATGTAGCCCTGGGCTGTCTCTTCTGGTCTCAGCATTTGCAAACCCCAGCAACTCTTTAGCTTAATAAATGAGAGGAGGATTTTCTTGGTGAGACCGCTCAGGAATATTTGGCATCTCTCATGTCCTGGCCCACACGCCCCCGAGTCACCAGGTGAATGAAGCAGAAACGTGTCTATCTTGGGCAGAGCTGTGGCTGCTTTCCCTCTTCACGGTCTCCAAATTGAGGGGGAGGGGCATTTACTGCTTTTCCCCTTGGCGTCACTCCTACCTCATTTCCTTCTGCAAGGAGTCTCAGGATCTCTTTTCAGTTTCACATAGATACAACCCCTGCCTCCAAACCCTTGGAGTATTTCTCAGAGAATTCCATCTTGGCTGTTTCCTTCAGCATCGACAAAAGCTGGACCATCACAAGGGGCTTCTCCTCCTTATTTTTGAAAGAAGAGCACAAGAAAAGAGCCTTCCAAAGCGAGCCCCAAATGCTGACTTTCTACTCCCCCATTAAAGTCGGTGTTTGCCCTCACTCCGTCTGATTTTAAGCAGCGGTGCTTCCGTAGAGCAGAGCTAAAAATTCAGCGAGACAGGATAGGTCTTGAATGGCTGCCCCCAGGTCTGCCCTCAGAGACTTCCAGAAAAGCCTTCCTCTCTGTCACTTTGCCTGATTCGCCATTAACATTCCTGCAGCAGATCCTGGGTACCCAAGTTCTAGCTACATGAGCTATAAAATCCCAAGCAGAACTGGAGCATCAGATTGCTGTGGGTTCACTTTTGGCTGGCAGGCCTCTTCTATTAGCACCATAACCACCAACACCATCCACCCAACACACACAGAGAAATACAGCCTGAGGATAAGAAGCCACATTGAGGAGCTGAGGGTGCTGGTGAGGAGGGGACTGGTCCACCAGTCCATGGGGAGCAGTCCCTTTAAAAAGGGGCAAGCTTTGATGTGAGAGTGGAGCAGGGAAATCTAGAAACCCTCCATCAGACCTGCAGTCCCAGGACTCTGGTTCTGTTTAGACTCTTAGGTTAGTCCCCCTCATGGGAAATCCTGGAACTGGACCAGCTACTGTGATAACCTGCAACCCTGGGGACACATTCGGTTTGCAGATGTATTGCACAATATTGAGCAAATGTTGATTCAACATTTATAAGCTGGGAGTCACAGATTCACGTCTTCTTTTGGAGAAGCAGTAGGTATTAGTACCCCAGGCCCTCGTGGCCAAATAGACTGGGCCTTTTAGATAGAGTGAGTGAGTGACAAGTTCGCACTTTCCACTGCTCCCTGTGACAGCCCTCGTAAGAGGCCAGGTGCTTCTGACCTTGCACGTGCACTGCTGTTTATTCTTATAGTGGAAAAACATTTCTGTATATACTCTTTGCCATCAAACGTGATTTCCCATACAGGACCTCCGTGACTTCTGAAAGTATTTCATTTTGCAACCCCTGATCTAAAGCACCTTGATTGGCCTGCATTGTTTCAATCACAAGGGATGGAAGATAAACCCACCCAATTTAAACAAAAATAAAAAGAGAGGCTGACAGGCTCGCGGAGCTGGGAAGGATTCCTGGGCAGTGACAGAATGGAAGGAGGGACTGCAGGAATCACAGAAAATGGCCACTGAACTCTGCCAGGACTCTCTCCAGCTCTCCTTCCTGCCTGTCTCTGTCTTTGGATGTTGGCCTCATTCTCTTTCAGCAGAGACGCCTTTGCCACGTGGTGAGGATCATGGCCACCAGAAGTCCCAATTTAGAAATCCCAGTAGAAAAAAGAGCTTCCTGTCTGCAGTTCTGAAAATCAATCCCAGGAAAGGATGCTGGCCTCACTTGGGTCATATGCCATAGAGCTGCAGACTATTTTCTTTTCAAATCAAACACTTATGTAGCTAGTCACTGTTCTAAGCAGGTCACGAATATTAACTTATTTAAACCATATTTTAAAGAGCCTATGAGTTAGGTGTCATTACTGTCTCCATTGCAAATGAATAAAGTGAGCCCCAGAGATGTTAAGTGGCTATCCCAAGGCCACACAGCTATTAATTAATGAAGTTGACATTTGAAGCCAGGCAGCCTGGCTCCAGAGGCTATGTTTGCACCCCATTGTATGGTTGTGCAGGTTTGCACCACACAACTCCAGGAAAGCAACCACTGAACTTACACAGAGCATGACCTGCACAGGTGTTGTGAAGAGCCTGCACGTGCCTGAAATTTAATGACCAGTCCTAGAGGTTGACCTGTTTTGGATATTCTGGCTCAGTTTCTACATCTGTAAAGTGAGAGGATAAGGGTTATCTTCTGGGATTGTTAGGATTTGGGGAGATAAGTAACCATCTAGAATGGCTCTTGGCACAAAGAATGCTCTAGAAAAGGTCAGCCATTAAAGACTTAACTTTCTTCCTGGCTCTCATGGGCAGGCGTCATTCCCAGCCCTCTGCTCTCACTTATGACAACATCTAGTCTGTACCTCTGAGAATTACACAGGCCCTGCCACCTCTCCTAGTTTAGCCTTGGCTTTTTAGGATGAAACATAAGCCCTGCTTCCTGTTAAGGAGGGTTGCAAAGGGCAGGGAAAAGGTTGGGTGCTGAGTATGTAGGTGGATGGGTGGGCAGCAGCTGAGGGGAATCAGGGCAAGTAATTGAAGAACACCAGGTGCTTTTATGATGAGCTGTGATGTGGGTGAATGAGATGAAATACAAAGGAAAAGGAGCAGAAAGAGAGGCAGGGAGAATGCAACTACCAAAACAAGTAAAATCCTATGACTGGTCATTGTGTTTTAGAGTAAAGGAAACTTAGAGATGATCCGATTGAGAGGCTATTGAACGTTTTTTTAAAAAAATAAGATCTTATGCAGGACCCAATTCTGCAAAATGGATAGAGGCAAGGTGCCCTGATGGGTGAGGGCAGGGGACTTGGGGAGCGGTTAGTTTGCCTTTCCTGTTGCCTTCCATGCAGGGCTCCTGTGAACAAAGTTTGAAAACCTGACCTGGGTCAATCTAAGATCCAACAACACCACAAATATTACCTACTTTGTTTGTACTCTACAAATAAATTAACTCATTATTCATGCCACAACTTAATATCTAAAGCAACGGTCATTTTATTTGCTCATGATTCTGTGGGGCAACCATTTGGGCTGGGCTCAGCAGGGTGGTTTTCTAAAGTTACTTCTGCAGCCACTGTCATCTAGAGGCTCGAATGGAGCTGGATCTTTTAAGATGACCTCATTCACATGTCTGGGAGTTGGTACTGGCTGTTGGCTGGGCTTCTTTCTATGTGTGGTCTCTCATCCTCAAGGAGGCTATTCTGGGATTCTTTATATGTAGTACCAAGTTCTAAGAGGGCAAGAATGGAAGCTGAAAGGCCTCTTGAGCTAGAAAGTCATATAGAATCACTTTTGTTACGTTCTACTGGTTAATGCGAGTAACAAGTTGCTTTACCCAGAATCAAAGAGTGGAAAAATAGACTCTTGATGAGAAGAATGTCAAAGTCACATGGAAAAGAGTTGTTTATACAGGAATGGAAGAACTTGTGACTAATTTTTTTTTTTTTTGCAACCTCCAGCATTGCCTTATTTTCCACAACCTTTTTTCAATAAATTTGGCATGTATCTGGGTACAGAAACTTATAGTATGTGTGGGAGAATGTGGCAAACTCTGCTAGTTCTCTACTCATTATTAATTCTCCATTTCTTTTCTTTTTTTTATCCTTCTCCATTTTTTTTCTTATTAACACAACCTCAGTTATTTTTTCTCAGAGTGGCAATGTGCCCAGTTACAAATATTCATATCCCCAGATTCTCTCACAGCTGGGGTCACTACATGACCCAGTTTTGGACAATGAATGTAACTAGAAGTTTCCTGGGCAGGGGCTCCAGGAAGGCTGTTAATTTCTGGATAAAAGGGAACAGACTCAGTGGCAATTGCCTTTTTTCTTTTTCCCTTTTTCCTTTCTGTCTTGTTCTTGTCACATACGCCACATTTAAGGGTAGAGCAGCCATCCTGAAATCATGAGAATAATGAAAAAAATGGCAGAATGGAAGAACTGAAGAAATCTGATCTCTAATGGCATCACGGGACCCCTATTCTGGTCCTGGACTCCCTACCTCTGGGCTTCTTTTTGTCTAAGAAAAATAAACCCTAACTGGTTAAGTTACTAGAGTTGTGGTTTCTTCTACCAAAACTGGAAGTGATGAGGAGATGAGGCTGAGAAAGAAGTCAGGAGGCTGACCACAAAGATCCATGACTATTAAGAAGACACCATAGCTGCTATGAAAACTGAAATGAGTTTCTGCCTTTTATGTGCATAGGGGTTTGTGTGTATTTGGATGTGCATGAGTCTAGACAGATGTGAGTTTGGGTGTGGGGGTGAATGTGTGTATGTAAGGAAATGCTATAGCTGGTGTGAAATTTAAAATCAAATCAGAGTCCAGATTTTCAAAAACTGAAATAAAAAGTTAAAAATGAAAAGGTGGCCAGGCGTGGTGGCTCATGCCTGTAATCCCAGCACTTTGGGAGGCCGAGGCGGGCGGATCACGAGGTCAGGAGATCAAGACCATCCTGGTTAACATGGCGAAACCCTGTCTCTACTAAAAATGCAAAAAAATTAGCCAGGCGTGGTGGCAGGCAACTGTAGTCCTAGTTACTCAGGAGGCTGAGGCAGGAGAATGGCGTGAACCTGGGAGGCAGAGCTTACAGTGAGCCGAGATCACGCCATTGCACTCCAGCCTGGGCGACAGAGCAAGACTCCGTCTCAAAAATAAATAAACAAATAAATATGAAAAGGTAAGTTTAGTGGTGATGACTATAAACCTTGTACTTGGAATTTA
Organism: Mandrillus leucophaeus; assembly: GCF_000951045.1. Taxonomy (NCBI): domain Eukaryota; kingdom Metazoa; phylum Chordata; class Mammalia; order Primates; family Cercopithecidae; genus Mandrillus; species Mandrillus leucophaeus. The sequence continues at coordinate 6,737,525 of NW_012106475.1, read as the reverse complement.
AAAGTATATCAGGATGGGAGGGCCTAGTTTCACAGCCTGGGGGTTTGAGTTGTCTGCAGAGGCTCAGAATGAGCTCAGAGTGAGCTGTGTCTGCCAAAAGCTCTGGTTCGCCTTCCAACTGAAGTGTTCATCTAGGATCCAGAGCACGGGGCAGAATTCCCTCAAGCTCTGCATGGTCAGAGCTCTGGGGGCAAGCATCATGTTTATCCTAGGATTGGTGAATGGAGCCCATCCAGAGGAAGACCGAGATGCCATCCAGGGATCTGGGAAAGTTTAAGCTGGACAAGAAAAGACTTGGAGGGGCCTGATAATAACTGTAGTATGTGTTGATCATTATGTACAAACCACGCCTAAAACCTGGTTTCTTAAACCAACAATAACTATTCATTTGTTCACAGTTCTGCAGTCTGGGCCAGGGAGCTTTCCTCTGCCCCATGTGGTGTCATGGGGCCAGATGGTAGGTCGACTGGGGCTGGAGGAGCCCTGATCACTTCACTCACATGTCGACGACCTCAGCTGGAATGGGCACCTCCCTCCTCATGTTCTTTCACCGTCCTTCTCCACAGAGCCTCTCATACTCAGGGAGGCTATCCTAGACTTCATGGCTTCTCAAGGCAGCAAGACAGTGAAAGTGGCTGCTACAGGGCTCTAAATGCCCGGGCCCAGAATTTCTGTTGCTTTCTACTGGACTAGGAAAGTCACAAGAGCAGCCAAAGTAAGAATGTAAAAAATGACCACACAAAAGTACAAATTCAGGAGTGTGACTGATTGAGGACCACTTTGTGACAGTCTATCAAAATAACTAGTATTTATACTTTCTATGGTCTTTATAGTTCACAAAGGACATTTACTTGCACTAACTTAATTTTATCCTTACCACTAAACTGATATATGGTTAGTGGTGTGCTAGTAAAACAACAAACAAGCAAAAAGCCCTCATTGGTAGTATTTGCCAATTTCCATGGTGTAAATATTCCTACAGTACCAAGTTCAAGAGACCAATATGAGACCACTCAATGCAGAGGTATAGATACACTGCCTGCAATGGGGGGGTAGTATCTCTACTTGCAAATGAGGTTATGGGACTTTTTCAAATTCACACACAATCAATAGGGGCGAATCTGAGACTCACCCAAGATCCAAATTGTATGCTTTGGTCACATCACTTTGCCTCATAGCAATTTTCTTCAAACATCTGAAAGACTGCTATAGAGAAGGAGTAGCTATATGCTGGGTTACCCCAGAAGGTAAAGTAAGAGTTGTTTTGTTTTGTTTTGTTTGAGATGGAGTCTGGCTCTGTCGCCCAGGCTGGAGTGCAGTGACACAATCTTGGCTCACTGCAACCTCTGCCTCCTGGGTTCAAGCGATTCTCCTGCCTCAGCCTCCTGAATAGCTGGGACTACAAGCATGCACCACCACACCTGGCATATATATATAAATATTTTATATATATTATATATATATATTTTTTATATATTATATATATTTTTTATATATTATATATATATTTTTTATATATTATATATATATTTTTTATATATTATATATATTTTATATATATTATATATATATATATATATATTTTTTTTTTAGTAGAGTCAGGGTTTGACCATGTTGGCCAGACTGGTCTTGAACTCCTGACCTTGTGATCCGCCCACCTTGGCCTCCCAAAGTGCTGGGATTACAGGCGTGAGCCACAGTGCCCGACCTGTAAAGTAAGAGTTGATACAAGTGAGTTTGAGAGAGGCCAACTTCAGTATAAGAAAGTCAATATGAAAATCATTTCTACAATAATAGAGTCATCCAAAGAGAATGAACTGCTTTGTGTCATCCTGGTCTTCCTATCATGAAGGTGTCTGTCAGAGGCCAGACCCTTGAAGATTTCAGAATTAACACAGAGGTTAAATTAGATGGCCTCTAAAGTTCCATTTATCTCTTGGATTCTGGTTGTTTAAGAGTGTTTTGAAATCCAGATCTGGAATCACTTAATGTCCTTTTGAGACTGAAGAAGGCAAGTGAAGGGAAGAGACAGGAAGCGAAGAAAGAGGGAAGGTGAGTGTTAAATTTTGGGAGGAGCTTGGCCAGATGAGAAGTCCCAGTCCTGGAGAGCTAGCTGTCCTGAGTAATTCAGGGATGGAACATGGGTCTTCACGAGGATAACTATCTCTGCTCCAGCTCACAGAGCCATACGACTCATAATATGAAAGCACAACCTTTATTTTATCCCAAGCCAGTTCAAATGACAGCAGACAGCCCCGATCTTGTGTCTGAAATGTTAGGATGTTCTCAGTGTAGCAGGATGCAACCGCAGATCTTAGCTGGCTGTTTAGAAATCCTCTTTCTTTCCAATCAGGCTTCTTTATTTTTTCTCAGAAGGAAACCTTGCTGAGGATTTTGGCAGTTAACTCTCTTTGACTCAAACGGAATCCAACTCCTCCTACCCCACACTGCCCCAGCTCAGTTCTGCAGGGGTCTTAGGGATCTGCCTGGAGTCTGGCAATCTCAGACACTCCCCGCTTAGCGCTGGGGGCTTCCTGGGCAGTTACAGGTTATGGTTTTATAATGAGAACTGCAAAACTGGCAACTTTCCTGAAGGAGCAGCTCAAAACTTGAGGATGAAATCTCAGCATTTGAGAATAAACACCCAGGATGTTTCCTGGGATGACTCAGGCGTCACCAAACGTGCCAAGAAATTACACGGGTAATTGTAAGACTTTGGCACTTCCACGGAATGCTCACGATGGTTACTGAAGTAGATAACTCATCTCTGAGAACAAGCCATTCTCCTTGAACACTGCAAAAGTCCATGCATCTCCAGTTCTGAGGAGCTGGTATTTCCCTGTGCCGAACTCAAAGAAAGGAAGGCAAGTTGGCTGAGTGAAGCCTGGCCCTTCTCTTTCAGCAGGCAGCTCCCAGAGCAGAAGCAGCCCCATCAAAGATTTTTTCCAGCCTTGTATGGTGGCTCCTGCCTGTAATCTCAGCACTTTGGGAGGCCAAGGTAGGAGGGTCACTTGAGCCCAGCAGTACAAGGCCAGCCTTGTACGAGACCCTGTCTCTAAAAAAAATTTTTTTAAATTGGCCAAGCATAGTAGTGTACACACCTGTAGTCCCAGCTATTTGGGGGTGGAGGCTGAAGTGGGAGGATGGCTTGAGCCCAGGAGTTTGAGGCTGCAGTGAGCTATGCTTGCACCGCTGCACTCCAGCCTGGGCAACACAGCAAGACCCTGTCTCAAAGAAAAAAAAAATTATAAGAGCACTTTAACATCGAGGTTCCCTGGTGCCCATTGAATAATATGCTCCATGAGGTCCAGCAGATCCCAGTTACCAGTAGGTAGAAGGGTCTGCAAGGATTGGGCAGGTTGTGAAATAAGAAGCAATGATGGTCTCAAGAACGGCTCAGGTGCTAGCAGTTGCTAGGATGACTATACTCCACTCTGAAAAACATTTAGGCAATTAGGAAGCACCATCATTTTACACACAAACTGGTGCCAGCTCTGTATACCAGGAGTGCCCTCTCCCCAGGCTCGGTGTGCCCTCACTTATTTCTGTTGGCTTGTGCACAGAAATAGATCTGGAAACCTCAGGGAACAAGGCAGGAGCTATTAAATTAGAGCTCACTGTTCCCATTTCCTCATTCAGCAAACGGCAGGACTTGGGCATCCAGCCTCGTCCTGGAGCTGTGGAATCCACTAGGACTGGGGCTTGGAGCCTGGAGCAGGCTCAGGGTTCAGGGCTTAGGCTGCTTCATGGGGCTCAAGTTTCTCTCTCCCTATTCTCTTCCCCTTCTTTACCCCTCTCCTCAATAATCTCTAATTGCAAATACCCCAGACTTTAGAAAAGTTAGAGATCATCCTCGTCCAAATACCTGACTTTACAGGGAAGGCCCACAGATGTTGACTTTTGAAAGACACTAATCCCATTAATAGAAGAGCTGTTCATTCATTAGCCAGGTCATATCACTAAACTTTTCATTGCATGATGCTCTCCCTCGTCTTCTCTCCTTTCTGCAACAAGCCTCCATGATGGCCCCCAAGGTCCCTGCCTCCTGGAATTCACATCCTTGCATAGCCTATGCCCATATCAGCATTTCCTCTGTCACCAAAAGAATGTAGCAGAAATGATGGAATGTCACTCCTGAGATTAGGTTTTAAAGGACTATGGCTTCTGTCATGGGCTCTCTCTCCTCTTCCTCTCTCTCTTGGTTCACTCTGGGAGAAACCAGTGGTCATGTCATGAGACACTCAGGCATGCTGTGAGAGGCTCAGGTTGTGAGGAACAGATGTCTCTGGCTAATAGCCAGCAGGGAGATAACACCTTCCAACAATCACATGACTGAGCTTGCAAGCAAATCCTTCCCTGATTGAGCCTTCAGATGATGCCAGCACCAGCCAGCAGCTTAACTGCAACTGCGTGAGAGACCATGAGGCAGAACTGCCAACTAAGCCCCAGATTCCTAACCCACAGAAACTGTGAGATCATAACTGTTTGTTGTTTTAAGTTGCTTAGTTTAAGAATAATTTGTGACTGGGCATGGTGGCTCATGCCTGTAATGTCAGCACTTTGGGAGGCCTAGGTGGGTGGATCACAAGGTCAGGAGTTCAAGACCAGCCTGGCCAAGATGGTGAAACCCCGTCTCTACTAAAAATACAAAAATTAGCCAGGTGTGGTGGCAGGTGCCTGTAATCTCAGCTACTCGAGAGGCTGAGGCAGGAGAATCGCTTGAACCCAGGGAGCAGAGGTTGCAATGAGCCGAGATCACACCATTGCACTTCAGCCTGGAGGACAGAGTGAGACGTCGTCCAAAAAAAAAAAAAAAAGAATAATTTGTTACATAGCAACAGAGAAAAACACTGGGTATTTTTTCTTGGCTTTTTTTTTTTTTTTTCTAGGCAAAAAAGAAATCCCTGCATCTACCATAGCCAGCCAACAAGGCCTTGTCCTATACCACTTTCAGGGGTGAAACTGGTGAATCAGAATAAAGAAAGCTTCCCAGGAGGCCTGGGGCAAGTGCCTCCTTGGCATAAGACTAAGTGAGAGAATTCCAGTTGGTGGGCTAAGTAAGAGAACTCCAGGCCTAAGGGAGAGGATTCCAGTTGGTGGACTGCTAAAACACAGCAGCTTCCTTTATAGAAGTTGTGGCCAGTGCAAATGTTAACTAAATAAGATGCGTAATGTATGAGCCTTTAACACTTTACAAATGGAGTTCATCGGCCAGGTGCAGTGGCTCATGCCTATAATCCCAGCGCTTTGGGAGGCTGAGGCGGCCAGATCACGAGGTCAGGAGATCAAGACCATCCTGGCTAACACAGTGAAACCCCATCTCTACTAAAAATACAAAAAATTAGCCAGGTGTGGTGGCATATGCCTGTAGTCCCAGCTATTCGAGAGGTTGAGGCAGGAGAATCACTTGAACCTGGGAGATGGAGGTTGCAGTAAGCTGATATCTCGCCACTACACTCCAGCCTGGGCGACAGAGTGAGACTCCGTCTCAAAAACAAAAGCGAAAAAAAGAAATGGAGTTCCTCGTTGATGGCTGTTCTGTAACTTAAGGGGTGTAAGTTGACTTCCCATGACTCTGGTTTTCCAGTTGCAATGGAATTTCCATATGATGTTTTCAGAGGCTACAGTAACGGTAGAACCTGCACTATGTCCTCCCCATCCCTGCCCCCCCCATATTGGTCCAACCGTGTCTGCCCCACACACACCTCCAAAGAGAAAGCTCTTTGAAAAGTGCCTGTGCAGAAAGCATCCTACAAATGCATACATTCCACAGAACACGGTCACACGTGCTCTTTCTGACACACTTAGTCATTGGAGGGTCCAGAGCTGCAGGATCCTTAAGCAACATCCTCTATCCTGCTCATCTATGTGCCCTAAGTTGAGCTCTGTCTTGTTTTCTCTGCAGAAAACCTGTAGCTAGAAGCAAAATTTGGCCTTTCAGGTGCCCAGCATCTGCTTCCTAAAATACAGCTAAACTAGGTTAATGCTTTTTTTTCTTGACCTTGAAGTGTAGATTCAGAGCCTTTGGGAAACTTCACAGCTTCTTGTTTTAAATATCCAACAAGAATACAGCTTTACCATCCTTTCAGCAGGGGTATTTCAGTTGAATATCCTGGAACCAGACACACCAGAGCGGTAGCACTTGCTGGACCTCTCAGGCCAGGTGGAGACAGTGAGAGCTGCTTAGGCGTTCACTCAGCGATGCCAGTATGTCTTACTATACAAAGCAATGCTGAGTTAATTTCACACAGCTTGGGGAGGACTGGAGGCGCTTTTGGGGCCTATTGTGTGTGAGCCAACAACCTCATCTCTCCAGCTGTTCCTTGGTAGAAGCAGAAGTAGAAGTAGAAAAAATGAAGAAGTTGGAGCCAGAAGTCAGTTTCTGCCAACGGGAACAATGGGCGCAATTGTGCGTCTCACATAGCAGCAAGGAGTATTAAACAGAATTATGTACACGCTGTTACTACCATGAGAACCTTGCCATGGGAACTTCCGGATGTACTTTTTTGGAATCCAGAGGATCTGGGAAGACCATTCCAGAAAAAGAGATTCCATAGAAATGTCAGGGAGTGGCCAGTTCTTGGATGACCTCTCCAAGCAAGAGAAAACACAAATGTGTACTTTAGGAGTTTCAAAAGCAATGCAGATCTTTCTTAGTGCAAAAGCCCTGTTTTCCCCTTAATATTAAAGATAGTCTTGGTCTTGTTTCTGGGAAGCTTCCAAGGACAGAGGCTAAACTGTGACCAAACTCACAGGAAAGAGACCCTCAGAGCTGGGAAATGATCACTTCAAGTGGTTTCTTGCTCCTTGCCTTGAACTGTATTCGAGCTAAAACCTGCAAAATCTCCACATGGGGGACTTCTCCAAGGGAAGATGCAGGTGGAATCCCAAAGGCAATGTGGTGGTTGTCAGGCCTCTGAGCCCAAGTTAAGCCATCATAACCCCTGTGACCTGCACGTATACATCCAGATGGCCTGGAGCAACTGAAGAACCACAAAAGATGACATTCCACCATTGTGATTTGTTTCTGCCCCACCCCAACTAATCAATCGACCTTGTGACACTTCCCTGGCTGGCTGGACAATGAATCTCGTGATCTCCCCACCCTGGACCTTGTGACCCCCGCCCCTGCCCGCAAGAGATAACCACCTTTAACTGTAATTTTCCACTACCTACCCAAATCCCATCAAACTGCCCCACCCCTATCTCCCTTTGCTGACTCCTTTTTCCGACTCAGTTTGCCTGCACCCAGGTGAAATAAACAGCCTTGTTGCTCACACAAAGCCTGTTCGTGGACTCTTTTCACACAGACGCTCGTGACAGTGGTAAGAGACCTGCCTCAGTCACTTGAGCTGTTCACCCCAGGAGAGTTCCCTTGCTTCTCCGATCTTCTGTTCTCTACAATGGAGATGACACCTACCTCATGGATTTTTTGTGTGAATTTTTTCTTCTTTTTTTTTTTGAGACAGAGTCTCACTCTGTCACCAGGCTGGAGTGCAGTGGCGCGATCTCGGCTCACTGCAACCTCCGCTTCCCGGGTTCAAGCAATTCTCCTGCCTCAGCCTCCCAACTAACTGGGATTACTGGCACGTGCCACCACACCCAGCTAATTTCTGTATTTTTAGTAGAAACGGGGTTTCACCATGTTGATCAGGCTGCTCTCGATCTTGTGACCTCGTGATCCGCCTGCCTTGGCCTCCCAAAGTGCTGGGATTACAGGCGTGAGCCACCGCGCCCGGCCAAACTTTTTCTTCTTTTTCACTTAATTTTATTTTTCAAAACTAGAGATGGGGTCTATGTTACCCAGGCTGGTCTCAATCTCCTGGGCTTAAATGATCTGCCCACTTCAGCCTCTCAAAGTGCTGGGATTACAGGCATGAGCCACACCACGCACTGCCTTTTTGAGTAAAATTTTAACAAGAGTATGAATAAGGTTTGAACACTGAAAAAATAAATAATCTCTGAGTTGTATTTAGTTGTGCTGGACCCACCACATTAACAACCTAAGGGAGCCTTGCCCTGTGCCCCATGCCACGCGAGCCCTTGTCCTGGGCCTGCCTGGCTGGCTGCTCTCCCGGATGATGGGGGCTCTGTCCAGCGATCTCAGGTGGCAGAGCAACTCATTCCGGGGTCTGCCCCAGGCAGTGGAGTGACGCCGTTGGAAGATCTTTGTTTTCATTCCCTCCTCTTCCTTCTGTCCATCTAGGATTGAGGGTCCTCTTCGTGGCCTCCCTCCTCAAGTGTGGTGCTTGTGCTCCATTTCTCACAACCTGTTTGGATATATTTACAAACCAAAACAGAGTTTCCATAGTCTGCCTCATCCAGATCTCTTTCTCTAACCCTGAGCCCAATCCCTAGTGCCTGTGGGAAATCACAAGCTACACGACCACCCCACCACTGACTCCTTTGGTCTAAAAGCAAACCTTCCCCTCAGAGTGCTTCCAACTCCCAACTATGGCAAAGTAGTAAATTAGGAGCTTTTTTCATCCTTTACTCTCCTTCGTTCCCTATTTCAACCTTTTCTGGTCTGAAGTGCCCCCACAAAATGCGTATATTGAAGCCCTTACCCTCAATGTGACTATATTTAGAGACAGGGCCTTTAAGGGAGGAAGTAAGGCTAAATGAGGTCATAAGGACAGTGTCCTAATCTGATAAGACTGGTGTCCCTTTTTTAAAAAAGGCTGATTTATTTATTTTGAGATAGGGTCTTTCTGTGTCATGCAGGCTGGAGTGCAGTGTCACTATCTCGGCTCACTGCAACCTTCACCTCCTGGGTTCAAGCAATTCTCCTGCCTCAGCCTCCCCAGTAGCTGAGACTACAGACACGTGCCACCATGCCTGGCTAATTTTTATTTTTTGTAGAGACAGGGTCTCACTATGTTGCGCAGGCTGATCTTGAACTCCTGGTCTCCCACCTCAGCCTCCTAAGGTGCTAAGATTACAGGTGTGAACCATGGCGCCTGGCCAGGACTGGTTTCCTTATAAGATCAGGAAGAGATACCAAAAATCTGTCTCTCTCTTTCTTTATACACACAGAGGAAAGGCCATGTGAGGACACAGCAAGATGGTAGCTGTATTCAAGACGGGAAGAGAGAACTCACCAGAAACCCATTCTGCCAGCAGCATCTTGATCTCAGATATCCAGTTCTCAGGACTGTAAGAATATAAGTGTCGGTTGTCTAAGCTACCCAATCTAGAGCATTTTGTGATGGCAGCTTGTATTAGTCCATTTTCATACTGCTGGTAAAGACATAGCTGAGCCTGGGCAATTTACAAAAGAAAGAGGTTTATTGGACTCACAGTTCCATGTGGAAGGCCTCACAATCATGGCAGAAGGTGAAAGGCACATCTCACACGGTGGCAGAGAAGGAAAGAGGGCTTGTTCAGGGAAACTCCCCTTTTTAAAACATGAGATGTATTCACTATCACAAGAACAGCACGGGAAAGACCTGTCCCCATGATTCAATCACCCCCAACCAGGTCCCTCCCACAACATGTGGGAATTCAAGATGAGATTTGGGTGGGGACACAGCCAAACCATAATCACAGCTCAAGGAGAATAACACACAACCTGTTACCAAAACCGGCTACATCTTCCTTTACAATGGCTCTCAGAGTCTCCTCCTTCTTTCCAGATCTTCTCATTGCCTGCTTCATGTCTTCCTTCCCTGACACCTGGATTCCTGGTCCCACTTCTCATTACCGCTTCACTGCCATCCTTCTCTCCCATTTATCTGATATTCTAAAAACACAACATATTCCTTGTCTCAGTCAGGATAGGCTAGGTTATGCTACGGTAACGAATGAGCCCAAAATCTCAGTGGCTTCACACAACAAAGATTGACTTATTCGCATCACGTATCCATCATGGACTGTCATGATTGAGCTCTGATTCTGCCCCAGGTTGTTTCCATTGTGGGACCCGAGCAGATGGAGCAGTCCCTATGTGGGACTGTGTTGTTCTTGTGGCAGAGGGAAAGGAGAACATGGTGAACCATGCAATGGTTATCAAAGCTTTTGCCTAAAATGACATACATCCCTTCTACTCACATTTCATTGGTAAAAGTTTCACACTACCAAGTGTGATATTATCTGGGTAGGAATGTAGAATCCTTCCATGGGGAAGGGAAGCAAATAATTTTGAAAACTGCAACAGTCTACCACCACAGCCATTCCTGCCTGTCAGCTTCCTCTTCTCTCCTATGATGTAAATGCTGTGTGTTGAAGTCCTGGCCATCTCAGTGCCCTGTGAAGTCTACTCTCTCTGGCTCAGAGCGATTCTGTTTCCTATGACCTTTAGTTGAGATTGTCATCAGGGACCCCCATCCTGGAGTTGTTTTAGGTGTCTAGCTGCCCAGAGCCCTTTAGGTGATCTTGTGATTATTCCTGGCCACATCTGACCGGACTGTCAGGAGGGACAAGTGACCAAGGATTGCTAAAACACAGGCTTACAGAGGCCCAGGAGCTGAGCCAATCAGAACCTCTCCTGGGAATTAGAACTACCAAATACTGAAAGAATGAACTACTTAGGGTAGTAGTTGAAGATGAAAGGATGTCTAGAGGTGGAGACAGAATCCCGGCTAGTGAAGTCACATGTAAGTTGAGATTAGGAGAGAACAGGAGCTGAATGAGCAGAGGAAGCATCATTAGAGACAGGAGCAGGGGACAGATGCACAGAGAGAGCAGGGATCCTGAGGGAGGGGTGAGGTGGAGAGGCCTCCCCAGGCCTCGGAGCTGTCTCCACGACAGCACCAACCACGTGCACTCCTACGTTAAATCCCTCCTTCCTTGAGACAAGTGGAGGGATCTCTGTCCTTAAGATCAGCACATCCTCAGTAAAGCCACTTTCAGTTTAGAGAAAGCTCAGTTGTCCACTTGCTTCACATAGAGGTTGACCTTCCCATTCAGACTTTAGGCTCCTAAAAAGCAAGGCTCATGTTTGTATTGTCCATAAGTCTACCACAGCATAGGCCCCAGTAAATGATTTACCACCAATTTCACATCCTTTTTTTTTTTTTTTTTTTTTTTTTTTTT
>NW_012106475.1:6725018-6726276 GCF_000951045.1 Mandrillus leucophaeus | reverse complement strand
TCCTGACCTCAAGTGATCCTCCCACCTTGGCCACCCAAAGTGTTGGGACTACAGGCATGAACTACCATGCCCAGCCCAATTTCATGTACTTTTGCATCATTATTGTCATCATCCTCTTCGTTACCAAGTCTAGAAAATCAACTCAAAGCATTTTCATTGTTGAAAAAACAAAAGAGAAAATGCAAATGTCCTTACCCAGAAAACAGTCTCCATGCTGACTTAGCACACATTTCTGGGGCCTCCGTAACTGACATGGCGGATCGTGGGCATGGAGTAGACCTTTCAGAATTGCTGTAGCCCAGGCTCCAAGCCTCTCATTCAAGTTCCCCAGAGTAAATTGGTAGGCCTCAAATGCAGCCTCTTAAAAATGGGGTTAACATCCGGTTATGGTAAGGAATAAAACAGTAAAAATGAAGAGCTGTCACAGAACAAGTGGCACAGATGCTTAGTAGCAACTGAGTCTTCATTTCTGTTTAACAAAATGCCCCATGTAGGCTGGGCATGGTGGCTGACATCTGTAATCCCAGCACTTTGGAGGCCAAGGTGGGATGACTGCTTGAACCCAGGAGGTCCAAACTAACCTGGGCTACATAGTGAAACCCCGTCTCCACGAAAAGTTTTTAAAGTTAGCCAGGTGCGGTGGTGCATACCTGTGGTCCTCGCTACTCAGGAGGCTTGGGTGAGAGGATCACTTGAGCCTGGGGTGAGGCTGCCATGAGCTGTGATTGTGCCACTGCACTCCAGTCTGGGAGACAGAGTGAGACATGGTCTCAAAACAAAAAACAAAAAAAACAAAAAAAAAGCCCCACCCATGCCCAAAGCAACCTTAGCTTAGCTCCTTGTGAGGTGAGATGGGTAAAGTAGGCAGTGGGAGGAGCCGGATGGTGGCAGCTTGGCCCAGTGGCTGGCTTTTGCAGAGCCTGTGGACATCCTTTGACCTTCTTCCCCCATCCCTGCGGACTTCCAATTCCACAAGCAGAAACCAAGCAGTGGGTGAGGTGGATGGAATCCGGGCAGGAGAGATCACATACAAAGTTTTTTCACGTGTGCATTTGTGCACATGCAAGAATCATTCAACAAAGAAAGGATTTAGTTGGGGTTTGCAAAGACTGTTAATAAGTTCAAGGATGCCTACCCATTTAGACATTTAGATTTTCTGCCAGGAAAAGGGAAAAAAAAAAAGATTAGATGGATGGATAGACAGATAGATAGATAGATAGATAGATAGATAGATAGATAGATAGATAGATAGATAGAT
>NW_012106475.1:6709590-6724898 GCF_000951045.1 Mandrillus leucophaeus | reverse complement strand
GATAGATAGATAGATAGATAGATAGATAGATAGATAGATAGATAGATAGATAGATACTCAGACAGACCTTGCCAGTCAGTGTCAGTCGTGCTTTCTGGGACGTAATCTTGTGTACCATGACACCCAGGAAGTGAGCAGAAAAGGCCTTTCTGAAGGATGTGGTCTCTGTCAGGATACCCTGGTTGCCTGCAGGTGGAGAGAGGACTCGTTGAGCTCCTCTACTGAGGGGAATATCCAGGGGATAGTTCTGGCCCAGCCAGGCCAGGTAAGAGTTCCAGAAAATGAGCATGAGAAGAGAGGGGAACCTGCTGCTTTGGGGTGACTGCTGTTTCAAGGTAGCCCTGACTGGGGCAGCCACCAGCCACCAGCCACCAGTGATAGACACAAGGGGTTAAAACACACACACACACACGCACTCACAATATGGCCTGGAAATGGCTTTCACTCAGCACACCAATCTCAATCAGGAACTACTGTGTCCAACACAGGATCGGATGGACTCCAGCTCCTGCACTTAAAGATGTCGTGGTTAAATGTGTGGACTCTGGAGGGAGTCTGTTTGGGTTCAAACCCCACCTTTTCAGCTGGGTGCAGTCACACCTGCAATTCCAGCACTTTGGGAGGCTGAAATGGGAGGATTGCTTGAGGCCAGGAATTCAAGACCAGCCTGGGCAACATAGCGAGACCCCAGCTCTACACAAATAAACAAACAAAAACCCCCAAATTTCACCTTCTCTACATATTAGCTGCTAACCTTAAGTAACTCGCTTAACCTCTCTGTGCCTCAGTTTCCTCCTCTGTCACAATAACAAAAGGAATTAGAATATTAAAGCACTTAGAATAGTTCCTGGCAAATTAGCAAGCACTATTTACATAGTTGTTACCGGTGCAAATAACCTTTCTGAAAGAGAAACACCTGATGCTTGAAGGGATGCAGCGTTTGGAGGCCATGAGGCTGTTTGTGCTTTTTTTTTTTTTTTTCCACTTTCCATCCGCTACAGAAAAATAGAGGAGGCCAGCTGCTCCCCATGTCTTCATGTCCCGATGTGAGGCTGCAAGGAAATCGCCTGAGACCAGCGGCTGTCACCAAACTCCTCCATTCTTTGGTACTTGAAGGACCTTGCCTGAGTTTGCTAGGGCTACCCCCACAAGGTATCACAAACTAGGTGACATAACCAACAGAAATTTGTCTTCTCAGAGTTCTAGAGGCTAGAAGTGCAAGACCAAGGTGTCAGCGGGGCTGGCTTCCCTGAGGGCTGAGAGGCAGAATCTGTTGGATGCCTCTCCCATGCTTCTGGTGGTTCGCTGGCAATCTCTGGTATTCCTCGGCTTGCTGAAGCTTCACCCTGACCTCTGCCTGCATCTCACACGCTGTGCTCACTGTGGATGTGTCTGTCCCCACCTTTCCCCTTTTCTTTTTTTCTTTCTTTTTTTTTTTGAGACAGAGTCTCACCTGTCTCCCAGGCTGGAGTGCAGTGGCGCGATCTCGGCTCACTGCTACCTCGGCCTCCCCGGTTCTTCTGCCTCAGCCTGCCAAGTAGCTGGGACTACAGGCGCGCACCACCACGCCTGGATAATTTTTGTATTTTTAGTAGAGATGGGGTTTCACCATATTGACCAGGCTGGTCTCAAACTCCTGACCTTGTGATCCACCCCCCTTGGCCTCCCAAAGTCATGGGATTACAGGCGCAAACTGCCACCGCGCCCGGCCAAATTTCCCCTTTTTATAAGGACAGGAGTTAGATTAGATTAGGGCTGACCTTAATGACCACGGTTTAGCTTGATTACCTCTGTAAAGACTATCTCCAAATAAGGCCATGGTCTGAGGTACTGGGGTTTAAGCCTTCAAGTTTTTTTGAGGCAGGGGCAGGGGGGACAGAATTCTATGCAACCCCAGCCTCACCCCACCCAAAGCCAGCATGCTGAGGCCTGCAATCACCCCAGATAGCCCCAAAGGTTTGTAACTAAACATGCTGACCTTCACCCCTTGACTCTTGATGTCTTGGATTTGGTTAGCCAGAGACTGGGGAAACAGATCCATTAAATTCTGCATAGATTGAAAACCCCAAGGCAGGGCAGTTCAATTAAAGCACCTCCAATCATTCTTGTGGTTTCTCTAAAAGGGTGCGCTTTTTCCAGCTCTGCCTGAGTATTCTAACTCTTCACACTTTCTTGGGAAGGATGAGAAGGGGCAGGAAAGACCAGTTGCTTTGCTGGACTTTGTGTGATTCCGTGCTGCAGGACCTTTGCCAGGGCAGCCACTGAGGGAAGGTAGCCGAGGCTTGGAGAACTTTCGGGCTGTGAGTCTCATTCATTCCTGGAGGCAAAAGCACAGAGGGCAGGCCTAGCTGTGGTGTGGGAGTCAGGAAAGAGAGGAGGTGCAGGGCAGAGGGGATGATAAGGGGATCAAGGAGGTGAAGAAGGAGGCTGGGAAAATAGATATTGTAATCACAGACTTTTCTATAAAATAGGTAATTTATGTGTAGTGCAGAACAATGATCTTTTCATTAAGCTGAAAAGAAGCCATGTATAGTAGTTAGGATTCTATTTGGTTGTGTATGACAGAAAATGTCAAAATAATAGACGCTTTTTAAAAAATTGACCTTTATTTCTCCCTTTTACAAAAGTAGTCGGGAAATAGGCAATCCAGGGCTCGTATCACAGCCCATGGCCATCAGAAAAGAAGGAGGCTCCATGTAATACGCTGACTCTCCAACCTTAGCATGTCTCTTCATGGTCCCTAATGGCTTTTCAGCCTCCAGCCAGTACCAGGTAGCAGAAAAGAGCCTTTTCAGAGGCCCCGCATATTACCTCTGCTGACATCTCATTGGCCGAAACATAGTAAGGTGGCCACATAATTTTTTCTCTGGGTAGCTATGTACCTAGCAAAAACTGGGGACTTGTTACTAAGAAAAGACAAGCAGTTGGAGATCCACAGTGGTCTCCACTACACTGTATATGAAGGGAAGACAGTTAATTTCTACCTACATTCCCAAATATATCCTCAGGAAGAGAATGTTTCTGCAGCATAAATTCTTTGTGCATTGGAGGATCTTCCCTTTCAACCTTCAATTGTACTGCATGCAAACCACCCCTCAGGTTCTCAGCTTCAACCTCACTTTCTCGAGGAACCCTCCTCAGGCCCCTTAGTCTGCATTAGGCTTCCCTGTTTTATGTTCCCATTGCACCTTATGCTTCTGCTTCAAAGCCTCTGCACCCCTGTCATTATTGACTCATCTGGAATTACGTCTGTAAGTGCTGGCTTGCCTGTAATCTAAACTGTAAGCTCCCTGGGGGCAGACTCTGCTTCACCCTCCACTGTCTTCCAATGTGTGGCACCTGGTAGGCCCTCAACAAATATTTGTTAAGTGATTGAGTGATTAGAATATTATAGAGACCCCAGATTTAAGGCCATTTCCAGCGAGATCTTTTTTTTTTGAGACAGATTTTCGCTCTTGTTGCCCAGGTTGAAGTGCAGTGGTGGGACCTCAGCTCACTGCAACCTCCACCTTCCGGTTTCAAGTGATTCTCCTGCCTCAGCCTCCCGAGTAGCTGGGATTACAAGCATCCGCCACCATGCCCAGCTAATTTTTGTATTTTTAGTAGAGACAGGGTTTCATCATGTTGGCCAGGCTGGTCTCAAACTCCTGGCCTCATGATCTGCCCATCTCAGCCTCCCAAAGTGCTGAGATTACAGGTGTGAGCCACTGCACCCAGCTGATCTTTTCTTTCTTTAACTAGACTTCCCCAGCTGAGACCAGGACAAAACCAGATTCCCCTGTGCTGTGCACCTGCCAGGACTGGAGCAGCCCAAAAGCCCATGGGAGGGCTGTGGACTGGGGCTGTCAGACCAGGCTCTCCAAGGAGGACTCCCACACCCACGGCCAACTCCACTTTACAAAACCAGCTCCAGCCAGAAGTATGCCTGGGGGGCAGGAGAACAGAAACTGCAGCAGTGTGGGTGGATTTTAAATCTGCGAATGCAACTGACTGCCCAATGTTTGGGAGATAAAATAGGTCACCATTCTCCCCTCGGTTTGGCGTCACTCAGCGTCACTCCCAGGCCCTAAAGGGGAAGGAAGAGTTTTGTGATCTTTGCTGTCATAGGCTATGGACAAATTTGGTTACACTCAGCTTTACAAGAGCTGCCCGCCCACCTAACTCCTGTTCACAAGACCCCTAAAAATTAGAAAAAGGTCAGTCCAGGCTGTTCAGTCTTTGGTTGTTCGATGGGGAATCTTCCTTAGGCCAGTTTTTAAAGAGTTCATTTTGACACCAGCCAAGACAAAAGGCAGGACCCAGAGTCTAGACAGCCCCCATTCCCGCCGTTTGCAACTTGGCCCATTAGGCTGGAGCCTTCTGTTCTCTGGCAATGAATCATAGGCTTTTAAAGTAGAGAGTGAGAAAGAGCAAGCCCTGGAGAGAGCCCCGTGAGGCCTTGGGGTAAGGGCTTCCAGGACTGTTCATGAGAAGCTGTGCATGTCTCCCTCCAACTTCCCCAGATGAGACACCAAGATTGAGAAGTGAAGAGTCATCTCCAATTTGGCAGACATCCTGACCCTCCACACTCACCATTCTGATACTTAGTCATTACCATCCTGGTATATTTAACCACTTCTCCTTCTGACTGAGAAGCTGAAAGTGATATTCAGCCTGGGTGTGATGTGGGGATTTTCTGGGACAGGGCGGAGATGATGAGGTGCTGGAGTTGCATGAGCTGGTCATTACAGTCAAGACTTGTGAACCAGTTGTGAAACCCTTGGTAACCTGAAATCTGCCATGGTGGGAGTATTTACACTACAGAAATTGGCCAATGCTGCAAATCAGGATTTCTTTCTTTTTTCAGTGAGACACTTGACCAGCACACACTGCATTACTCACGCAGGAGGAGCTCTGGGAGGGCTGGAGAAAACCATAGGTGAGCAGAGTTGAGGATGTTTGGTGCCTCCCCTGATGGCTTCATCATGTCATCTTTCTCGGCTCTTCACAGTCAGCGTTTTCTCTGTGGAAACAGCAAGAGATTCTACCTCTGCTCCATCAGCAAACAAGGAAGTCATTGATTTTCATGGGCCCTGTGCTAGAGGACTCCAAGAGTCCAACCTCTTAGAGTAGCAAGCCCATTTTCTGGTGGAGAAGAGAGAAGGCAAAGCCAGGGAAGGGCATTTAATAGTGACAACTCAGTGAAAAGGCAGATAGAGGCAGCCCGATGATCAAAAGTGTCTTCCTTCAAAGCCCCTGATTGAAAACAGCAATCCATGCTTGCCAATGAAGGCCACAGGTGATGTTTCTTATGTGAGTGCATAAGAAAATATGACCCTCTGCTTTAGGTCATATTTTCAGAGGTCATACAAGGTTGAAAGGAAGCAAATCATTTTCATGAGAAGGATAATAAATGAGACCGGGATTGGTATTGAGAAAAGTATTTAGACATTTCTGAGCTGACCAACCTGGAGAAGAAAGTGCTTCTAGACACACAGATTTCCAGGACTTTTCCTGAGAGGGTTAGATTCTGGAGGTCTGCAGAGGGGGCCAAGAACCCGTGTTTTTACTAGCCCCTTCCTCACCCCATGATTCTGCTGATGGCAGCCTGCGGACCGCACTTTGAGGAACTGGTCTAGTGAGGGTCCTCAGAGGGCGTTTTGCAGTGGGTGGAACTGGCCTCTGAGTGGGATCCTCCTTCAGTACCTAGGCCCTGCCCTGCCATGGCTACGGGTCTTCAGGACTCATCCTTGGGGATAGGTGCTGGGTGTTATGGGAACAGCATAAAAACACAAAACAAAAAATTCCATTTCTCACCACTGGTGGTGAGAAATGGGGGTGGAGCCTGGAACTGTGGTCATAGGGCTCCAAGAGGAGCAGCCGGGATGCCATTGCACAACCAACCACCTCTAAGAGAAGCAGGACCAGGCCCAGGACTGAGCCTCCACAAGCCCTGCCGCCAGCCGCCAGCCACCCTTCCTCCCTGGGAGAGCCAGAAAGGGAAGCATAGTGAAGCGCTGCATGGTGGTCTCCATCAACAGGGAGGCCCCTCCCCTCCCTCTGCTGCAGCCATCTTACCTGCAGCCAGAATGTGCCAGGGCCAAGCTGAGGACAGGGCGGCCTCTCCAGAATCCCTGCCCTTAGAGGACCTGCTAGAGACTGGTTTTTCTTGTTGGAGGCACCTCTTCACAGTCTGCATGTATAAGGCCTGATGAAACTCATCCCAAGAACCCAAGCCCACTTGCAAAGATGGGATAGAGAAGGGGCATGGCATTCTACTGATGGGCTCACTCTGGAGAGGAGCTACTGACCCAGCAGCAGTTCCCCCTCCCTCACCCCTGTTCACCACCCCCAGGAAGACATCTGACTCCCCATCAAATGGTCCCTGCCAAGGGCATTGTGGTAACGCGGGGAAAGAGAGGATGCCAAGTTGCCCCTCTGCCCATTGGACCCTTTCTCATCTGAGGAGAATTCCATGGCAGCCCCTCCTGGGCTGTGCTCTTCATGTCTCTAAGCCACTTCCTGTTTCCTTTTCTAGGTCATAAGCCAGGCTTATAGTTCGTGTGAGTCACTTACCTAGGAAGCCCAGAGCACACGGCTGCCTCTCAGGGAGGGAGCAAAGGATACAGTTTAGAAGTGCGAGGCATCGGTTTGCTCCTAAAACACACAGATTGTCCTAGGCTTTTAGCAGTGCTGTGTGCCATGGCCCCCAAGCAATGCAAGCCTTGGAGATCCATGATTTGCCCGGTTTGCATTCCTCTGCTGATGCCAGGCTTTCAGTTCCCAGGAGGCACTGGACAAGCATAATTTTGCAAATAAAACATTGCTTTGCCAAGGGGCTAGGCCTATCAGACATTCATTAGGCAACAGCCAGCAGGACCTGTGAAAGTCATGGCAAAGAAGCCGTTCAAAAGCATTGTCTTCTAGTAACTAAATTTCAAAACCAGGAGGAAACCACAGCTCAGACATCGGCAGATGTTCAGCAACCTGGATTCACAGGGAAACGGACAAGAATAGACTTTGCACAAGTCTATTGCTTTCCCTTCATGACATCTAGGCAGTTTACTCCTCCTGACTTCCACTACTCACTGCGCGAGGATTATTCTGTGGTCACCAGAGTACTAAGGACGAGGCGCTGGGTAATTTGGTCGAAGTCAATGTGCCAAGTCAGCATCAAGCAGCTATTTTTGCTTTCCCATTCCATTCCCTGAATTTTTTTTCTGTGAAAGTGTCTTGTAAGCTAGAATACACCTGAGGTGGCAGAGGAAAAGCAGAGCTCTAATCTCTTCCCTAGGCCTCTAAGTGAGTTTTGCATTCAGGGATGATACTGGGGCAAGGGGTTTGAAAGGTCCTGATGTTGCTGACACCCACATAAAACACTTTCTGCAGCAGAGAAGGGAAGGGAAGAGGAAAGAACAGGCAGAGAAAGACCCAGAAACTCAGATCAGCCTAGGATGAGAGTAGCTGTCCTCAAAACAGTCAGAAATCCAGAGTCCTGACTCTCCAGCAGGTATGGTCTGGATCCTAGTGAGATTATCTTCAAAGACAAAACAAACTCCAGTCATGCAGAGAAGCCGCATTGTTCCGTGCAGATCTATAAAAACAACGGAAAGAGTATCATCCCCTTAATTAATGAGGAAGTAGGGAAATAGGAATCCTTGTACCCTGCTGGTGGGAATATAAACTGGAAAAACTGAGTTGGGGAATCAACTGAGGCCAGAAGTTCGAGACCAGCTTGGTTAACATGGTGAAACCCTGTCTCTACTAAAAATACAAAAATTAGCTGGGTGTGGTGGCGTGCACCTGTAATACCAGCTACTCGGGAGGCTTAGAGTAGAGAATCACTTGAACCCGGGAGGCAGAGATTGCAGTGAGCCGAGATTACACCACTGCACTCCAGCCTGGGTAACAGAATGAGACTCTGTCTCTAAATACATACATACATACATACATACATACATATATACATACATAACTGGAAAAACATTGCTGATTGGTAAGTTGGTTATGTCTGAGGCAGAGACAATGCTTGTTCTGGGTCCCTTACACTCTTGTTTTCCTCCTGGACACTCAGGAAGACTATACTTCCCAGCCTTCCTTGCAGTTAGGAGCAGTCATGTGACTGAGTTCTGGACAATTGGAAGGTGGGCAGAGGAAGTGATGTGAGTCACCATCAGGCCTGACCCTGAAACTACCTGTGCAATTCTCCATGCTCTCTCTCTCTCCCTTTACCTATCAAGTGAAATCAGAGCATCCAGTGGAGAAGTCCAAGGCCGGGGCAAATGGAGACCCATCAGGTGGGCAAACCCTGGTTCCAGACGACCATGCAGAGTGCCTTCTACTCCCAACCAATGACTTGTGTTGAACTGTGACATAAAAGAGAAATACATCTTTATTGTGTTAAGCCACTGAGATTTTGGCTATGTCTGTTACAACATTTAGCCTGTCTGACCGATACACTATCACAATCCTTTAAAAGGTCATAAGCTTTGACCTAGCAATTAAATTCTTTGGAACATATACTAAGGAAATAATTAAGAATAATCACTGAAAATTATAAATAGACCGGACGTGGTAGCTCACACCTGTAATCCCAGTACTTTGGGAGGCAGAGATAAGAGGATTGCTTGAGGCCAGGAGTTTGAGAACAGCCTGGTTAACATAGCAAGACCCAATCTCTAATAAAATTAAAAAAAAATTATAAACAACATTAATCTCCAATAATAGGCAATTCATTAAATAAATAATAATACAACTCTGCAAAGGAATATTTAGGCACTTAATATCATTTAAGTGTATTTATTGACATGAAACAATTTCACGATTTAGTATTACATGAAATAGAGTAACAAAGCAACATGGATGGTATGAGCCCATAACTATTTATATATGTATACGCATGCAAAGAAGAAAATTCGGAAATATACCAAAAAACAGTGATTATTTCTGGTAGTAGGACTAAAGATGGCTTTTAAAAATTATCTCTTTCTTGCAGTTTTATGCTTTTTCTACAATTAGCATATTTTTTTTCAGTTAAAAAAATTTTTTGGCCGGGCGTGGTGGCTCACACCTGTAATCCCAGCACTTTGGGAGGCCAAGGCGGGTGGATCACAAGGTAAGGAGTTTGAGACCAGTCTGGTCAATATGGTGAAACCCCGTCTCTACTAAAAATACAAAAAAAATTAGCCAGGTGTGGTGGCACACGTCTGTAGTCCCAGCTACTCAGGAGGCTGAGGCAGAAGAATCACTTGAACCCGAGAGGTGGAGGTTGTAGTGAGCTGAGATCGCACCATCGTACTCCAGCCTGGGCGACAGAGAGAGACTCCGTCTCAAAAAAAAAAAATTTTTTTAAAGTAGCCTTTTGGAAATGGATGGGTCTCCTTTGAACTTTAGGGCTGGCCTTACTCTCTCTAAGTATTAAGTGTAATGGGTGCAAAGGAAACGCAGGTCCCCTCCACTCTTCTGGGCTAAAATGCCACCATTCATAAGGTTAAATACCTATTTTATCTTCACCATTGAGAGCAATTCTCAAGCCCTTCATTCACTTAGCTTCAGGGCTCAGTTCTATTGACATAGTGCTCTGTCTTTAAGGAAAGATGTACCTTTTTATCACAAGGTTTTTCAGGATTTTCTCAGAGTTGCTGGGCCTCAGAACTCTCCCCTTTTGAGTCCTAATTTGGATAATTCGGGAAACTGCAGCCACAGTTCCTCTCTCCCTTGAGACTGGCTGAGTGAGGCAGACCACGCCTGTAATGCAGAAAGCAGGGCAGGAAATCACACTGTAACCACAGGTCTTTACTCAGAAACCCAGCAGCCTCACTACCAAATAAACTCAGGAGCCCTAAAGCCTCAGTGCCCTGACCTATAAGACCAAAGAATCTCATGTGAGCTCTCCAAGTGGACTTTTAATAAAAAGTTGTGCTGCCAGTTTCTGTTTTGACCTTCCAACCACAGGATCATGCCAACATTCAGTAGTAACTCCATTTTTTTTTTTTTCCTGCCAAATCGACTCCTTGCTCTTTTCAACACGTCCTCACACAGAGGGAACAAGCCACTGAGGTTTCCTGTTGAGGAGGGTTCTTTGGTGTTCTGGGAGGAAACCATATATTCACAGAAACCATGTATACGTTTTCCGTGTAGTAGGACAGAACTACCTTAATTTAACTGGATGTCTTTTCGACAAACCATGTACCCCTAAAATGAAGAAATGGAAGGAAGGTGTTTATTTTCATCCCGGCCCTTATTCTGCTGCATTGTTCCTGTGTACATTTCTCTTACTCCACGGAGTAGGAGCTTCTTGAGGACCATGGCTGTCATTTATTTCTCCCTCCCTGCTCCTGGCACTAGCAGGACCTCCCCTCCTCCCTCTTAACAAAGTTTTCAGTGAGTGAGTGAATGAATGAACTTTCCCCTGTTTCCTGATGGGTTTCAGCCAGCACAGACTACCTACTTTTGTTCAGATGCGTCCTGTGTGTCTTTGTCTCTACGGGCACTGTGTTTGATGGGTTTCTTGAAACCTTCCCATGCACACAGTAGTATAGTGGCAAGATCAGCTACATACATTGCAGAACCCACTGAAAAATGAAAATGCAGGGCCCTTGTTCAAAAATTATTTACAATGTCAAATTATCCAAAATTAATACAATTAATTCTTAAACGTTAAATTAGATAGTAAATGATTAAGAATTTCAAAGCTTTACAGAGTAGAGCAGTGCAGGCAAGCCTGGTTCTCGTCCACCACATGGCTCAGCTGCCTGCTCCTCCCCTCTGCTCAGAGTCAAGGTCCCGAGGCCAGCAGGGTGTTTGCTGATGAGGGCCTACCCATACCCTGCCCTGCATCCTGTCACCAGAGTTTCATTTGGAATCCTGAGCAAAGGTCTCCAATTGCTGATTCTCCTGCCAACAGAAAACACTCTCCCTCTTCTGAATGTGTTGGCAGGAAAACCAGATTTTTATCTCTCCAGGTCAGCCAAAATCTTGAGGCCAGTTAACTTCCCCAGTGATCTCATTTGAATCATCCTTCACTTCTGCCCCCAGTGAAACTGAATCTGCACTCTGCTCGACTCTCAGCCCAAGTGAGGTGCCACGCCCACACCTCACTTGTCTTCCACTGAGGTCTTTCCTGACAACCCGTTTCTCTGGGTTGCCCTCTCTTGCCCTTGAGACCCCTGTTCAGTTATGAACAGTCTCTCCATTCTATGGCTGCAGACCCTTCACTGAAATCTGTTTGCCTCCATCAAAACTAGATCTTTCCAAGGAAACCACCTGCCCCTGTGTGGCTCTCACAGTTCCCAAGCGGAATCTTTCAGTGCCTCTCCCCACTGCCAGACCTGCCATCGCCCTGGAAAAGCTGAATTTTCATGTGTGAATCAGCCAGTATCCTGGCCTCAAATTTGTTCACCTCCTTAACTTTGGTGACCATTGTCTCCTCTCCACCTCAGCCATCTCTATATCCTGTACATTCTCAAAACTCGGAACTGAAATGGTAAACTTCAATATCCCTAAACTTATTGAAAACACACAAACTCCAATATCCCACATTCTCATTTCAATTCCTTGGTTTCCAGCATTCATACTGTCAAACATCAGCATTTTTTACTCCTCCACATGGCCTGTCTCCATGTGGAGAGCTTGGGCTTCCTCACAGCATGGTGGTCTCAAGGTAGTCAGACTTGCTACATGGTAGCTGGTCTCCAAGAGTAAAAGCAGATGTTGACAAGCCTTTTGAAAGTTAGGCCCAGAACTGGCACAGCATCCTCTCTGCCTTGTTCTGTCAGTCAAAGCAAGTGATAAGAAATCATGAGGCGAATCCAGATTCAATGGAAGGAGAAATAAACTTGACCTCTTGAACAGTGGAGCAGCATGTGTATACAATGGGAGAAAGATTTGATGGTGGCCATTTTTGGACACTGTCTACTACAGGGGAGAGATAAAATAAATATATATAACAAACAGGAAAATACCAGATAGTAATAAGAGCTGTTCAGAGAATCGAAATAGGGTGTTTTGATGGAGAATGACTGAGGAGCTCCTGGGGATTGAGGGGATTGTCAGGGAAAGTCTCTATGGGGAAGTGATGTTTAAATTACAACTTGTGGCCAGGCGTGGTGACTCACGCCTGCAATCCCAGCACTTTGGGAGGCCACGGTGGGTGGATCATCTGAGGCCAGGAGTTCGGGACCAGCCTGGCCAACATGGTGAAACCCCATCTCTATTAAAAATACAAAAATTAGCTGGATGCAGTGCTAGGCACCTGTAATCCCAGCTACTCAGGAGGCTGAGGTGGGAGAATTGCTTGAATCCAGGAAGCAGAGGTGGCAGTGAGCCAAGATCGTACCATTGCGCTCCAGTCTGGGTGACAAGAGTGAAACTCTGTCTCAGAAAATAAAAATAAAAATAAATTAAAACTTGAAAAGCAAGAATTTCCAGCTGTGTGAAGTTCCAGGCAGGAGGAAGAGCCAGCAGAATTGCTCTAACATGGGACTGAGCCAGGCATGTTTAAGGAATAGAAAGACCACACATTAGGAGTATAGACAAGGACAGGGAGCATGGGCTAGAAAACAGGTCAGACAAGTGGGAAGGGCCAGATCAAGTGAATCAGGGGAAGGAAGCTGGACTTTATTCCCAGAACCATTCATGGAAACTGATTGAAAGGTTTACAGCAGAGAGCGGATATAATATGACTTACATAGTGAAAGGTCACTCCAGCTGCCTTGCAGAGAACAGGAAGTGTAAGTGTGGAAGCAGCAAGAGCAGTCAGGAGGCTACTGTGAGACCCCAGGGGAGATGGTGGCTTGTTCTGGCTGCTGGCTGTGGGGAGGAGACAAAATAGAGATAGGTTTGGTGGCTGGACCACCTGTACTGTCTTGGTTCAATTCCTCTTCATGCCCAGGTGATCACTGCAGAAACCTGGTTGGTCCTCACCCACACCTAGCTGTCAGTTAGTGTCCCTCCTTAGAGTTTTGTGGGGGTTTTCTGTTTTGTTTTGTTTTGTTTTGTTTTGTTGAGACAGGGTCTCATTCTGTTGCCCAGGCTGGAGTGCAGTGGTGTAATCATAGCTTACTATCACCTCGAACTCCTAGACTTCAAGCAATCCTCTTGCCTGGCCTCTGGAGTAGTTGGGACTACAGGCAATACTACCATGCCCAGCTAATTAAAAAAAAAAAGAAAAAAAAAAAAGAAGAAAAACTTTTGTAGAGATGGAGTCTCACTATGTTGCCTAGGCTAGTCTCGAACTCCTGGACTCAAGTGATCCTCCCACCTTGGCCTCTCAAAGTGCTGGGATTATAGGTGTGAGGCATGGTGCCTGGACCTCCTTAGAGTTTTTAAGATTACTTTAAATTCCATATCGTTGCACACAATGAGACCCTTCATGGTAGGCTCTGCTCCTTCCCGCTTAGACTGGTTTCCCATCTCTGTTCCACATAGGCCTTTGCTCCAGCCAGATCTAAGTCTTCACTGTTCCCTGACCATGTCCTGGTTCATGACCCTGTGCCTGGCATGTGCTGTCACCTCTGCCTAAAATATTTCTTCTCCCTCACCTCCATTACTCTGTCTACCCAACTTCTGTTCCTCCCTCAAAATCTAACAGGCGTCACCTCTTCCACTAAGCCTTCCCTGAAACCCCAGTTTTATTTAGATTTCTATGCACTGGACACATAACAGCATGAATGTCCAACTCCTTGTCTGTCTCTTCCAATTGGTTGGGGTTTCTTAGGGGCAGAGACCATCCCTAGAACCCGGCACAGAGCTCCATAAGCTGATGCTATCATGTTCAGCACAATTTACCCTTGGAGTGTGAAAATGTGTCTTACAAGGTCAAAGCACAGCAGAAAGATTTGATAGATCCCCATAACGAGGTCCTCCATTCTCCCAGGCTGATTCTGGGAGGCTGGACTCATTACTTAAGAAGCCTGCAAGTCTTCAATGGGAGAACTGACACAAGATCCGGACATGCTCCAGGAAAGGTCTGGTCCCCGCACGCGATGATCAGCATCACCACTAGTAATAATATGGTTCTTGGCAGAATTAGTACTCAGACCACCGTTCTCCCCTCGCTCCCACCCATAGTCTCTGGGAAGATCTGAAAAGCCTACTGCAGCCAACATGAAGTTCACCATAGTGCTTAAAGGTAAATACACTACAAGTGGCTGACTCTAAAATCTATACCCAAACCTGGTCCTCGTTTCTGAACTTCAGACTCTCATATTCAATTGCCTGATGGACTTCTGTACCTAGATATCCTCCAAACTTGGCAAAATTGAACTCATCATTTCTCTTGCCCCCATATACTCATGAGTGGCAGCCCACTCGGAATGACTGATGGATGTCACTTGAGTTCATCCTCTCCGTTGCCATTGCCAGGATCCTGTTGCAAGCCCTCAGCTTCTCTGGCCTGCATAACCACCTTAGCCCTTCCCCAGCCTCCCTGTCCCCAGCCTCATCTTCCTCAGGTACCCAGAGCATCTCTCCAAAATGCAAATCTAATCTTGTCCTTCCTCTCTCAGAAAACCTTTAATTGCCCAAAGCAGATTATTAAACTTTAGTTTGCATCTGAATTGCCTTGCAAGCTTCTTAAAAATGCAGATTCCTGAGCCACCTCCAGACCTCCAAAAATCCAAAGTTCTGTGGGTGGAGTGATGCACATTCTCAACCAGTGCCCAACGGCTTCTGATAGAGCTGGGCTCCACCTTGAGAAACACTGTCATGCACAGGCGACTCCAGACTCCATCATTCACTCCACCAGGCCCTTCTCAGGCCAGGGACCCCCCAAGCGAGGTCTGTCTCATCCACTCCCTCCTCACACACCTTGCTTTTCATGGTACTGCTTACCTTCCCCCTTTGCTCTATTTTGCCTGGTGTCTTTCTTCGAAAGACCGAGCCCCGTTTTCATTCCGGTAACTCGATAATCCTTTGGAATGTTGCTACTCAAAGCATCAGCACCACCTGGGATCTTGTTAGAAATTCAGAATTGCAGACCCCACCCCAGCCCTACTGAATCAGAGCCTTGGTAATTCCTATGCACATAAGAGAAGAAGAAGCACAGCCTTATAACTTGGCTCAATAGTCGCCTCTTCCAAGAAGCCTTCCTAGACTGACACTGACTCATCAAATACCCATTCCTCCAAACTGACACCGGGCATCACAATCACAGTGCTTGTTGTGGGGAAAAGAAAGAGATCAGACTGTTACTGTGTCTATATAGAAAGAAGTAGACATAAGAGACTCCATTTTGTTCTGTATTTGAGATGCTGTTAATCTGTGACCCTACCCCCAACCTTGTCCTTGCAAGAGGCATGTGCTGTGGTGACTCAAAGTTTAACAGATTT
>NW_012106475.1:6704714-6709070 GCF_000951045.1 Mandrillus leucophaeus | reverse complement strand
CACAGCACTTTTCCTTAAACTTATGTCACAGAGATCTTTATTCACATGTCTTACTGCTGACCTTCTCCCTACGATGATCCTATTATCCTGTCACTTCCCTTTTTCTAAGATGGTAAAGATAATGATCAATAAATACTGAGGGAACTCAGAGACTGGTGCCGGAGTGGGTCCTCTGTATGCTGAGCACCGGTCCCCTGGGCCCACTTTTTCTTTCTCTGTTTTGTCTCTGTGTCTCATTTCTTTTCTCAAGTCTCTTGTTCCACCTAACGAGAAACGCCCACAGGTGTGGAGGGGCAGGCCACCCCTTCAGCTTGTAACATTTAAAAGTTAGGAATCTCGAGCTGCCGGGGGAGCCCTGCACACCATGCCACGTCCTGCCTGTCTGTCCCCGCGGGTCGTCGCCCACCACAGCCGCGCCATGGCCACCCAGCAGATCGTCCTCCAGGGCCCGAGGCCGAGGGGCTTCTGCTTCGTGGGCGACAAGGACTTTGAGCAGCCTCTCGCCATTTCCCGGGTCACTCCTCGAAGCAAGGTGGCTCTAGCTAATTTATGTCTCAGAGATATAATCACAACCATTGATGGGGAAAATTCTCGCAATATGACGCACTTGGAAGCTCAGAACAGAATCAAAGGCTGCACAGACAACATGACTTTCCCTGTAGCCAGATCCAAACATAAAGTCTGGTCTCCTCTGGTGACGGAGGAAGGGAAGTGTCATCCATACAAGATGAATTTAGCCTCTGAACCCCGGGAGGTACTGCACATAGGAAGCGCCCACAACCGAAGTTCCATGTCCTTTACCACCTCGCCTGCCCGCAGCACTGCCGCCAGGGTCATCACAAACCAGTACAGCAACCCAGCTGGCCTCTGCTCTTCTGAAAATATCTCCAACTTCAACAACGCCCTGGAGTCAAAGACTGCTGCCAGCGGGGTGAAGGCGAACGGCAGACCCTTAGACCATGCTCAGCCTCCAAGCAGCCGTGTGTCATCGACATAGAATCTAAAGTTTACAAGATGCATCGGGAGAAACAGGAGTTGAATGAGCCCCCAAAACAGTCCATGTTTTTCCCGGTTTTGCAGGAAATCCTGGAGTCTGAAGAAAAAGGGATCCCAACAAGCCCTCAGGATTCAGAAGTGTTGACGCTCCTGTCACTAAAGTGGCTGCGTTGATTGGAAATGCTCAGAAGTTGCCTATGTGTGACAAATGTGGCCCTGGAATTGTCGGTGTGAAGCTGCGGGACCATCACCGCCACCCTGAGTGTTACGTGTGCACTGACTGTGGCACCAGCCTGAAACAGAAGGGCCATTTCTTTGTGGAGGATCAAATCCACGGTGAGAAGCGTGCCTGGGAGCGAGTCACACCACCCGAGGGCTACGAAGTGGTCACCCTGTTCCCCAAGTGACCCAGCGGATCCAACCGCTGTTCTCCAGCTGGCCACTGCTGCAGCTTTTTCTCTCAGTGTTCTGGGCCCTCTCCTCTCTTGAAAATTCTCTGCTTACTTTGGTTTTCTCCCTGCTCGTAAAACATTGAATCCCCTACCTTGGTTAATTGACTCACACCGGCTGTATGATGCCCGTTTTTATAATGAAAGGAAGACTGTTCTGTTCAGTGTCCCCTTGCCAGCAACACCATATCCTTTTCTCCCCTCTGTTCTTCTCTGCTGCATTTGGACATCAGCCAAATTTGAACCCAATCAAATATAATGTATCTGACATTGATTTTGTTTTTACTCAATAAATTTATAGACTCCAAAAATAAAAAATAAAAAAAATAAAAGTTAGGAATCTCATAGTGCAGTCCCGGAGAACTGTCAGATTTAAAGAGTGGCCCAAAGAATAATTCTAATCCCATTATCCCCAAAGCCTGGGGAACATCCCCCCCGCTTTTTTTTTTTTTTTTTTTGAGATGGAGTTTTGCTCTGTCACCCAGGATGGAGTGCAGTGGCATGATCTCGGCTCACTGCAGCCTCTGCCTCCTGGGTTCAAGTGATTCTCCTGTCTCAGCCTCCTGAATAGCTAGGATTACAGGCGTGCATCACCATGCCCAGCTAATTTTTGTATTTTTAGTAG
The DNA here is from genome assembly GCF_000951045.1 of Mandrillus leucophaeus. Classification (NCBI taxonomy): domain Eukaryota; kingdom Metazoa; phylum Chordata; class Mammalia; order Primates; family Cercopithecidae; genus Mandrillus; species Mandrillus leucophaeus. Next base: position 6,707,000 of record NW_012106475.1, on the reverse strand, counting down.
AGATGGGGTTTCACCATGTTGGTCAGGCTGGTCTCGAACTCCTAACCTCATGATCCACCCACCTCAGCCTCCCAAAGTGCTGGCATTACAGGCTTGAGCCACCGCACCCGGCTGGAACATCCCTTTTGTGTTCTTGCAGTCCCATGCCCTATCTTGGCACCTTTGCCCCCTTTCTTCTCTGCTGGTGTTCAGCCCTACAGGAGGTGTTTCCAACATGCCCGGTCCCCCTGCCTCATCTGGCCTCTGTGGCATGGTTCTTCTTCAGCCCTGTCTGCTTTTCTCCTGAGAATCTTGCTAGGTGGCTGCGTCTCTTCTCCTTTCAGAGAGTGGGGCAGGCAGAAGGAGTGAAGTGGGCTCCTGACCCCAAGTGATCCACCTGTCTCAGCCTCCCAAATTTTTGGGATTACAGGCTTGAGCCAGTGTGCCCAGCCAACACCAGGTTCTTATTAGGCTGTGCTCCCATATCATTGTCCGGTTTTTAATTGTGATGATGAAGCTCAGTAACTTTGGAAAATTTGAAATCATTGTTGATCCTAGAACTGAGAAAATTGTTGTGACCCTCACAGGCAGGCTAAATAAATGTGCAGTGATCATCTCCAGATTTACTGTGCAACTCAGACCTTAAAAAAATGGCAGATTAGTCTCCATCCCATCAGTTTGGTTTTGTTGAACTGATGACTGCAGCTGGCATCATGGACCATGAGAAAGCATCATAAAAGCACACAGGAAAGAAAACCCTGGGATTCTTTTTCTGGGGATGAAATATATAATTACAAATTAAATGCTTCCCTCAATAAACAAAACCGAGAGAAACAGAAAGGAGAGAGGAGAGAGGACAGAGAGAGAGAGAGAAAGTGAGCAAAGCCCCTAGTCAGTTGTCTGTCGGCTGCTGCTCTGAGTCTCAGCCAGAGCTCTGGACGAGGAGGAACTCAATCTCCTTGGCATGCCCACGAGTGCCTAGAGTGAAGATGTCTCCTCTGCGGCAGACTGGGTCTCTGGTACATGTGGACGTTCTCACTGAAGAATGTTTCAGAGCCTGTAGCAGACACAGAAGTACTCTGGCCACCCAGGGAGTTGGTCCCAGCTCGCTCTAGCAGAAGAGCGGGGACTAGGGACCCAGGAGTTAGCATGCTTGCCTAGGACATCTATGGAATCTTTATTTTCTCTTTCTTCCTGCTGAGTGAGGCAAGAGAGTCCTATAAATGGGTATGGGGTCAAGGAACACATATTATTTTTGGAATAGTTACAAAGATCTCCCGGGCATAAATGAGACTTGGAAACTGGACGACTCCTCTCCTCCCCACTTCCATTTGATGAATGACAGCTCTTTATGTGTGACACACCTACCACGCGCCATGCACAGTATTAGATGCTTGACTTCTGTTGTTTTAGTTGGCACATTCTTTTCAGAGAGTTGAAAATGAGGCCCAGATGCTCACGTGATTTTTAGAACCTAGAGTAGAGCCTGGAGCATCTGACCTTCACCTCCATCTTCCTCACTCTGTCAGCCTTTCCCAAGGCATTCTTAGTAGAGCCCTAGTCTGGGGGGACCTTCTGTGGTCAGATGAATTGGTTGGGCACTGTCTGTACTTTATGTGCCCCTTGGTTTCAGGGTGCTATGAGCTGAACATCACAGGATATCCTAAGACCTAAACTACAAAGTGACAAACTCAAAGGGCCATTCCGGGGGTGGTTAATGCACAACTTAACAGCATCAAAGATCAAGATCCATTTCTCTGAGATTTTCTTGACTTTTCCCTCATGATTTCAACAGGACTGAAGCAGCGCCAAGCCCACGTCTTCACGTGACAATGTCCTAAGGCAGGAAAAGGCAAGTACTCATCCTGTGTCATGTTTTAAGAGTCAAGAAATCCTTCCTAGAGGTTCCCAGGGCTGATTGTCTTTACATTCATTACATGCAGGACTGCAGCACATGGCCAAACTAAAGCAGTCACCGAAGGAAAATGGCTCAGACCTGTGAACATTTCTTCCTGGGATCGGGGAGGAGCCTGTGAGACACACAGGTGCTATAAACCAACAAAATCGAGGGTCTCTCAGCAAAGGCGTGTGGCAGGGAATGTTAAGCAGGAAACCAACACAGTTTTCCATACCCTTCTTGAAGATTTGCATTGCACATTAATATGTTTAAGGCTTTATTGTAAAGAAAGGTATTTTACTTTTTTTTTTTTTTTTAAACGGAGTCTCCCTGTGTCACCCAGGCTGGAGTGCAGTGGCGTGATCTCAGCTCACTGCAAGCTCCACCTCCCGGGTTCACACTATTCTCCT
>NW_012106475.1:6672179-6704593 GCF_000951045.1 Mandrillus leucophaeus | reverse complement strand
CTCGATCTCCTGGCCTCATGATCCATCCGCCTCGGCCTCCCAAAGTGCTGGGATTAGAGGCGTGAGCCACTGCGGCCAGCTGGTATTTTACTTCTTTTAACCCAGAGCTTCCCAAGCTCTTTTTTTTTTTTTTTTTTTTTTGAGACAAGAGTCTCGCTCTGGAGTGTAGGCTGGAGTGCAGTGGTGGGATCCTGGCTCACTACAACCTGTGCCTCCCAGGTTCAAGCAATTCTGCCTCAGCCTCCTGAGTAGCTGGGATTGTAGGCATGTACCACCATGCTCTGCTAATTTTTGTATTTTTAGTAGATTCAGGTTTTCACCATGTTGTCCAGGCTGGTCTTGAACTCCTGACCTCAAATGATCCACCTGCCTCGGCCTCCCAAAGTGCTGGGAATTCAGGCATGAGCCATGGTGCTCGGCCCAGGTTTATTTTTTCTTGGAGTTCTTATTAACTCCCTGCAGACACTGTGAGCAAAGCTGGATCCGCCATGCTGTTTGTCCTCAGTTAAATGACTGTCCTGAGAGCTCTTTGGCACAGCTGCGCAGCCAGATAGTGCCCTTTGCAAACACCAGAGAACAATGAGAGCTGGAAGAATGGCTCAGCTTAGCCATTTGAAGGAAAGAGTTTTCTTTGGCTCAATTAATGGGAAATAAAGGCAAGAGTTCTCTCCTGTGGGCTTCTTTTCCTTTTGGTCATTCTAAATTAATAGGTTTAAGACATTACTTTTAGTTTAACTTCTTTCCATTACACTTTCAGTAGTCCAGTGCCACCAGAGAGGGTAGTAATGACTGCTTTTAATAGTGATTAAAGACAGACCCATGGTTAGGTCAAACCAGGCCTGCACCTCCTCCCATGCTGCACATGCACTGGCATCAGCAAAGCTGGCAAGAATGCTCTTGAGTGATGACGTCCCCACGGCCACTTGTCTGCAGCAAGCAGCCTGCCAAAAGCCGGGACAGCTGGCAGCCCGTGCTCACCAAGCGCTCAGCCCTCAAAACCTCTCCTTCTCTCTCCTTCTCAGTCATCCGGTCTCCCCACCCATAGTGTGTTCTCTAGCAATGCATCCATTAGCTGTTTCCCCACTGCTAGACATCTAGATTATTTAAACTGCTTTTGCTGTTGGAAGGAATGCCTCCCTGAGCATGCGTGTGCAAAGGTAGATCCCAGAACGAGGAATCTCTTGGTTCACCAGGTTTGCACATTTAAAAATGTGACAGATACATGCTTTTAAACTGCTCCATCACCTTGGTGCAGAATGGAACTCCGGAGAGGTAAGGTCAGCGAGATGATGTGTGTGGCTCTGAGCTGGCCGGTGGAGCACGTGTTCCCATGTGGCACTCACACCATGCAGTGAGAAGATGTGTATGGCTCTAAGCTGACAGTGGCCCATGTGTTCCTATCCCAGCACTCACACCGTGCAGTAAGATGTGTGTGGTTCTGAGCTGGCCAGTGGACCACGTGTTTCCATCCCGGCACTCGCACTATGCAGTGAGATGTGTGTGGCTCTGAACTGGCTGGTGGCCCACGTGTCCCCATCTGGCACTCACATCGTGCAGTGAGAAGATGTGTGTGGCTCTGAGCTGACAGTGGCCCATGTGTTCCTGTCCCGGCACTCACACCGTGCAGTGAGAAGATGTGTGTGGCTATGAGCTGATGGTAGCCTGCGTGTTTCCGTCCCAGCACTCACACCGTGCAGTGAGAAGATGTGTGTGGCTATGAGCTAATGGTAGCCTGCGTGTTCCCATCCCAGCACTCACACCTGTGCAGTGTTGCTTCTCCTGCACTTGCTGATCCTGTAACTGATATAGGGAAGGGCCTGGCAATGGCTCATCTCAGGGGGATAAAATGATTTCCCTTCTATGTTTCCACTCAGTCATTTCCTCTTCCGCCGGGGTGGGAAGAGATAGGAACAGGAAGGGTTTGAGGAAAGAAGCCCTTTGTTTAAAAATAGCAGAGAAGTGCTGCTTGGTAATTTCCTTGAGTTTTACTCACTGAAGAACCTGATTTCAGCTCTTCTTGAGTTTGGGATGGACAATGGAATGGCTTGGCGCCATCCTAGACTCTATCATGCGTTCAAGCAAGAAGTGTTTGTTGAACACGTCGGGGGCGTAGCATACTGACTGATCAGGGCGTCACTGGCCTTCATGCAGAAGTGGGGTCCTGGGAGCCCCCTACTATTTGAGTCAAGGCGTGTTTCATTGTCCTTGAGTGAATGTTTGTGTTTCTCCCAAAATTCTTATGTTGAAGTCCTAATCCTCAGTGCGATGGTATTTGGAGATGGGGCTTTTTGGGAGGTAATGAGCTAGGTGAGATCAGAAGGATGGGGTCGTCGGCCTGATGGGATTAGTGTCCTTTAGAAGAAGGAACACCAGAGAGCATACACGCTCTGTCTCTCCCTCCCGATGTGAGCACTTAGCAGAAAGGCAGCTGCCTGCAAGCCAGGAAGAGAAACCTCACCAGGAACCAGATTGATTCGCATGCTGATCTAGGACCCGGAACTGTGAGAAAATACATTTCTGTTGTTGAAGCCACCCAGTCGATGGTATTTTATTATGGCAGCCCAAGAAGACTAAGACAGCTGGGTAGCTGGGAGGTGCCATGGGGAGCACACAGGGACTTGGGGCACTGACCAGTCACCCACTGGTACAGAAGTTTTCAATATTTCAACAACAGATACAAATATGCTAGTACCAGCCCTGTTCATGGAGTTTACATTCTAATGAGAAGAGATAGACAATATGCAAAATAAGCAAAATAAATATTGTGTCAAATGGTGTTATCTGCTGTGGAAACAAACAAGGCAGAGAGAGAATTAGCAAGTGCCTTGGAGGAGGGAGGTTGCTACTTTATGTTGTACAAAGAAGGAAAGAGGAGAAAGGCACGCTCCCTATCCTTTAAGGCACCCTATCATTTAAGGGCATTTTCCAGAAGTTGTGCACACTTACTTAGACTTAAAGCTTCTTGCCAAGAACTTAGTCACACGGCCACACCTTGCTGAGAGAGAAGATGGGAAACGCAGACCGAATTCTGGAAAACCATGCTCACAGCTGTGGGTCAGGGGAGGTGGGGGTGTCCACTACTGAAGGTGCAGAGACTAGGAATTGGGAGGCCACCAGCCACAACATAACATGACTGGATTGTGTTGTACAAAGATAACTTTTCAGGATCTGTTGGGAGACTGTTCTCCATGGGTCTCTCACATTTGTGGGTGTCTTATGAGCAGGAGCACTCACTGCCTCTGTTCTGGAATCTCTTTCCAAAGGCACTTGAATAGCAAATAGGCTTGGAAGACAAGACTCCCTCTGGAGCAAGGTACAGGCATGCTTAGTGCCTAGTGTAAGAAAGACAATGTCTTCTGCAGAAGAGGTCAGAGACTTATTGCCCATCATAAAAGATGCTGATTGTCTAAGCTCAGCATTCCTCCCCTCTAACGCAACCCGCTGTGTGTGCAGGTGCAACTGGGCCTTTTTTATGTTGACCTGTGGAAATTGGAGCCAAGGGAACCAGCATAAGAACATATATTTAATTTCCACTTTACAAGAACATATATATATATATTTATATAATTATTCCCACGTTTCAAGGGAAAATAGTACCTTTACAATGAAGAGATCTGGCATATACCACCTTAACAAGGTGATCAAACTTAATACCAGCAATAACTGACATCGTGTGTCTCTTAATGTGATACACTGAAAATAATCGAGTGTTATCTCTTTAAAAATATATAGCATGACTCTAATCATGAGGAAAAAGCAAATCCAAATTGAAGGATACAAAAAATACTAGTGTCATGAAATATAAAAAAGGACAGGAAAACAATTCTAGATTACAGGGGACTAAACCGATATGACAACTAAATTCAATTTGTTATCCATGATTGGCTCTTGAATTGAAAAGGGAAAAAAACAACTATAATAATATCTTATATCCATATATAAATTCCACTTGGCAAAATTGAATGTGGATATATATTAATATTAGATAATACTATTATATTATTGTTAATTTTTCTTTTTATTATTTTTTTTAGACAGAGTTTCACTCTTATTGACCAGGCTGGAGTGCAGTGGCGTGATCTTGGCTCACTGCAACCTCCACCTTCCAGTTTCAAGTGATTATCCTGCCTCAGCCTCCCAAGTAGCTGGGATTACAGGTGCCTACCACCATGCCTGGCTGATTTTTTTGTATTTTTAGTAGAGATGGGTTTCACATTGGCCAAGCTGGTCTTGAACTCCCAACCTTGTGATCCACCCATTTTGGCCTCCTAAAGTGCTGGGATTATAGGCATGAGCCACAGCGCCCAGCCCTGTTAAATTTCTTGAATGTGATCACGGTATTGTAACTGTGTAGGAAAATGTTCGCATTCTAAGGCAATACATGCAGAAATACGTAGAGGAGAAGCGTCATGACATCAGCAACTTATTTTCAAATGGTTCAGGAAAAACACACATACATGAATATACAGGAAAAAAGGGAACATAACTGTCACTGAATGCTAATAACTGGTGAATGTAGGTGAAGGTATGTAGGTATTCACTGGATTATTCTGTCAGCTTCTTTGTAGCTGGATTTTTTTAAAACAAAAAGTTGGAGAACATGGAAAAGAATCCTGGTGGCCTGTAGAGGATGGATGGGGGGCGGGGGTGGACCTGGTTTGGGGACAGCTGCACTGGGAGCTCTGTCCCCTCAGGAAGTCTCTCTTCGCGGCTCATCACGGCTTCTCCTTGCAGTACCATGTCCCCTTGCTGCCGCAGGCAGGCTTTGCCAGGCTGTGGATGCATGGCCACAGGTTTCTCTGGATTCCTAGCCTTCCAGCAAGCATCTAGAGAGAAAAGAGCCTGCTGCAGCTAGAAAAACCCTGGGGAAGGGCCCTAATGAGCTCAGCTTGGGTCATGTGCCCCTCCCAACTCCCACTCCTACCCCTGCCAACCACCCACTGGGTCAGACCCATGCACTCCAGGCACTGAGGGGAAAGCTAGGAGGGAGAATCAATCAGACTCGGCGGGGCAAGGGCAGAGCAGCAGAGGACTAAAGGATGAGCCAATCGTTTCTAACTAGGGGTACTAGGGAAGGCAGCCTTAACTGAAAGAGAATACAAGACAAGTCAGTTTGGATGTTCTGTTTTGAACACGATAAATTCAGAAGCTTTGCGAGGATCTAGGGGGAGAATCTCACAGATTGCTGGGAATACAATTCTGTAGCTCAAAAACGCATTGGCAGTGCCTGCTGCTTGATGAAGGCATGGGTGTGCCAGCTTCATCTGGAAAATGCGGAAGGTTCCACTGTGCCCGGCAGGCTAGCACGGAGCCCCCTCTCCTTGTAACCAGGCTCGTTGGTGACAGAGATCCTGGCAAATTATGAGGAAGTAGAAGCTGGGAGCCATTCAAAGGCATCACATCCACATTTCTCTTCAGGGACTCAGCCAGGGCTGCTCCTGCTGCTTGTTCCAAGGCACACTGGGAGTTGTTGGGCAAATATTTGCACAACATTTAGGCCCTAAGCCTGCAATGGCCTGAGCCCCTCCATGACAGAGCCTCCTACTCGGGTGCAGGCAGCTCTCTCAGCTTCTCCATCAAACCTAGCTACAGCAACGGCTGTTGAGCCACTCCAAGTTCAAGTCTGGTTTTCCAGAATAGACGCCCTGCCAAGAAATGTGTTACTGAAGAGGGAAAGGGAAATATAACCAAAGGCCAGGGTACTGGCACCTTTCTCCCGTCCTCCCCTGAAAACAGGGACCTCTGCTTTCTTTTGCCTTCTTGTTCTGTGTTCGGGAAAAGTTGTGTCTGTGGTTAATCTCTCGAGATCCAGAGGGAGTTGGACATGGGTTTGAATTCCAGTTTCCCCATCCCTATTACTTCCTTGGGAGTCAGTGAAAGTCACTGAGGTAACACAGCAGAGCGCTTGGCACATGGGAATGTGAGCCAGATGTGAGCTGTTCTCTCCCAGGAGCGTGTCTGAATGGTGCTGGAGATGGACGCCTCCTTTCCTCATTGCTCTCAGACCTCCTGGGGTGGTTTCCTGTCACACAGCAGAAGCAAGTGCCTCAAATCAGATACCCAAGGATGCTGCGGGGAGCAGAGGCTGGAAGAGGGCGGCTGGGGTTTCACTTGTGTAAGCTGCACACCTAAAATAAGCCCCGGCAGGAGACTCTGGGAATTTCCTGTAATGTTCACTGTAAATGTCCTATTTATAAAGCTGAGTCACTGCAAGCCGTTATTTCACAACCACCCAGCATGTGGAGACAGGCCGGCACAGGAAACAAGGAGCACACCCCGAAACGCAGGCCTCACTCATGGGCTTTGGGGGTTCCCTGGGGTCAGCCTGGGCCTGGCCGTTCAGCCCCTGGAAACACCTCCACAAACTCAGGATTTGGGTCATTGGGCCAGACTTAACGCTATCATCTGCCATTAGCCCTTTTTCCGGATTCTTTGCTCCAAAATAGACTTTTTTTTTTTTTTTTTTGTTATACGTTTACAGGTAAAGTCTGGCTTCTTCCAGAGTTGCTTACAGACAGTGCCAGGCCTGTCTCCCCTGGAGACACAAAGGGTCTGGCCTGAAGTGGGATCCAGGGCAACTCTCTGCTTTCCCACATGAATAGACCTGCCTGGATGCCTCTGTCGCCACCTCTATAAAACAAACATATTCTCCCAGGACAGATTCCATACGTTCAAGGCTCAGGGTGCCTGAACCCAGAATTCATTAAAAGCAGTGAAAGGGCAAAAACAGGAGCAGACGTCAGAAAGCACAACTGTACTTAGCACGCTCACCTTTCCATCAGAGCTCCTGCAGGAGGGGCCAGGAGGGAACACAAAAACCTCCTCACTTCCTGATTTTACAATCACTCAGCCAGCGGCTACCATCAGGGTCACTAATCACAGCTGTTGAACCAGGCGGCCACATCCTGCCTCCAACAGCCCCGGAAGACACTGCCGGGCAGAAGGCGGCCGGCCCTTCGCCACTGTTTCTCTGGTGTGCAGAGAAGTCTCCAAATCAAAGCAACCTTAATGCTTAGCGACAGCTTCTCCTTAAACAAGGTAAACAGTGGTCCAGTGAAAACATTCTCACTGTTGCTGAGAATGTTTCCCTCAACACACTTCTTTTTGGGAGCCAGCTCGGAGACCCAGCTCTGTGTGCCTTGTGGGTTCAGCTCTGATTTCTGGGAGCCCTGGGAATGTAGGAAGTTTGGACCCTGAGAAGTCCCTTGGCCGGCAGCGTTGGGTGTCAGTGTCAAGGCAGCACAGTGACATGGGGCAAGGCCTGTGTGAGCTAGTCAGCGTGGGTGGGGTGGGAGGGCACTGCCGGGTATCCAAGTCTATCTCCAGTGCCAGAGCTCCTCCCTCCCTGTCCCCACATTACGTGACCAAAGGTCTTTGGGTGTTGCTGTCAGATGGTGCGTCTTCTGGTCCAGCTGCTCTCTGACACCTGATGCCCTTTTATCACCCTCTGTCTTTCATACCTGCCAGGCCCCAGCCTGACCTCCAACCCAGGCAAAGTCCCCCGAAGTCCCTATTCCTTTCCTTATTCTGTCTTCCTTTTCGTCGCCACATCCTTCTCTCTCTCACCCCCATTACCAGATAATTTAGGCCACCTTTTCTCCGTCAGCGTGGCCCGTGGCCCGACAGCAAATATCTGAATGTGTGTGGCAGCTGGCACTCAGCTTCTCACGAGCTCCACGATGTGAGCTCCATCTGTGGAGGACACAGGTGTTAGTGTCACAAAAACCCAGGCATTTTCCACCCCTGTCTAGTGGGTCACCCTTCCCCTAAGTGCCAACCCCCACCTATCACAGAGATTAACTGCGACTGGGGGAGGGTGCTTCTTATTGTAGCAGTAAAAAAAATAAAATAACCTGTCAATTTAGAAAAAAATAGATTCAGGCCCAGTGCAGTGGCTCACGCCTGTAATCCCAGCACTGTGGGAGGCTGATATGGGCAGATTGTTTTGAATTCAGGAGTTCAAGACTAGCCTGGGCAACATGGCAAAACCCTATCTCTACAAAAAATTAGCCGGACATCATGGCACATGCCTGTAGTCCCAGCCACTCCAAAGGCTGAGTGGGAGGATCAATTGAGCTCAGGAAGCAGAGGTTGCAGTGAGTCAAAATCGCGCCACTGCCCCCCGGCCGGGGCGACAGAGCGAGACCCCCACCCAAAAAAAAAAAAAAAAGAAAAGAAAAAGAAGAAAAGAAATTAGAACTCATAAGGTTCAGCAATTCACCAGACAGAAAATCTACCTGCAAAAATCAACAGCATCTCTGTCCACCCACAGTAACTGCTGGAAAATATTATTTAAAAGATACCATTTACAATAGCAGCAAGAATTACAAAATATATCTAGGTAATAGCCAAGAATACACAAAACTTCTATAAACATGCTTTAAATTCTAATAAGGAAACATAAAATGATCTGAATAAATAGAATACATTCCACATTTTGGGTAGGATGACTTCATGTAAGATGACTTATTTTGGGTGACATTTATAAAGACCTAATTATATCAACAATGAACCTATACATTTAATACAATCCTAATCAAAATTCCAACTGGATTTCTTTTTGAGGAACTCAGTAGAAAAATAATTAACTTTTACAAAGAAGAGTAGAGGGGAGAATTGCCCAATTACATACACCAAAATCAGAATAACAGTAGCAGTGCCAGCTCTGTGGCAGTCCAGTAGACTAGCGGAAAAGCACGGGTAGCTGGGCAACACACTCCAGTCCTTTAGGAACTACACAGAGAGAAAGTCAACCTGGCAAACACAGGTCCTCAGTGGGCTCAGCCACCGGTGGAGGTTTTGCTGGGAGATTTTGCTACACCACTATCATTGCAACAAGTATAGCTAAGGAATAACAAAACCTGTGCCTCAAGGCCCCTGTGTGACTTCAAATGCACTACATCAAACTGGCTCTGTGGAGAGAACAGGACTTAACTGTTCAGCAGGCCTAACTCTTTGGAGCTGCCCCTGAAGCCGGCAGCAGCTACACATCCTTCATGAGGCCAGATGTGAAAAGCTGGGCCCAGAGAGCTGAGGTAGGTCCCTGTGCAAGGCCACAGGGCTTCCATCTCTCTCCACAGAAAACACATCTTGGAGCTCATGAGAAACTGGGTGCCAGCTACCAGGAGAGCTGGAGGGTGAGCTGGAGGGGGTGGCCTTAGGTGGAGAGAAAGGACAAGAGTCCACAAAGCAGGCCCATTCTGAGTGTTCAGCAATGCTAGGTAAAATTCACAGGTGGAAATCCTAGCCCCCAGGGTGATGGCATTTGGAGGTGGGGCTTTGGGAGGTGATTCGGTCTTGGGGGCAGAGCCCTGAAGAGCCCTTTAATGGAGATGATTAAAGCTCTTATGAAAGAAACTCCTTCCGCCACAAGAGGACTCTGGGAGAAGGTGCTCTCTGTGAACCAGACAGCAGTCCCTCACCAGACACCAACTCTGCCAGTGCCTTGATCTCAGACCTCCCAGCCTCCAGAACTGTGGGAAATAAATGTCTATCCAGTCTGTGGATTCCTGTCCTAGCAACCCAAATGGACTAAGACAATCAACTTTGACTTCAGCTAATTCATGCAGATGTTCAGCTCTCCTGAATTAGTAAAAGCATACACGTTTTTAAAAATACAGCACAGAAATCAAATCTCAAGCATTTTGTGTCCGTTCTCTTTAGCTCCTTGTCACTCATCTCGTGTTTCTATAAAACCGCATTCTTTCTTCTTGTTTTAGGGAGGTCTGTCTGGGTTGTGCTGTAGCAACAAAAAATTTCCAAATCGCAGAGGCTTTATGCATTGATCATTGACATTTGAGCACCGATCATTGTTGAAACTGAGTAATGGGTATAATAGGTTTGATATTATATGTATGCATATGTATTATATTGCATATATACATATATATTTGAAATTTTCCATGATAAAAGAGTTTTGTAAATCTCCGTGGCTTAAACCCACAGAGGCTCGTTTCTTGCTCATCTTCCATGTCCCTCATGGATCAGCAAGGTCTCTACTCTACTTCATCCTCATCCAGAGACACAGGCTAGCCAGCCTCCGCCCTCTAGAGTATTACTCAGTACTGTAGCACCAAAAAGGAACCATGGGGAGAGCATGTGATGGTTCTTCAGGCTTTTGCCTGAAAGCGAAACCCATGACTTCTGTTCACATTTCATCAGCAAAGCCAGCCACATAGCCACATCTAATTTTAGTGGCTCAAAGACAAATGGATCTACTATCTACTCAGTAGAAAGGGAACTGGAAATATCTGGTGAACAGCACTAATGATGACCGCAGCCACGAAGAGATGTAAGTCTAGAGATTCATTCAAAAAGAAGCCCTGATATGCCATAGAGTTGTTCCCAATGGATTTCACCCCCAACCAAAACCAAACACTCAGTTTTCTCAACTTTAATAAAACTTTCAAACTTATACCAAGATTGGGAGTTCCACAATGTCAGGGACAGTTTATACACCTTCTTTACTTTTCCAGTACTTCACAAACACAGCCCGTTGAGAACTGTCCCCGACATTGTGAAACTCCAACCTTGGTCTAAGTTTGATTGTTTTATTAAACAATAAGAAATGTCTTCTTGTTGTCCTCCCTCTGTACTGTTTGTGTCCCATTTTCCTCTTCCTATAAGGATGACAGTCATCTTGGATTAGGGCCCACCCTACTGACATCTTAATTTGATTACCTCTGTAAAGACCTCATTTCCCCACACAGTCACACTCTGAAGTGCCAGGGGTTAGAACTCAGCACTCTGTCTTTAGCAGGTGCTAGATTAAGATCTGCTCAACTGAAGAGACCAGCAGAATGGATTTCCAGGCGTCCTCTAGAGAAGCCATTTCTCATCTTTGTTCTTACTCTTACCAAACTCTGTCTTATGACATTCCCAGGAGGAGACAGGAGGGGGCTCATGCTTTTCTAGGAGGCCACTGAGTCATTGAGACTGTCCCAGGTGGCCAGTCTTTCTCTGCTGCGAACTCACCAAATGTCAGTGGGTGGAGAAGGGAGCCTTGGGATCATCCTACTCAAAAGCATGCATCTTACAGGTGAGGAAACTGAAGCCCAGAGAAGGTAATGACTTCTACCTGCTCTAAGTCTACCGTCTCTTAAGTCCCTTTGTATTAGCAATCTCTGAAAGGCTGTGACTTTGAAACCTGGGTATCCTGGACCACAGTCCAGTCCTGTCTGTGTCTGCCATATTATATCCAGCCATGCTGTACACTGCCATATGTTTAGTAAGGCTGAACTGAGAGAGTGAGAGAGAGAACATTTAAATAATGTAGGCAATTCTGCCCATTTCACTCAGTGAGGGGATATGAATCTGATTTTCCCGATAGATGTTGGTTCCTGCCTCATTCTCGTACGTGAGCACTAGCAAGCCTTTGTATAATACTAACATGGCCCCTAGACACAGGCCAGTCCTGCCCTGGGGCTCTACTGAAGAGTCAACACTCTGCTTCCACACTGGAGAGAGAGCCCATCCTACGCTTAGTGAGAAATGGTGTCAGGGTCTCCGACATGGCAACTTCTGAAAGGATTTGCAGGGGTCATTTGAACTGTACTCTCTGTCTTTACACCTGAAGCCTGGTGCGATGTGCTCTGCTGTGACCATTGCCAGTGCAGGGGTTGGGCTGCCAAGAAAGGACACATCAAGAACAGTGCCATGTATTAAATGAGCCTTCGGTGGGCTCTTGCTGGAGCATCTTATGAGCAATGAAGTGTGTAGAGAATAATAACTTGAACAAACCTATGCATTGCTTGACCATAGAAATCATTAAAATATCAAGGGATTTAAAGATGTAATGACCCAGCAAAGATGGAAAATATGTTTAAATGCAGATCTCAGTCATTAAAAATGCATTTGGCACGCCACATTTGCCTCCTCTGAAAATGGGGGAAAATACATTTAGGGCAAGATGGCCACAGCTCCCCAAGAGGAAGGGTTGAAAAGAGAGAGACAATCCTCATTGGGTGCCCAATGAGGCAAAAGCTCTGAGGTGGTCAGATTGCCTCTCTGTGAGGGCTGGTGATGCTATCACCATTGGAAGCTGCAGCCAATTCGCCACTCCAGAGGCTTGTGAACTACGCGAGATGCAGGAAGCATTTTCTGACAGAGAGCCCCTCTTAGGGGAAGATACCAGAGTCTGCTTACCAGAAACATCAAGAGGGGAAGCAGTTGCAGAAATGAATGTGGACAGAAACACTGAACGCAGCAATTTATAAAAGAGGCTACCTTGGTCTCCTGGATACGTGTTTCTTTTTTCTTACCAGATCTTAATTACTGTATTAGTTTGCTAGGGTGCCCATAGCAAAGCACCACCAACTGGGTGGCTTAAACAATGGAAATGTGTGTTTTAGTTTCAGAAGCTAGAAATCTGAGATCCAGGTGTTGGCCAGGTTTGTTTCTTCTGAGGGCTGTGAGGGAAGGACCTGTCCCTGGTTCTGCCAGGTTTGTAGATGACCGTTTTATTCCAGTGTCCTTTTATCATCTTCCTCCATACTGTTTGTGTCCCAGTGTCCTATTCCTATAGGGACAACATTCCTATTGGGTTAGGGCCCACCCTGGTGACCTCATTTTAATTTGGTTACCTCTGTAAAGACCCCACTTGCCTACACAGTCACACTCTGAGGTACCGGGGCTTCGAACCTCAACGTATGAACTGGGGAAGGGGAGGCAGGACACGGTTCAGCCCACCACAGTCACTCAATGATTATAATGCATCCAAAGGGAGGCTTCGAAGGGGTGTGTTCTGTCACATGGAGAAAACAAAAAGCTCACAGTGTACGCTCCTGTTTTTCTAAGGTGTTTGGTCAATGAAAGTCCAACTCACCAAGGACAAACTGCATAAACAGTGAAGGGTGAAAGCTGGGGCTGTTGGCTGTGAACCAGTTCTGTGATCTTGAGCACATGAAACCCTCCCATGACTCAGTGTTCTCATTTGTAAAGGAAAGGAATGGAGTTGGTGAGCTGGACGTGGTGACTGGCACTCCCACCCGCTGTGGGCCTTCCTGTATGACAGAAACAAGAACACTCAAAACTGTGTTTGCAGATTCCTCTGCAGCTAGAGTTCTGCTCAGGCATTAGGTGCCCCCGACAAGATGCACTGGGATGAGATCTGGAGGACCACAGTGAGGTAGAGGCCACCTCGTTATTGCTGCCTCTGCGAGCAAAGCCTGGTCAACTGTGTGGAAAGAAGCTATGGAGGATAGGGTTAGCACTTGGTGTCTCTAACCAGCCCGAGGGGCTGGTCTGGCTGGCTAGGCAGGTGTCCCCTTCCTCCCTCACTGCTCTGTGTGCCTCCCTCCTGAAGCTGTGCTCTCGCTCTATCCCCAATAGAGGAGGACTGGTCTTCTTTGGTCAAAGGTATATGAGTAGCTGTGCTCCCCTGCCAGAACCTCCAAACGAGCTCTCAAGATTGGTGAAAAAGCCAGGCACGGTGGCTCACACCTGTAATCCCAACACTTTGGGGAACTGAAGCAGGTGGATCACCTGAGGTCAAGAGTTCAAGACCAGCCTAACCAACATGGTGAAACCCCCTCTCTACTAAAAATACAAAAATTAGCCGGGCGTGGTGGCAGGCACCTATAATCCCAGCTACTTAGGAGGCTGAGGCAGGAGAATCGCTTGAACCCAGGAGGTGGAGGTTGCAGTGAGCCAAGTTGTGCCATTGCACTCCAGCCTGGGCAATAACAGCAACACTCCATCTCAAAGAAAAAAAAAGATTCGTGAAAAAAAGCAAACTGGAGAAAAAGGTATAAAGTACACTTCCACTTACAAAGGAGGGATACACATGTGTATTTTAAAGGAATCTCGGAATAATAAACAAACCAAAAAAAGGTAGTCCTAATGATCGCTTTTAATAGGAAAAATAGCGAGACTAAGATGTCAGGCCCCAAATTCTGGCTGTGAAACTAGAAGCAAAGGATGAGTGGGCCTGTGTCTCTTTCTCCTGCTCAGCTCAGAATGAAGGAGGAGGAAACACATGGAGGGCAGGTGAGAAAGGGAAATTAGCATTTGCTGAGCTCTCTCTTTTAGACCACCTGGGCAAGGTACTTTAAGTACATTGCTTTCTCTAATCTTTTACAGCTTTGCTTTGTGGTAGGCAGTTTTATTATCCCCACTTTATAGATAAGGAAAGGAGAGCAAAGAGGAGTGAAGCCACAGAAATCAGATTCATAAAGCCAGGAGAGTGGCAGAAGGGGACTTTTTGCACCCAGGCCATTGGACCAAGCTCTAGCATCTCTCTCTTGCTGGGCCCCCAGATTGAGCCCGCAGGCAGTGGCCACAGAAGGTGCTACCTCCTTGGAATCCTGGTTTCTGTCTTCTTTCCTCACTCCAAGGCTGGGCCCCAATCCTGGATTTGAGAGATGGGCCCCAAGCCTAGCCAGGGTAGCTCCCAGCCCTCCAGCTTCTCTGGGATTGGCTGAGAGGAGGAAGGGAGGGCCACTAAGCCACTGTTTTTTCTTTATTTGATCGGCTATTGAAATCATTTGATAGTCGGGCCCTGTGGCTCATGCCCGTCATCTCAACACTTTGGGAGACTGAGACAGGAGGACCACTTGAGCCCAGGAGTTTAAGACAAGCCTGGGCAGCATAGTGAGACCTCATGTCTACAAAAATAGAATAAAATAAAATTAGCTGGGTGTGGTAGTGCAAGCCTGTAGTTCTAGCTACTGGGAGACTGAGGTGGGAGGATCACTTGAGCCCAGGAGGTCAAGGCTGCAGTGAGCCAAGACTGTGGCACTGCACTCCAGCCTGGGCAACAGAGTGAGACCCTGTCCCCCTCCACCCAAAACAGAAAAAAAACAGTCATCTGAGGAGTTTTAAAAATGACTGATGCCCAAGTTTCACCCTCAGAGATTCTGATTTAATAGGCATGGGGTGCAGCGTTGGCATGGGATGTTTGGGAGTTCCCTATGCAATCCTAATGTGCCGTAAAGTTTGAGAGTCCTTCTGGTTTTGAGTGTAGCAGGGGCCAGTATCAATGACACCGCCCACCATGTGGGAGCTTGTTAGAAATGAGAAATCCATGGCCTACTGAATCAGAAACAGGTGGGAGGACAGGGGTAGAGGGAAGGGAGCCAGTATTTTAACAAGCCTTCTATAGGATTCTGGTGTGCCCAGTTTGAGAATCACCATTCTAAGCAACAGCTAGAGACAGATCGTGTGCCTTGGTTTGCTTTGTAAACTGTCACATAACTGCTATGTTGATTACAAAACAAGCGAAATTTAATGGCCCCAGGGAATGAGAGTGTTCAGGACTTTTCTCCAAGAAGAAAACCTTGAGGCAAGTGAGAAAGTGTTTAAATGTAATTTGGAATCAACTCGTACTCACTCTAGCTTCTGAGAGGAGAGCAGCATTATCAAAACACGAGGATGCTCCTGAGAAACTGTACCACGAGCTTCCAAAGCCAGCGTGGATGCCTCGGGGAGGACGCGGCCCCTGAGGACAGAGGGGCGCTGGTGAACAGCCGCGGTGACCCTGGACCGGCAACCCCTCTTGCCAAGGCTTCCCAGCTTGATGGTATGTTCATTTCCTAGGGCTTCTGTGACAAATTACCACAAACTCAGTGCCTTAAAACAACAGAAGTGTATCCTTTCCCGGCTCTGGAGGACAGAAGTCTGAAATCAAGGTGTCGGCTGGGTTGATTCCTTCTGAAGGCTCAGAGGGGGAGTCCCTGCCATGCCTCTCTCCAGCCTCCGGCGGCTGCTGGCAACCCTTGCGTTCCCTGGCTTATAGACCCATCACCCCAATCTCTGTCTCCATCATCACATGACCATGTGTCTCAAATTTCCCTCTCTTTTCTCTTCTAAGGACACTCAATGGACTTAGCGCCCACCCTCTCCTAATTTTACAGGTGCAAAAACAGAGGCTCCGAATGAATGATTCGGGGCCTTGAGGTCACTCAACTGTGAGATAGAGGTCAGAATCCAGCCTGAGCTCTTTGCACTACATCTTACCTTCGTCCTGATTTAGCCTTCCTTTGGTGGCTCCCAAATTTGCTACTTATCTTTTTTGTTTTGAGATGGAGTCTCACTCACTCTGTTGCCCAGGCTGGAGTGCAGTGGGGCAGTCTTGGCTCACTGAAACCTCCACCTCCCAGGTTCAAGTGATTCTCCTGCCTCTCAGCCTCTCGAGTAGCTGGGATTACAGGTGTGCACCACCATGCCCGACTACTTATTTTTTAATTTTTTTGTATTTTTAGTAGAGTCAGGGTTTCACCATGTTAGCCAGGCTGGTCTCGAACTCCTGACCTCAAGTGATCCACCTGCCTCAGCCTCCCAAAGTGCTGGGATTACAGGCGTGAGCCACCACGCCCGGCTCTTCAGATTGGCTACCTCCCTTCTGCTTTTGCTAGGACTACCTTAGTCTAGACATTCACCATCTTCTTCCTGAATTGCTATAACAGCTTGCCTGCTAGTCCCTTTGTCTACTCTTTTCTACTCCAATTTGCCTGTGCCCCGCTGCTGTATGCTTTTTCATATTTCAGCACATTTTGTTAATAGAATGATCTGGGCCTAACTCAGCAGGAAATTTATTTTCTAGCATCTAAAAATGATTTTTTCATTAGGTTAGGTGTCACCTACTCGTCTGCGCCTTGTTAAGATGGGGAGCGTAAAGTCATACCAGATACAGACTAGGTTTATAATATAGTTGACTTTTTACCATCCTTGGTAATGACAGATAAGGACAGAACTCACGAGTTCATAGCTAATCTACAAAGCTTACTGTGGCTAACAACTTTAAATGCTCAGGCTGATACGTTTGCAGCCAGTTGTGTTTCTCTACCACTGTACAACTTCAGGTGGGGCCCAAAAGTCTCAGGTGTTAATGATCTACACACTAAACCCTCCAGCTGAGGTGGGAATCTTTAAAAGCCACAAACGCAAAGGAATTACTGAATTCTCAGGTGGCTTTGATGAAGAAAGTCAAGTAAGTTTAGGTTAACCTGAGTCAGGAGCACACACCTTGAGATGTACATTTCAGAGGGGAAGGTGGATTTTATAGAGTTGAATTCTATATGCTTCTCTGATGTAGCATTCAGGGAGGTATGTAAGTTCATATCATATGCATTTTCTTTACCAACCTGGGTTTAGATCAAAACAGTATGACGTTAGGAGGTCCCAGTGAAATATGGTAAATATCTTGCACAAGTGACCATTTGCAAGTTACCAGACATGAAAGCCACACCCGATTCTTCTCTGCCACAAGAGTGTCATTGCCAGAGATACATCAGGCTCTCACACTCTTTCCCATCAAGCAATTCAAAACATTTTGACAAATGTGTCCATTTGTTTAATATATTTATCATCTGATTTACCTGTCATACCACACAGCAAAGCTGTATGTTAGGTATATAAAACTCTAGTCAGATGACAAGGATGGTTAGACTCAGCATTGAAAATTCCTTCTCACTGAGAGCAAACTGGTGCAACCTCTTTGTGGCAGGTGCAAATATCAATTAAAATTTAGAATACAAATATTCTTTGACCTAACAATTCCACTTCTAGGATTTTTTTTCATAAATAACAATGAAATCAGTCCAAGACAAAAACACACATGTGTGTAAATATTCATTTCAGCATTATCTGTAAGATGAGACACAATAGAAATATTCTTTTTTTTTCTTTTGAGATGGAGTCTTGCTCTGTCGCCCAGGCTGGAGTACAGTGGTGTGATCTCTCCTCACTGCATCCTGGGTTCAAGCAATTCTTCTACTGCAGCCTCTCGAATAGTTGGGATTACGGGCACCTGCCACCGTGCCTGGGTAATTTTTATATTTTTAATACAAACAGAGTTTCACCATGTTGGCCAGGCTGGTCTCGAACTCCTGACCTCAGGTGATCTGCCTGCCTCGGTCTCCCATAATGCTGGGATTACAGGTGTGAGCCACTGCACCTGGTCTGAAGTATTCTTCAATATATGACAAATTCATATACATCCAGACTAGGCATGGTGGATCACCTGAGGCAGGTGGATCACCTGAAGTCAGGAGTTCAAGCCTAGCCTGGCCAACATGGGGAAACCCTGTCTCTACTAAAAATACAAAAAAAAGCCGGGTATTGTGGTGCGTGCCTGTAATCCCAGCTACTTGGGAGGCTAAGGCAGGAGAATTGCTTGAACCCGGGAGGCAGAGGTTGCAGTGAGCCAAGATGGCTCCATTGCACTCCAGCTCTGGGCGAAAGAGCAAGACTGTCTCAAAAAGAAAACAAACAACAACAACAAAAAACTATTAATACTAAGCCTGGTGCTGCCTCCTTATGCCATTTATGGACTAAAGAGCAGAGCTAGTTCCTGCTTTTCTTCCAGCAGCCATAAAGTAAGGGCTGAGCACTGGAGATTAGAAAATAAAAGATCCCACCCACGTTTCTGCAGAATTTCCAGACCAACAGTATGGTAGGGCAGACTAGGGCGTTAGGCACCAAGAGGATTCAGCTCCATACCCTTAACCTTGGGATAGTAATGTGCACAGGAATGTTTAATAGTTCTTAGTCTCATAGGTTTGGTACTTGGACTCTCTTAAGAGGGTAGAGAATGGCTCTGAAGCCAGAATCAGAGATTTGGTCCTGATGCTGCCGTTTACTAGCTATTTGACCATGAATAAGCTACTCTCTGGTCTCAGTGTTCTTATCTGTAAATGGGATAATTCTAGCACCTATCTCCCAAGGTTGTTGTGAAGATTAAACAAATAAGTAAAATACATACCAAGCGCTTGACCAATGCTAGACATTGCTATATATCTAAAAGCTAATCTATTTCAGAAAGAGAAAACAGTCCTATTTCTGCACAGCTGTGGCTCACGCCTGTAATCCCAGCACTTTGGGAGGCTGAGCCGGGCAGATCACGAGGTCAGGAGATCAAGACCATCCTGGTCAACATGGTGAAACACTGTCTCTACTAAAAATAGAAAAACTAGCTGGGCGTGGTGGCTCATACCTGTAGTCCCAGCTACTTAGGAGGTTGAGGCAGGAGAATCACTCGAACCTAGGAGGCAGAGGTTACAGTGAGCTGAGATCGCAGCATTGCATTCCAGCCTGGGTGACAGAGCGAGACTGTCTCAAAAAAAAACGAGCTTCAGAACTCTCACTCTTCCTCCTCTCTCCAAGCCCCCTGAGGCTATGAATTAAAATAACAGACATGATCTTTGTCTCTGAGATTCTACAGAGGAGTTTCCCTAAGCAATGCTGTCTACTGCAATGCAAATTTTCTTGAACTATTCACTTCATCTCAAAATCATTTCTGAATCCCACAGTCATTAATTTCAAATCCAGACTTGCCTTTGGATGTAATTCTATGTAGCACTTTCTTTGATTTACAAAAGTTCAGGCGCCCACCGTGACGGTGCTGGTGGTCTCTGAAAAGATCCAGCCAAGCACTCAGTCTGCGGTGCGGGAACTCCCCTCTGCAGCTGCCTAAATGACTCGCAGTGGAGTTTCTGGGCTAAAAGCACAGCAGTTTCCCTGCTGTGTAGGCATGATACAGGATTCCCGAACAGGAGGCCGTCGTGGGATCCTGAGCAAGCCCTCACTTGTCTGGAGCTCAGTTTCCTCAGCTCTAAAACAAAGGGACTGAATTAAATGTCCTATTTTGTCCTTTCCAATTAAAAAGACTCTAAATATATAAGAACCCTGTCTCAGGAAGCTGAGCTCTTTTTTGTACTGTGCTGAAACCGCTCCCCCCGCCCACCCCAACCTCACCACCACACACTCAAGCACACAGAACCCGTGAAATAACAGCTCCCACTTACTGAGTGCAAAGTGCCAAGGGCTTTATATACATCATTGCACTTAATCTTCACAATACATCTGTGAGGTTGCTACTAATTTTTCAGATGCCCAGAGAAGTCAAACCGAAGGCCAAAGCGGGAGCCTTGCTTCTTCTTCGTTAGACAGGAACCTGGTCTGGATTTCTTGTATTTGTTTGTTAGAGGTAGGGTCTCGTTCTGTCACCCAGGCTGGAGTGCTCACTGCAGCCTCGATTTCCTGAGCTCAAGCGATTCTCCTGCCTCAGCTTCCTGAGTACTGTAACTACAGGCCTGCACCACCTGCCCTGCTAATTTTTACTTTTTGTAGAGACAGAGTCTTGCTATGTTGTCCAGGCTGGTCTTGAATTCCAGGGCTCAAGCAATCCTGCCACTTTGGTCCCTAAAAGTGCTAGGATTATAGGCAGAAGCCACAGCACTGGTCCCTAGCCTAGATTATTAAAGTATCTTCTGGCTCTATAACACCCTGTAAATGTAGCTTCATGGTCTTCTCCAGTCTTCCAAGTCCACTACACCAGGGGTGGGGGTCCAGGAACATGGGATTCTTCCTGACGTACAAGATGTGCAGTGGCACCAGATTCTACTTTTTGAATATGTTTTCTTTCAGCCATGCTGGTTTTATTAATATAAAGCAGCACCCAAAAAGTTCTCCTGGAGCCTTTAAGAGCCTCCAGGACAAACAGAGCTTCTGTACACTTGATTCCAAACCTCCTCCTTGCTCTCAAAATGTCAGACCCCTCCAGAGTTTCTCTCAGGAGAGAGACTGAGCGGAGTTCCCCTCCTGTGGGTTTTTGGCTTGCATCAGGCCACTGAGCAAGGCTGAACAAGAGCAGAGTGATGTGACCTCACTTTCAGGTCTGGTTTCAAAGCACATATTAAAGTTTCTGATTCTACCACAGCCACACATTTTCTCAGTCTTCATCTTCCATCCCTGCCTTAAGCATTTCAGTCTATCCAGCCAATCTCTCTCTCTGTCTTTCTCTCTCTCACTCATACACACACATACATACACTCATACTCTCATTCATCTTATATTTCGTAGTTCAAAATAAACATCAAAATTAAGGCTGTTCCTGTGACAAGAAAGTATATACAAAGAAGTGAGAGGCTGATTTTGTAAAACCGCCTGCATTCAGGGCTCTTTGGAACCATCCTCCTCTTTACAGGGCTGAGGGCTGCAATAAATAGAGCTCATCAGAGACTCAGACATACTCGGAATAAGAAGTGCACACATTTAATAGAGCAGCTGTGTTGGTCTGCATTCCTGGAGGGGTGTGGGAGGAGCCTGGCATTCATTCACTGCTCTGGAAAGGCTGTGCCAACAGCACCAAAAGGAGCAAGGAAGTTCCCAGTGCCATGGGCGGCACCCACCAGGCATGAGGTCCACTGACTGAACCAGTCTCCTTGCTCACCCACCGGCCACGGCCACCAATGTGCTGGCCACCAACACCGTGCCCACCTGTGGGGTCTCCAGCCTCTTGGAGGCGAGGTGGGGCTGTGTGGGGGATTCCTCAAAACGCTCCCGCCAGAACATCCAGGAGTGACTCAATCTGGTGGGAGTCTTTGAAGTGGGAGGGGCAGGACTCATCCTGGGCAACCTGCAGCTCCTCAGGGAGAAGGACACCAAGACTTCGAGGCCATTGGAGGCCATCTCCCCACAGGAAGGAAGAGCCCAGGCCTCCATGTCCTGAAGGAAAAAAATCCTGCCATCTGGGAAAGGGAGGCACCACTTTACTTCCCACTGGGCCTTCACTTCCTGTGGGGCCTCTGGATGGTATTTAGCAAACAGAAATACAGAACACTCAGTTACATCTAAATTTCAGATAATCGGCAAATCCTGTTTCTATGTAAATATGTCCCACATACTGCCTGGGGTAGACTTAAGACTAAAACATTATTTGTTATTTATCTGAAATTTAAATATAACTGGGCATCTTGTTTTTAACCAGCAATTCTCCCTTCCTTATGGTCTTTCCTCTGGCCAGGCCTTCCCAGGTGAGAGTTTATTCTGTGTGCTCTCAAGCAGAAATTTGTTCAGTTCAGATTCTCCTGGGATTCCTGGTGAAAAGGCAAAGATCTCAGGCCACATCTGTTGAATAGTGTCTCTGGGGGTGCGGCCCAGAATACACATTTTATTAAGTTGTTATCTAAGTGGTTCTGATATACATTTGTATTAGTTATCTACTGCTTCTGAACCACTTACCCTAAAAAGGCTGAAAACCAGCAATATGTATCATCTTGTAGTTTATATGGGTGAGGACTTTGGGACTGACTTGGCCTGATGATCCTGGCTCGTGGTCTTTCATGGCGCTGCAGTCAAGATGTTTGTCATCTCAAGCCTTTGCTGGTGCTACGGGGTCTGCTTCCAAGCTCACCTAACTGGGCCTCAGCAGACCTCGGGGCCCGGAAACATCAGCTCCTCACCACAAGGACCTGTCTATACGTCTGCTCACCGCACAGCATCTGGCCTTTCCCAGGGTTAGAAATGAGATGGGGGCAGGGAGAAAGGGAAGGGGAGAGAGGGAGAGAAAGAGAGAAGTGAGGGGTGGAGGTGAAGCACAAACACAAAAGTGAGCCCTGAAGACAAATCTACTCAAGGGAAGAGGGAAGAGAATTACCCAAGAGCATGAATGGCAAGAGGTGGGAATCCTGGGGGCTGTCTTAGAGGCTCCTCACAACCATGTTCAGGTTTGGGAATTCCTGCTATACATAGGTCCTCGACGCACCGGAGCCAAGACCACACTGTAAACAATGGGGTCCAGTGAATTTCTCTCCCTTATTTTTCCTTGCTTCTACTCCTTCTCCCTGTCCCCTTTTTGGTGATCTGAGATAATAACAGTGAGGAACTATAAAGAAGTGAAGAAGGAAAAGAAATCAAAATGGCAATCTTAGGAGACTAAGAGTAAATTTTAAAATGCTGGCAAATACTGTTTGGGTAGAATGAAACCACACGCAAATCCCATGCATATATAGCTGTGTCCTAAAATGTCTTAGCATTCAGTGTGGTTCTTGTAGAATCTCCTATGAGTACTAATGAAAACACAGAAGTAGGGTGACCAATTGTCTTAGTTTGACCAGGACTCTCGCGTGTCTGGGCAGAACAATATGTTTGGTTACCTTCATAACAAGGAGCCAATAACTCATTGCATCAGCCTCTCTGCCCCCAACAAGAGACTGAGTGGGTTGGCCTCGTGATGGAGTGGAGAGGACACGGGCTTTGAGCTACAGGCCCAGTGTGTGCCTTTAGCTGTGGCCCTAAGCTATCTCATCTAGAAAACAGGAACCATGCATCTGCTTGGTAGAGCGTAAATGATACACAGGGGAGTGCCTTGTAAATGGAGAGGTGTCATCTCGATTTTAAAAAGAGCCCCTCCTGTCAAGGAAGGTGAGATCAAAAATATCATCCCTTTTCACTTTTGCGACCAAGTCTGACATTTTCTCTTTTACATAGTTTGACCATGCTGACCTCCCGGAGAGGTGAACACAGCCCACAAAAGCCATATTACACTCGTTTAATTTTCATCTTAATTTGCCACTTAATCCCAAATTGATTTAGACTATTCCCTCCAGAAAATGCTCATCTCCCCAAAAGAACAGTCATCTCTATTATATCCTCAGTGACAAGTTTCCCAGGAAATCTGTACCAAGTCCTGATGTAACAGATGTGATTCATCTTTCACAGCTCTGGTGGTGTGACTCGCTCCTCCGAGGCAGAAAACTGTCCCCAGCGGCACTCTTTCCCTTGCCCTCCTCCACTGCCATTCCTCAAGGTTGGGGAGTTTTTTGGTCGTTATTCGCAAAAAAGACAGTAATATTTAAATTCTGTTAAAGTGCTCCTCCCCTCTCTCTCTCTCTTTTTTTTTTCTTCTGTGTTGTCCCATTCTGCGGAGTAAATGTGCAGGCCTGCACATTTATATGACCCGAAATGGCAATACCATTTTGGATGAACTCCTCTATTTTTCTTTGAGATGGGCCAATTGCAAGAATGGTCATAATTCTCTTCTATCATGATTCTGTCCATCATTCTTCTCCACCCACCCTTGGACTCTAAGGCACCCAACAAAGACCTTGGACTAATGATGCAGAGGAAAGATGATCTCAGTCTGTTCTGTTCCCTGCCACTTTGCAGCTGTATGACCTTGGACCCCTCTTGGTCTCAATGGGGAGAAAGAGATCTGACTGTCTTATGGCAGTAGGTGGTTGTAAGAATGAAATAAACAAGATTAATATCAATGAAGGTCCTTTCAAAACCTTAGAGTGCCATATAAATAAAAGGTGGTTAGTTTATTCATTAGAGTCCAGAGTCCTTCCATTGCCACACTTCAGATATCTGGCCAGCTGAGTATTCCATTAGAATTATTACTTGCATTGGTTACTGGGTGAGAATTTCTGCTTACTGGCCTTGGCAGGTTTACCTAATAATTTAATTAAGTTATTTAAATTTAAATTACTGGAGGTAATTTAAAAACTTTCACAAATCTGCTGCCTCATGCTTTTTGTTTTATAGTTTTAACACTTAAGAGGCTAATTTTTGGCTGGTCTGAGTGCAGTGGTGTTTACAACTAATTGATCACAACCAGTTACAGATTTCTTTATTCCTTCTCCACTCCCACTGCTTCACTTGACTGGCCTTAAAAAAAAAAAAAAAAAAAAAAGGCTAAATTTTGCCCCTGCACTTTGGGCACACCACCAAGACCAGTTTACAAAGTATGTCCTTTCCCTGACGTTCAAGATGGTGCGATTTCAGTTTTCACAGAATTTAATTTTTAGTTTTATACCATTTCTATACAGATATGGAATGTTTTTAAAACCTACTTTTGCAATCAGCAGTTCTACCTCGATGAAATTGACTTTAAAAAAATGAGCTAGGCTTAGCTAATGTTAAACAAGTACCATAATTAAAGAGAAGATTATAAGCACAGCTTCCCTCCCTGGTTCCTTTAGTTGCATGCAAGCTTGTAGTTAATATGAAAGTAAAACATTACCACCGTATCAAAAGAAATAAGGAAAGAAAAAAAAACAAAGGTTCACCTACCAGCCTGATATCACAAGTGGACTGACTGAAAATGAAACAAAGTGAATTGCTTCATTAACAGCATTCTTCTTCTGAAAGAAAAAGGATGGGAGGGTTGGGTTCAAAGACTCAACCTTATCCTACAGCACTTTTTCATCTTTCCAGGGCATGTGGTGAGTGGGAGTTAAGGTCAGTACCTTGCATAAGATCTCTCAGCCAGCTCTTGATGGAGCTGGGCAAAGATATTGTGATGGTTAATTTTACATGTCAATTTGACTGGGTCAGAGTGCCCAGATATTTGGTCAAACATGATTGTGGGTGTTCCAGGTGAGGGTGTTTTTAGATGACATTGACATTTAAATTGGTTGACTTTCAGTAAAGCAGATGGCCCTCCATAACATCTGGTAAGCCTCACCAATCATCTGAAGGCCTGAATGGAACAGAAGCCTAGCCTCTCCTGAGCAAGGAGTCTGCTAGCAAACAGCCTTCAGACCCCAACTGCAACATTAGCTCTTTACTGGGTCTTCAGCTGCTGGCCTACCCTGTAAATTTTGGACTGACCAGCCTCCACCACATGAGCCAATTCCTTAAAATCAATTTCTCTCTCTCTATACACATCCTATTGTTTCGGTTTCTTTGGAGAACCCTGACTAGCAGAGATGTAAAGCAAGAAGAACTTTACACAACAGGATACGAGTCTGAGCCATTTCCCTCCTCCACAGTAAATTCATACACACACAGACATGACTTTTTTTTTTTTTTTTAATTTATTTATTTTTTTTTTGAGACGAAGTCTTGCTCTGTCGCCCGGGCTGGAGTGCAGTGGCCGGATCTCAGCTCACTGCAAGCTCCGCCTCCCGGGTTCCCGCCATTCTCCTGCCTCAGCCTCCCGAGTAGCTGGGACTACAGGCGCCCGCCACCTTGCCCGGCTAGTTTTTTTTGTATTTTTTTAGTAGAGACGGGGTTTCACCGTGTTAGCCAGGATGGTCTCGATCTCCTGACCTCGTGATCCGCCCGTGTCGGCCTCCCAAAGTGCTGGGATTACAGGCTTGAGCCACCGCGCCCGGCCCACAGACATGACTTTTAAGCTGAGATAGGAGCTTTGACTATTTCAAGGACATTGACTAGTGCAGTGGCTGTCAGAAGTTTGCAGCTCTGCCCCGCTGGGAGCCAAAAGGCTGGGTTGAGTCCCCTTCCCACCACTTACTGGCTGGGGGGCCCCAACTGAGTCACTTAACTTCTCTCAGCCTCGGTTTCCTCATCTGACAAAACAGAAAGCTCTTTGTAAATACTGCTATAGAGTGTCTGATATTACTTGTACTTACCATATTTCTTAAAGCAATAGTAATAGCTAACATTAGAGGACTTTATATGTGCCAGGCTTTGTGCCAAGAAGATATATTATCTCATTTAATCTGTTCAACAACCCCATGAGGTGCATAGTACCATGTCTCTGCTTTACAAATGAAGAAACTGAGGTAGAGAGAAGTTGAGCTGCCTGCCAAGGTCACACAGCAGGGATGCAGCAGAGCTGGGATCTACACCTGCTCTATCAGAACTAGGGAGCACTCTCCCTAATGATTAGTGCTGTAACTGCAGACCGTTATTTAACCACTTTAAGTTCTGATATTCTTGTATGTGCCATGGAATACCTACCTATCTCCTAGGCCTGTTGTGAGAATTCAGGGAATGACATTTGGGAGTGACGTCTAGCACACTGCATGGTGTGCACTCAAAGAGTGTGAGAGGAATTTCTATTATAGGCACTTGTTACGTACTGGATGTTTGTGGTCTCCCCAAATTCCATGTTGAAATCCTAACCTCCAATATGATGGTATTAGGAGGCAGGGCCTTTGGGAGGTGACTGGGTTATGACGGTGGCAGGTTTATGAGGATGGTATTAGAAGGCAGGGCCTTCGGGAGGTAACTGGATGATGAGGGTGGCAGGCTCATGAATGGTATTAGTGCCCTTATAAAAAGACACAAGAGCTTGCTCTCTCTTTTTTCTCTGCCAAGTGAGAACACAGCAAGAAGACACCCACCTGGAAACCAGGAATAGGGACCGCCCTAGACGCCAGATGCAGGCACCTTGATCTCGGACTTTCCAGCCTCGAGAACTGTGAAAAGTTAAATAACAAAATTTCTGTTGTCTAAGCCAGCGGTCCCCAATCTTTTTGACACCAGGGACTCGTTTTGTGGAGGACAATTTGTCCACGGGCCGGTGGTGGGAGGCATTAAAGTCTCATAAGGAGCGCACAACCTCGATCCCTCACATGACAGTTCACAGTAGGGTTTGCGCTCCTGTGAGAATCTGATGCCACGGCTGATCTGGCAGGAGGCAGGGCTCACTGGAGTGCTGCTCACCTCCTGCTCAGCACCCCAGGTCTTAACAGGCCATGGACCAGTAGCAGTTCACGGCCCAAGGACTGGGGACCCCTGGTCTAAGTCACCCAGTCTGCAGTATATGTGTTATAGTTGCCTGGGTTAAGACAATGTCCCATGTCCCAAAACACCAGTCCCTTCACAGGGGATAATTTAATCCCATGTGCTAACAGGGGAAGAAGCCAGGGTTGCTGGAAATTAATGACTACTCTGCCATAGTTAACAAAACCTTGTTTTAAGAAATATTTTTCATGAAAAGAGTAGATGAATGTGAATAAATGTTTAATGTTGTCTTTTGTTAAGTAAATATCTTCTTCTTGAATTTATTTATGATTAGTTTATTTATAGGGTCTAAACTACTCTATAACCCAGTTTTTGACATATCAAACAATCCTTAAAATGCTGATGAAATATATTTCATACTTTAATTTTTATATTTTATTATTTATTTATTTATTGTTTTGAGACAGAGTCTCTCTCTATGGCCCCAGCTGGAGTTCAGTGGTGTGATCTTGGCTCACTGTAACCTTTGCCTCCTGGGTTCAAGAGATTCTCATGCCTCAGCCTCTTGAGTAGTTGGGTTACAGGCATATGCCACCACACCCAGGTAATATCTCATACTTTTAAAAATGTAGCTGTAAGATTATTGTATTAGTTTGTTGGGGCTGCCATAACAAAGTGTCACAGACTATGCGAACCAAAATCTAACTGCGCCTCTCCCATCTTCTAAGAATATCACACTGGTACTTGAGAGAGGAAAGCACACAAAGCCAGGAGCAGCTACTGAACCAGTAACAGCAAGTAGTGACGTAGCCGGCAAATTACACCATGAGGGAAGGAGAGAGGACTTCAGAACTTGGGGAAGGCCCGATTCAGGATCCTGATACATGGGGTGTGAGTGGGAGAGGAAAGAAAAGATGGCCCTAGAGATAATTCCTATTTCCCCAGCTTTGCTCTCCTTTCTCCTCCTTTTCCCTTGATCTCCCCCAGTCAGGCCACATGGCCATTTCTGAGTCACATACGCCACCCCCAATCATCCCAGCAATGGATCCTTGTCAACTCTGGTATGTTAATGTTGGGGCTTACGTCCCCTCCTTCATTCAACAGTGAAAACCTGAGGACATTACGGTGAGTCACTTTCTCTTTCACATCTGTGTCCAAATTTAGCCACATCTCCTTCTGTTCTCCTTTCCCTCCCCACCTTCACTTCCCTCCCTCTTCCATTAGTCTTGCTGAAGAGGTGACTCTTTTTTTCTGGAATCAATCTGTCTGTGCTCACGTTCCCATTTCTTCCCTCCAGGCTCTACCACCCTTTGCTCCATCAATTATCCACCCCCTAGTCACCTCCATTTATCTTCAACCACAACCTCCCCTCCCTGTGCACAGCCTCTCTCCTCTTACCTACCAAACTTTATGAAGTAAGCTATTACTCTTTCTCCACTCTTTTGCCCCACTCTCCATTCATGTCTACTCATTTTTGTATTCTCTGTAGAACCTAGAATTCACATTGTAGGTGCTCAAGGAAAGACAGATGGATTAATTATGGAACTGGATAATCAAATATTCCTGAGCAATAAGTGTGAGGATGGTGCAAGATGCAAAGAAGATGCCATTCTTGTCTTCAAGGAGGAGGCTGTGGAATTTGTGAGTTAAAATAGACACACAAAAAGTCAGTAGATCTACACTGTTAACAAACAGAACAAAGTCTTTAAAATGGAGGCATCTGGAGAGAGGGACTGGAGTAACAACTTCTTGTCCCCCTAGTGCTTATGTGAGTGCAGATAAAGTCATAGGTAAATCTGAATAAGGTTCAAGGACCGACCCCTGGGCCACAGTTGGGACTTATATAAAATGAATGCCCGTGGTGAGTATCTGGGATCCTCCCTTGTTGAAGATCGACAGCGTCCCTGGAGGGAGGAAGCATCAGTGGGCAAATGGTTCGATGCCATGGACAGCTCAGAGCAGTGTGAATCAGTGGGGGGTACCCAGGGATTCCTGAGTATCTGAGTGATGGAAGCTGGAACCTGTTCCTGGCTTTCCCTGGCTGTGCGCCCCATCTCTCCAGCTATAAAATGAGAGGTGATGCTCTGAAGACATGAAGTGTGAGCAGCAATCTCTGGGTGATTTTCCACATTCTCTGCCCACGTCTTCCGTAACCTTCAGGGCTGCGCCCCTCTAGGCAGCAGCAGCAGCACTTCCCCTCTGAGCAGCGCTGGCAGCTGAAACACTGGTGGCTGTGACTGCTGAGCCTTCCCCTGAGGTTCAGGCTTGGGGGGAGCCCTGTCCCAGGGGCCAGGCTTTGTGAGACCTTGGCACCCTGGAAGCCCAAGGTCCCAATGCTGCCTGATCCTCTACAGCAGAGCTTCTCATGGGCTGGGCTGCTTTCAATCAGGTCCTGGAGCTCCCACAGACCAAAATAGCATTTACAGCCAGCCTGGGAAGATCTACAACCCTAAATTCTTTTAGGAACAATGAAATCAGAGTTTTGAGCTGAGGAGTTGTTTCATTTGATAGGTTGAAGGAATGAAAGGAAACACATTTGCAAAACCAGGTCACTCCTCTATACTCCAGTAAGAAGAGTAATAATAATTGGTATCAAATACTTGGCATGTCCCAGGTTCTGTCCTGTAGTAGCCACTCCCTTCAGGAACTTGCTCCTCTATATAACGATGGGCAGCTGGTGCCCAGAGCACCTGCCGCATGGCCTGGCCGGCCACATGCAGATAAGGAGAGATGATGACTGCTTGTTTTGGGTCACCTTCTGTGAAGAGAAAGCAGGAGGGGAGAAGATTGATAAGATCTGGTCCAGGATCAACTAGGGCCTGAAAGGAAGCCAGCCTGGGAGACCGAGGGGAGCGGATTCAGAGTCTATCTCCACCCCCTGCCATGCAGCGGGGGCTGAGAACCCTGCTCATGCAGAGATGCAGTAGATCTGCAGACAGCTGCTGGAAGCAAAGGTAGCTGAAAGTCCAGGAGCCCCATTTATTCTTTTCAAATGTGGTACACTGCTGAGAAGGGGAAAGAAAAAATCAAGTCGTTTGTCAACTATGAGAAATACCCACAGGAACTCACATTTCCATCCAGATTTCAAGTTGACATTTGGCTCTGACATCTATCTTACTGTTGGAGAACCCTAAGACCTCCACGGGTGAACATAACAAATGTCACCACCAGGCCAGGCGTGGTGGCTCATGCATGTAATCCCGGCACTTTGGGAGGCTGAGACAGGTGAATCACTTAAGGTCAGGGGGTTTAGACCAGCCTGGCCAACATGGCAAAACCCCGACTGTATAAAAATACAAAAATCAGTCAGGTGTGGTGCCGTGCACCTGTAATCCCAGCTACTCGGGAGGCTGAGGCACAAGAAACGCTTGAATCCAGATGGCAGAGGTGGCAGTGAGCTGAGATCATGCCACTGCACTCCAGCCTGGGTGACAGAGGGGAAACTCTGTCTCAAAATAAATAAAAAAAATTTAAAAACCCAAATGTCACCACCACCACTATCATCATCCCTGTCTCACAGGTGAAAAAACAAACTCAGACTGAGGGACCTGCCTCAGAACTCACAGCCAGTCAGCAGCAGAGGCAGGAGCGCAGCCTTCTCCCTCTGGCTTCTGTTAGTCCAGAAAGTACCCCCTAAGTGATGCTGAGGCAAATCTTCAATCAGAAGAGGGACAGGGTGATCTGAGGGGGTCTGCGTGGCCACGCTCCTAATCATAATCAATGATTGGCATGGATTGTTTGGAAAGATGGTAGCAAAATACTCTGGGGACTCGTGGACGAATCAGGGTCAAGGGAAGTGTCCTGTGGTTGGAGAAGAGTTTCTGGGGAGATTCACACATAAGCTCCTGACCAGGGGCAGCTGAACAGGCAAAACCCGGGCTCTCTCTCTATAGAATCTCACGCTTCTTGCCAGGAACCTCAGGGGAGTGTGAAAAATGAGGAGTTTTGTTTTTTGTTTGTTTTTGTTTTTTGTTGCAGAATAACAGTCACATTTTTCAAGGCTATCTGGAAAGTTATATCTGTCCTTTGGAGACACTAGTAAAAAAATAAAGTAATAGATTCCCCTCCAGCCTTTTACCAAGAATTACAAACCTACTAACAACCTTCACCCTTTCTCTCTGTCTGTCTGTCTGTCTATCTCTTCCTCTCTCCCTCTCTCTCTCTCTCTCACACACACACACACACCCCCACGCACCCACCCACGCACCCCTGTCTCTGCTCCTCTGCTCATATTTCACAGGGCTGGACAGAGATCTTTATCTAACTGCATAGCTCTGAATTGCTAAGTGACAGAATTAGCTTGAATCCTATGTTATCCCTGATCACATTAACCAGATCAATGAAGCAGAACTTCTATCAGAATTTTTTTTTTTTTTGAGACGGAGTGTCATTCCGTTGCCCAGGCTGGTGTGCAGCGGCAAGATCTCGTCTCACTGCAACTCCGCCTCCCAGGTTCAAGCAATTCTCCTGCTTTAACCTACCAAGTGCTGGGATTACAGGCGCACACCACCACACCTGGCTAATTTTTGTGTTTTTAGTGCAGACAGCGTTTCACCATGTTGGCCAGGCTAGTCTCGAACTCTTGACCTCAGGTGATCCACCTGCCTCTCGGTCTTTCAAAGTGCTGGGATTACATGCATGAGCACCATGCCCGGCCGGCACTTCCATCAATTTTTGAGTCTGAAGCCCTCCCATACGCAACCCCAATGTTTAACCTGGTAAGCTGGTTAATTCTCCTACAACTTAGGCCAATCATCTGTCAATCATCAAAGCTGCCTTTAAGATCAACCTAGGACTCTACCATGGGAACGATAAGTGAATGTGGGGCAGGTATGTGTCCTATACCGGCCTCTCCACTTTCTGCCACCACACATAGGCAGTATCCAAGTGTCAGATTTTCCTGAAGGCTAGGTGACCAAAGGGAAATACAACAGAAAAGGAAAAAAAATTGAAACTCCACTCTGAAAGTGGCTTTCCCCATAATCCAAGAGAAAAGCAACAAGAAAGCACCTTCAGTTTTAAAACTTTTTTTTTTTTTTTTTTAAAGCTAAGTTCATGCTCTGTCACCCAGGTTGGAGTGCAGTGGCGAGATCACAGCTGACTGCTGGCTCATCTCCTGGGCTCAAGTACTCCCCCCATCTCGGCCTCTCCAGTAGCTGGAACTCCAGGTATGTGCCATCATGCCAGGTTAATTTTTTGAAATTTATTTTTAGTAAAGACAAGGTCCGACTACATTATCCAGGCTGGTCTCAAATGAT
>NW_012106475.1:6670064-6671554 GCF_000951045.1 Mandrillus leucophaeus | reverse complement strand
GCCCAAGTACCTCTCCTAATACACGTTGTTGCAACTCTCCCTCCACTTCTCAGGAACCCCCACATCATGGGGGTTAGAATCAAGCCCAGAATCTACCTCCTCATGTAAGCTACTCATTTTCTCATCTCTTGAGTTATTCTCACTAAATAAAGATCCCTTGATGGGGGGATGGAGAGGTGCAGGCTTGAACACCTTCTGGGTGCAGAGAAGTGGATTTCCTCTTTTGTTACATTTAAATCAAACTACTCCCACAACAGGTTTTTGTTTCCTCCCTTTTACTTTCTGGTGAGTTTCATAACGTTTACTTTTGTAGTTTGATAAGATCTCCACAGTATGATCAGCAACCAACACTATTCTAGAAAGCTTCTAAATCAACTGTTAAGATGATCTGGTGGGTATCATGGACAAAATGCAAACTTAAAAAGCAGATTACTTTCTGGGAAGGTAATGATTGAGAAGGATCTTAAGGGTAGGGTTTAATGGGCTGAAAGGTTTGAATGCTCTGCCAGTTAGGATCTGATCCACTGCAAGGGAGAGAAACCCAGCCCCAAACCAGCAGAACAGAGTTAACTAGGTGAGGTAACTGGGAAGTCCAGGGGCTGCAGTGGCTTTAGCTGGCTTCAGAGATTCAAACAGAATCATCGGGAAAATGTTCTAATTTCTCTGTTTGCTTCTAGACTCTGCTTCCCTCTGTCTTGAACTTTACTCTTGCGCAGCTCAAAACTTACTTTACCCTTGGCACTAGCTACCCCAGAAAAGAAGGGCCTCTTATCCAGGGGGGATCCTGTGGATTAGCCTGGGTCAGGAAACCCAAGTCTTTCCTGAACTTGGTGGGCTACTGGGAGTAGCATGATGAAAAGTCTGGAACCCCAGGTTAGGAGTGCGCTTTGCCACCACTGCCTGCACAGATAAGTGTAGAGAGATATTGAAGGTGGGGAGACAGAGGAGTGAGGCCCAACCTGAGGCAATGGCAGTGAAGATGGAAAGTGGAGGAAGAGCGAGAGAATCCATCGCAGGTAGATCAGTGTATGATACACTGATTTCATGTGAGGCAGAAGAAATTAGAAATGTTAAAAGAATGGTGATGCCATTAGTGAAACAAGAATATGAGGCAAAAGAGTCTACTTTTGCAGACATTTTGCTAAGACATACTCTTGGTTGGGCAAGCAAAGGAAGACATCAGGCAGGCAGCTGAAGGGGAGAGGTCAGACTTAAGAGAGGGGTCAGAGCCAGAGGTCTAGAGAGGGGGCCTCTACAATAAGCTTGCAGTTGGAATCATGAGAATTGCAAGATCTATGTGTGTAGAGGTGAGTGGTCAAAAGACAGAGCCCCAGGGAATTGTGAGTTAAGCGACAGGGAAGGAAAAGGAACGAAGGCGGTAACTGAGAAGCAACCAGACTCTGTGCGGAGAAAGACCTACTTAAGTCAAATAGGAGGAAAGTTCCAGTATCAAAAAGAAAAAGAAATAGGCCAGGCGTCGTGGCTCACGC
>NW_012106475.1:6664657-6669339 GCF_000951045.1 Mandrillus leucophaeus | reverse complement strand
TGCTGGCAGGTAAAAGGTAGGTTGGAAGTCTCAGTGTATGAAGTACAAAAATGGGAGCTATATGACCATCAACCTTTTTGAGAACTGACTGTCCCCGGAGTCAAGGCAGAAGACATTTCGAGATTTCACCTTTAAGTGTTCTGTTTTTTTCCAATTATTTCTTGAATTTTGGTACTTCCCAGGGCCCTAATCTGGGCTTTTCTCCAATCTATACATTTAGGGTGATCTATAAGACCTCATCTTGGCTGGGCGCAGCGGCTCATGTCTGTAATCCCAGCACATTGAGAGGCCGAGGCAGGTGGATCACCTGAGGTCAGGAGTTCTAGACCAGCCTGGCCAACATGGCAAAACCCCATCTCTACTAAAAATACAAAAATTAGCCAGGTGTGGTGGCACACACCTGTAATCCCAGCTACTCAGGAGGGTGAGGCAGGAGAATCGCTTCAATCTGGGAGACAGAGGTTGCAGTGAGCCAAGATCGCACCACTGCACTCCAACCTGGGCTATGGAATGAGACTGTCTCATCAAAAAATAAAAACAATAATAATAAAAAAAAGACCTCATCTTTCTCCATCCACCCTCTCTTCTGCCCCCAAACCTACATACAGTCATCCCTCAGTATCCATGGGGAATTGATTCCAGGACCCCCCACAGATATCAAAATCCAGAGATGTTCAAGTCCTTTATATAAAATAGTGTAGTATTTGCATATAATCTACACACATCCTCCCATATACCTTATTACTTTTTTATTGGACTGAATTTTTTTTATCTTCAGCTTTTAAGTTCAGGGCTACATGTGCAGGATGTGCAGGTTTATTGCACAGGTAAGCGTGTGCCATGGTGTTTTGCTGTACAAATCATCCCATCACCTAGGTATTAAGCCCAGCATCCATTAGCCATGCGTTTGCCCTCCGCACCCACCCCCTACTCCCATATAGTTTAAATCATCTCTAGATTACTTGTAATACCTCATGCAATGTAAATGTTAGGTAAATAGTTGTTATACTGTCTTGTGTAGGGAATAATGACAAGAAAAACTTCATCTGTACATGTTCAGTACAGACACAACCATCCATTTTTTTTTTCCTGAATATTTTCAATCTGCGTTTGGTTGAAACCCATGGAACCACATATACAGAGGGCCGCTTGTGTTTAGCTGCCTATTACACACATGAAACCAGGGTCACAGTGTGTGGTCACTCAGGTTGGGTACAGCAAAGAGCAACATCGAAAGGGGACACCATTCACATTGTAGATATCATTATTGTTTTGAAGTTAAAACCAAAAATTAAAACTGTTGATTCCAAACTTACATGATTTATATACAGGAAAATTTTCTGGCAGATGACAGTAAAGTCTCTAGTTCTAATAAAATTAATGTTATTACGACTCTTTTCAAAATAAAAGTGTTTTAAAGAAAAGGGACTCTGACCTGCAGAAGGGCAGTATGAGGACCGTAGAGGCCTTGACCCCATCAGGATGCTCCGCGGGCACCTGCACAACTTACTGTGTCTGCCTTGGGGGTCTAGCTCCACAAAAGTTCTCAGATCCCTTCCTCTTCATTCCTACTGCTACTGCCAGAGTTCAGACCCCACTCCTCAACATCTCCTACCTGTTCATTCTTCCTTCCTGATCTCTTTGCCTCATGTCTTGCCCCTCTCCCGCCTACTCTCCAAATTTGCTGTCAGAATAATCTTTCTAAAATGATTTGGCCAAGTGGCTTCCCTGCTTAAAGTATTGAAATATCCTCTCATTGCCTCCAGAATCCATCTGCACTCCTGAATACGCCACACGGACTCTGCACGTCCTTGCCCTGCCCTCCTGCCTACCCATTAGTCACCTCCTACACACGCCCTATGCTCGAGCCACATCAAAACCACATTTGATGCTGTTGCATGTGTTTGCCTAGAACACCTGACAAGCTGTCCAGTGGATTTCCATTCATCCTTCAAAAATCAACTTAATGGTCCCTTCATGAAATCTTCCCTGACCAACTGAGTCAGAGGCGACCACACCCTCATTGCACTGCCACTGTAGCTAGCTTATGCCTTTATGATTGCATTTCTCTGAGTTGCAATTTTTTTTCATATGCCTCTCATTACAGATGTAAGAGCTGCTTATGGGTATGGAATGCATCTTATTATTTGTCCCTAATATCGAAAAGAGTACTGATAGGCATCCCTGATACCTAGCACAGTGCCTGTCCGCTGAATTGAAGGAGTAAATAAACGTGTTGAATGTTCAGAAAAGTCATTGAGGGTGGATTTGAAAATGAGAGAAGGGAAGAGAATTAAAATGTCTTCAGGATTTTAAGTTCCGGGATACATGGTGCGGGATGTGCAGATTTGTTACGTAGGTAAACATGTGCCATGGTGGTGCTGCACCCAACAACCCATCGTCTAGGTATTAAGCCCAGCATGCATTAAGTTATTTATCCTGATGCTCTCCCTCCCCGCTGTTGAGGATCTTTTATGTCAGGTGTTGTTCCAGACTCTTTACACAGAGGTCCTCAGTTTTGAGTTAACTGTGGAGAAACTTTAACAGCAAAAAGCCATATTTCATTTGCTGTCCACTTGACAGTATTTTGAGGAGTCTCGGGGAACTTCTTTGCTAAGTTCTGTTCCTGCCCTCTGTGGCCTGCACTAGTCTGCTGCATTGGGACCTTCGTGTTTTCAAAAGGGGAAATATTTCTTTCGTTTTGCTTTTTGTATTGCATTCTGCTGGAAAGTATCAAACCAGTGATGCCCTATGCCTCATTAAAGCCTTACGGGGATTTATTTTTTATTTTTTATTTTTAATAAGAGCAACCTCTCAATTATTTTCCCCTGTGGCTTCTCTCTTCCTATGATGAAGGTAGGGTCTAAAAGACGTGGTGAAGATGTCTGGTTGGAACATAACAGTAAATAACAGGCACACACCTAAACTTGGAATCCTTCATAACAACTGAGGATTGTTTTTCCTGGACCACTTATGTGTCATTTACTTGGGATGGTTTCTTGTACACTTCTCTAGTTTGCAAGAGTTTACCAGTCTAGATTCTCAGAACAAACAGTTTTGACTTAAGCTGAGGCGACTGCTTATCTGGTTTAACCATCACCACAATGTTAGCCAGTAGATATTTTTATTTTAAAGAAAGAGAAAGTAACATGCAGGGTTTAACTTGCCCAAGGACATACAGGTAGATTAGGTGGTAATCAAGTGAGCTGTTTTCTCATAAAGCTTGGGAGCATAAAGGGAAGGTGATCGGATTTAGAACTGAACTGGAGCTGTCTTCCAGGGCTAACTGGGAATATTGTTCCTACCAGCCAGACTGTGCCTCTCCTGTTCTTTGGACTCTCAGGTTAACAAGCAGACATTTCACAGGGAACAAGAGTAACAGACAGACTGTGGGTGTCAGATACGTGCTTGAGAGTGAAGAGTTTTGAACAACAGAATTAAAAAAAAAAAATCCATCCACTGCAGTGGCTCGCACCTGTAATCCTGGCACTTTGAGAGGCCAAGGTAGGTTGACTGCTTGAGCCCAGGAGTTCAAAACCAGCCTGGGCAACACAGTGAGACCCTGTCTCTACAAAAAGAAATATTTTTGTAATTAGCCGGGCATAGTGGTATGTTGCCTGTAGTCCCAGCTACTGGGAGGCTGAGGTGGGAGGACAATTAAGCCCAGGAGGTCAAGACTGCAGTGAGCTATGATCATGCCACTGTGCTCTAGACTGGGCAACAGAGTGAAACACTGTCTCAAAAAAAAAAAAAAAAAAAAAATCCTTGTAACAAAATTTAGAAAGAAAATAGCTATTTTAAAACCACATTACTGGCTGAGTAGGTAATCCCAGTACTTTGGGAGACCGAGGTGGGTGGATCACGAGGTCAGGAGATCGAGACCATCCTGGCTAACACAGTGAAATCCCATCTCTACTAAAAATGAAAAAAAATTAGCCGGGTGTGGTGGCGGCGCCTGTAGTCCCAGCTACTCAGGAGGCTAAGGCAAGAGAATGATGTGAAGTCGGGAGGCGGAGTTTGCAGTGAGCCGAGATTGCGCCACTGCACTCCAGCCTGGGTGATAGAGTGAGACCCCATCTCAAAAAAGAATAAAAATTAAAAAAAAAAAGCATATTATTGTACCTACAGTCATAATTGTCACTGAAATCCAAAGATATTCTCTCTGGTTAAACATTTATTATTTGTGGGAGTGTGAAACTTGTTTTTCCTGTTTTTAAGTTTGAAGAAGCC
The DNA here is from genome assembly GCF_000951045.1 of Mandrillus leucophaeus. Classification (NCBI taxonomy): domain Eukaryota; kingdom Metazoa; phylum Chordata; class Mammalia; order Primates; family Cercopithecidae; genus Mandrillus; species Mandrillus leucophaeus. The sequence continues at coordinate 6,665,109 of NW_012106475.1, read as the reverse complement.
AGTCCTTTGTTCCACGTGAATTATATGCCATGAGATTATTTACACTCATTCTAAACACAAGTGTAAAGTTTCTCATCTAAGCTTTGTATAAAAAAATAGTAATTTGTATATGTAGCACCTCAGTACATTGCTGTACTGTGCATGCGGCACAAGCAGGTTATCAGGACACATTCCTTAAAAGAACAAGGTTGGGTACTGAATGTAGATACATGAGATTGTTTGTACCGTATACATAAAACTCGGGCAATGATTTATCAAACAATCATGAGCCAACACAAGCACCTGGAACTCACACCGTTAATGCCTGCACTTCAGCAGATTAACAAATCTGAGTTAAAGGTAACTTTTAAAAAATTACGGCCGGGCGCGGTGGCTCAAGCCTGTAATCCCAGCACTTTGGGAGGCCGAGACGGGCGGATCACGAGGTCAGGAGATCCAGACCATCCTGGCTA
>NW_012106475.1:6629858-6664472 GCF_000951045.1 Mandrillus leucophaeus | reverse complement strand
AAAAAAAAAAAAAAAATACTCAAGGCCAGGTACGGTAGCTCATCCTTGTTATCCTAGCAATCTGGGAGGCCAAAGCAGGCGGATTGCTCGAGCTCAGGAATTTGAGACCAGCCTAGGCAACATGGCCAAACCCCATCGCTACAAAAAATACAAAACTTAGCCGGGCATGGTGGCACGTGCCCATAATCCCAGCTACTCAGGAGGCTGAAGTGGGAAGATTGCTTAAGCCTGGGAGGTGGAGGTTGCAGTGAGCCAAGATTGCACCACTACACTCCAGCCTGGGTGACAGAGGGAGACTGTCTCAAACAAACAACAACAAAAAACCCAAAAGTATTTAAAAGCACTGACCCATCAAAAGACTGTCAGTGGTACCTCATTAGAACTAATAACCTGACTGGCCAGGTGCGGTGGCTCACACCTGTAATCCTAGTACTTTGGGAGGCCGACGTGGGCGGATTGCCCGAGCTCAGGAGTTCGAGACCAGCCTGGGCAACATGGTGAAACACTGTCTCTACTAAAATACAAAAATCAGCCGGGCGTGGTGGCGTGCGCCTGTAATCCCAGCTACTAAGGAGGCTGAGACAGGAGAATCATTTGAACCCGGGAGGCGGAGGTGGCAGTTAGCCGAGATCACACCACTGCACTCTAGCCTGGGTGACACAGCAAGACTCCATCTCAAAAAAAAATAAAAACAAAAACAAACTGATAACCTGAAAGGAATTTGTTAACTACTGAAACGTTTAAGCCTATAAAAACTGCATCTAGGCCAGCTCTTTTACAAACATTTTAATTTTGCTTTGCAAGGAAGAAGAAATATCACTGTTTTCAACCTATGAAAATTAAAAAATGTGAATTCACCAAAAATAAGTTACTGTATTATAGGTAATGTATAAAGCTTTCTAAAAGTTAAGACCACGTATTTAGCATTCACAACAATCTTTTCCATTAATTGCAAACAGAAAGGGCTTGCAAGTTTAATATAATGCAGAAAGCAACTTTGCCCAGCCCACTGCTCATGGGCCGCATATGGCCCAGGACATCTTTGAATGTGGACTAACACAAATTTGTAAACTTTCTTAAAACATTATGAGATTGTTTTTGCAAATTTTTTTTAAGCTCATCAGCTATCACTAGTGTATTTTATGTGTGGCCCAAAGGCAATTCTTCTCCTTCCAATGTGGCCCAGGGAAACCAAAGATTGGACACCCCCTCTGAAGTAAAGCCTATGTGACACTTTACACTGGCTGATGGAGAAACAGACACAATCCAAGGTTCTCTCATTCTGGTCTGTTAGTAAAGACATGGTCAGGCAGCCTGAGGAATTAGTTAAGTCTTGCATCCCACACACATACTCATTACACAGTGAAAGATTATTTAGGCAAGAAGCAACTGCTACAAACATATTTTAAAGTCACATTGCTCTTTTGGAGTTAATAAATCTAAACTCTGAAAATATTGTTATGCAGATAGATCAAGTCTCAGACTTCAGAAAAATGACTTTTTGCTGTACTTTAATGGCCTGCGACCTAACTGGTCTCAGGTTTAGCAAAGAACCGTGGAAGAACTGAGTAAGGGTCCAGGGCAGTGGAAGGTTAATCTTGGAGCTCCAGCCAGCAAATCCAGGCTCCTATAAATGGAAACGAGGATTTGCTTTGTGCCTATTGGCCCTTTGAATGCTCGTGGCAGTTGTTTTCAAACTGTAAAAATGAACAGCGAACAAAAATTTTCTTCCCTGTATCTTTATTTTTCTAAAATTGTTTATTTGTTTAAATAACAGTACATGTTGTGTAACAATGTTCTCAACCTCCTCCCATCCCAGGTGCCATTCCCGCCGTGACTGGGGAGCTATGTTTACATGCATCCTATACTCTCAAAAATATACCCAGATTTCACACTGCAACAGATAAAATTGACTTGCATTATGCATATTTTCTAAGTCCTCACCTGTAATTCCACCCAACTACAGTCACATTTATTGAACACTTACTATATGCCAGGTACCTAAGTACATTACATGTATGTGACTAATTTAATATCCACAGCAACCTATTATGATCTTTATGTTGCATATGAGGAAACTGAGGCACACAGAATTTAAGTAACTTCAAGGTCACACAGCTAGTAAGTGGCAGCACTGGGATTCAAACCCAGAAAATCTGGTCTCAGAGCCTCTGTGCTGACACTGCAGAATGCACGTGAGCAAAATATTATCATGGAGATAATTTGCTCTACCATATTTTAGGTTTATCATTTGCAAATGATAGCATCTTGTTATTAATAATCAATGACTTAGAATGTATCTCACAGTTGATGGGGGCTCACTAGATATTCACAGAACTTCACCAATACATAAGAACTTCAATGTCTTGAACAACCCCAAATGTCTAATGGTTTAAACTTAACTGGTGAAAATGCCTTGAGAATTTATTGCTTCCCTACCCAATATTATGGAAAGTAAAAACTTAGCTTTTCCATTAATTTTCAGTAAGATATTGTTGCAACAGTTTTCTTTATCTCTATTTCTATTAGAGTGAAGGTTTTTATGGTATGAAAAGTGAATATTCTCCTCTAACAATGTTTGTTATCAATGAATCAAAACTCTTTCAAATCCTGATGTTTCCTGAGAAAAAAGAAAACTCAAAAGTCAAATACCTGGCCTGTGCCTACAGGACTGTGGGAACCAAAGACAGAGCTTCAGCCTTCGGAAGTAAGAACACCACTTACTCTACTGAAGAAAAAAAAAAAAAAAAACTGCTTTGAAAAACTAATTAAAATGAGAAGTTTTAAGTGTCTCCGATGTAAAATCCTGATTATGTAAAAGGTACTTTCAGGGTGAATTTAATTTTCAGAACATCACTTGAATTAATTTAGCCTGTTAAATATATGTCTTCTTTTCACAGAAGATATCAATAGTGGAGAAAATGTTTTATGAATTGTAATAACGTAGCTTTATGAATGATATTCAAAAGGCGTATCAGAAACGGAAAGATAAACCAAATACAATTTTACAAGAAAAAAACTTGTTTTACTTACCCTGTGTTATCTTCTGAAAGTAACTCAGAAGGTAGGCTTATTTTTTTAATCTAATTTCGTTCACCTTTAAAATGTGATTGCATTTCAAAGTAGATTCTATTTTAACAACTTCCTTTCTATAAAACATTTAAAGACAAAGTCAAGCAATGCCATCTACAGGGAGCCTTTAGAACAACAGATGTTTCTATAACCCATACTCTTCTTTAAAATACCTATAATCTGACATATCATATTTCACATCATTTAACAAGGAAATTTTCAAAAAAGGTAAAAAAAAAAATTAAAAGATATGCTGTATAAAAAAAATTCCCTGCCGGGCGCGGTGGCTCACGCCTGTAATCCCAGCACTTTGGGAGGCCGAGGCACACGGATCACAAGGTCACGAGATCGAGACCTTCTGGCTAACACTATGAAACCCTGTCTCTACTAAAAATACAGAAAATTAGCCAGGCGTGGTGGCGGGCGCCTGTGTTCTCAGCTACTCAGGAGGCTGAGGCAAGAGAATGGCGTGAACCCGGGAGGCGGAGCTTGCAGTGAGCGGAGATTGCGCCACTGCACTCCAGCCTGGGCGACAGAGCAAGACTCCGTCTCAAAAAACAAACAAACAAACAAAAAACAAAACAAAAATTCCCACTATCATTCTAGATTAGTAGTTCTTACTTAAAAATAACCTAGGCCGGGTGCGGCATCTCACGCACATAATCCCAACACTTTGGGAGGCTGAGGCGAGTGGATTGCTTGAGGTCAGGAGCTCAAGACCAGCTTGACCAACATGGTGAAACCCCATCTCTACTAAAAGTACAAAAATTAGCTGGGTGTGGTGGCAGGTGCCTGTAATCCCAGCTATTCCGGAGGCTGAGGCAGGAGAATCGCTTGAACCTGGGAGGCGGAGGTTGCAGTGAGCCAAGATCGCACCGTTGCACTCCAGCCTGGGTGACAACACAAACAACAAAGAAGTAATTTCATTTCCAACTTCACCAAACATATGATCCATGGACCCTTGGTTGTAAACTGTGGCAGATTAAAATGCAAAGCTATGCAAACTCAGAGAGGTTTAAAGTTATAACTGGTGTACAGAAGAGACTCAAGTCATTGGAGACTAGACCTGCAACAATTTTTAACTGTGGAATCCCCCTTCCTTCTTGATTAGCATCACCTTTGCCTTCTTGGCCAGATTCTCTAAATTTTCAGATTATATTTATAGTCTATTTCAGTTTTCAAAGCTCAGTTCTGTTTATTTTAAAACCTCCTATTTCATACAAGATTCCACATCGGATTCAAAGTGGTTTTTTTCCGTATATACTATAGGCCCACTCTATTCACAGATGGTTTGCTTTTTATATACTTTCTTCTTTCTTTGTTCTCTTCTCCTTGGGAAGTAGATGCTAAAAGAGGTTTCCTTGGTGCAGTGGTTCTCAATTTAAGGCTAAACATTAAGACCATCTGGAACCCCTTAACAAAAATACTATGCCTCTGATTAAACTGGACTGGGATAGGGTTTTGTGTGCTTTTAATTTTTCACGTGCAGCCTGGTTTGAGAAACACTGCCTTAACTGTGGGATTGCAACCCTTTCCCTAACTGGCTATAACTGCGTTCTGGTAAGTGGTTTACGGGCTCCACTGTGCAGAGGCAAGCCATACTCGCCCAGAGGCCAAGGCATTGGCAGTCCCTTGGGATTTGGGAATTAGCTATGTCCTGGCTGAGCCCCAGCTGGTGGCATCACCTCATCTGTTGCACTTGCCTTTTAAATGTCATCCCCTCCTTCATACTGCAGAAGTCTTCTAACCCTCAACTCTTGCATCATTTCTCAGGCTGGCAGGGTGCATCTTCAATACCCCTCAGCCTTACAGTTCCCACATCACTCCTCTAATTCTATCTCCGTGCTTTGGAATCTGCTGCTGGTGCGTAAACACAAAGCCAATCAGTAAGAGAAATACTGGTCTCCCATACTTGCAAGCATCTTGAATCTCTAGTAACTTCCTCAGGCCTTCCTCCTGTGGTTTTGTTTTTTCGAGATAGGGTCTCACTGTCACCCAGGCTGGAGTGCAGTGGTGCAATCATGGCTCACTGCAGTCTCAACCTCCCTGGGCTCAGAACCTCCCACATCAGCCTCGCTAGTATGGATGGGACTACAGGCGTACACCACCACACCCAAGTAATTTTTTGTATGTTTTGTAGAAACAGGGTCTTGCTATGTTGCCCAGCCTGGTCTCAAGCTCCTTGGCTCAAGTCATTTGCCTGCCTTGGCCTCCCAAAGTGCTGGGATTACAGGCATGAGCCACCTCACTCAGCCTCCTCCTGTGGTTTGTGAGTGCAGGTACAATCTGTTACTTCTCCACATTTGAAAGCCCAAAAGACTAAATTACATTCCCTAACAATGGACTCCACCAAGAGGAGACCTCTTCCAGGGCTCCCCAGCTGTCTGTGGAATAGTGGTTGGTGATGGAGCATGTTCTCTGAACTGGCAGCCTTCAGCTAAACCCTGTAGCATTCACTGGGCCTAACCACCACTGGTCTAATCTTAGAATGTGAGGATTGGCACCTTATGACTTCAGTTTTGGCTTTATTCCAGAACAGGAAAGATATCCTATTTGACTTTTTTTTTTTTTGAGACGGAGTCTGTCACCCAGGCTGGAGTGCAGTGGCTCCATCTCAGCTCACTGCAGCCTCCACTCTGGGGTTCAAGCAATTCTCCTGCCTTAGCCTCCGAAGTAGCTGGGATTACAGTGCACGCCACCATGCCCGGCTAATTTCTGTATTTTTAGTAGAGACAGAGTTTCACTATGCTGGCCAGGCTGGTATCCAACTCCTGACCTCAGGAGATCAGCCCGCCTCGGCCTCCCAAAGTACTAGGATTACAGGCGTGAGCCACCATGTGGGGCCTATTTGACTTTCAATTACAAATTTCCTCTACAGTCAGTACTTAGGTGAGTTCTCCAGAAGCAAACAGAGAGGAATGTACGCAAACATTTATCAAGATAAGGAATGGGAATAGCCGAACAGGAAGGGGGAGGAAGTCAAGCAAGAGTGTGATTTTGGCAAAGTTGCATAGAGGCTGACTTCAGGCTGATTCCTCCAGGAAATGAGTGGTTTCATTTTTCTGAACTAAAAGAGCTGGGTTTTCATATAAGTGAAATCAAGGGCTAAACTAAAATAAAGTTCAGGCTGAAGACACACAGATAGTGTGTATTAAAAGAGGGCCAGGTACAGTGGCTCATGGCTAGTAATCCCAGCACTCTGGGGAGCTAAGGAGGGTGGATCACTTGGGTCCAGGAGTTTGAGACCAGCCTGGGCAATATGGTGAAACCCTGGCTCTACAAAAAATACAACAAAGCTAGCCAGGCGTGGTGGCACACCTGTATTTCCAGTTACTAAGGAGGCTGAGGTAGGAGGATCACCGGAGCCTGGGAGAAGGCTGCAGTAAGCAAGACTGTGCCACTACTGCACTCCAGCCTGGGCAACAGAACAAAACCGTTTCAAAAAAAAAAGTAGAGAGAAAGCAGGAGGGCATAAAAATTGGAGGGTGAAAAGACATTTAACTAACCTGGGTGGACTACTATAGTCAAGGTCAAACTTATTTTTACAAATTTCATAATGTTATAAAACAAGCTAAAAAGTGGTCATTTGTCCTAAGACATCATTAATAACAGCTAGCACTATCTGTACCTCACAAAGCACCATACATTTAGATTATACTGCCTTGCAAACTGCTTAATGAAATGCTAAGGGCAGTATGAACAAAATATTTTGCGGCGGGGGGGAACCCCAAAAATCAGCAATGGAGACTTTTAAGATTGAAATAAACCTGAAAAGAATGAACTGATTTCTTGACTTGTATCCTTAATGTCTCTAAATAGGACTGCTTTTGCTCTTTCTGGAAAGCAGTTAACTGCTTAGATGTTTACTTTCTTCAGAGGTATTTCTGAAATTCACAAAGTCACAAGGTCTCAAAAACAATGTTTATTTTAAGACATAAAATGTACCATCTAGCACCAATGCCTGTAAATACCAAAATTCTATCCGGCTACTACTCTTTGGAACAAATATGATTAAAGTCCTTGACAGATTATTGTATATGAGCAAATGGCTTCATAACATAAAACAGAGACACAGAACAAAAATTCATTTGGTATATACATACAGAACTACATTTGTAGTTATTCAAAAACCTTTCACTGTTTCATATAAACAATACCAGTACTTTTAAGCCAGATTTTCCTGGAACATATACATAAAGAAAAGTACATGAGCCACGTAAGTGCATAAGCCTGAAACTGGTCTTTCTATTCTCACTCCATTATCAAATGAAAAATCTGTAAAGATATCTTTTGTTCCTCCAATCTTCTGATTTGTCTTCTTAGCAACTCATTACAATATAATTTACTGATTAAATCACACAGATATGTATGGTGGAGGAAAAGAAAACTTTGGCTAATATAAGTACACAAGACAGTATCTCAGTTCTTCTTAAAATTAAAAGAACATTTAAGTATTAACAATATTTTAAAAGAAATGAAGTGGAAAATACAAATGATAAATATTGTATAATTATGTACAAAATGAAAACCTGTTAAACTTTGGAGACAAACTAAAATTTACTAGTTTGAATTTAAAACATTATTATATAATAGTAGACAGTTCTCTTCAGAAATTTATCTCTAGTTTCCTGTAAAAGGTCAAGTCAATCATACTGGTTCACTGTTTTTGGCAGATTTTAGCCTCACCTCAAAACCAATTTTTATTTGAATAACTGATTCTCAACATTTCTTTTAAGTAGAACTTGATGCTGAACTAAGTAACCTAAGCTAGATTCAGGGCCATTGGCAGGCAGGCAGGTAAGCAGGCATTTTTCGTATTGCAGGCAGCCCATTGTGGTCGTCATTTATACATCGGCTCTCTAAGGATGTGCCAGAAAAAAATCTGTGAACACAATCTTCCCATGCTGTATTCACATCTTTAGTTCACCCAGGTTGTTAGAGGCTTGGGTAAAATGATTAAAGGCTTCACGATGTAAATTTCTATAAGAAAAAAAAAGGAAACTTAAAAGATTGATTTACCACAAACTATTTACAGGGTATTTAATAATGCCTAATAGGCCTCACAATGCCTAGTATGCCTAACAGTGGTTACGTGCAATTTAAGTGAACAACCATGCATGTTTATAGATGGTTCCTCGCTGACACCTAACAGGCAAGTGAAGAAAGAACAGATGCACTGGACATTATCAAAATTAAAATACTTGTGCTTCAAAAGACACACCATAGGCCAGGTGTGATGGCTCACACCTATAATCTCAGCACTTTGGGAGGCTGAGGCAGCAGAGCACTTGAGGCCAGGAGTTCGACACAAGCCTGGTCAACATAGTGAAACCCAGTCTCTCCTAAAAACACAAAAAAATTAGCCGGGCATCATGGCACATGCCTGTAGTCCCAGCTACTTGAGAGGCTCACACAGGAGAATCACTTGAACCTGGGAGGCAGAGGTTGCACTGAGCCAAGATCATGCCACTGCACTCCAGACTGGGTGACAGTGCAAGACTCTCTCAAAAGAAAATTAAGAAAATAATAAAGAAAATAAAAGACACACTATCAAGAAAATGAAAAGACAACCCACAGAATGGGAGAAAATATTCACAAATCATGCATCTGTAAGTGTCTAGTATTCAGAATATATAAAGAACTCTCACAACTCAAAAGCAAAAAGACAAATAAATCAATCTGAAAATGGGCCAAGCATTTCTTCTAAATACAGAAAAGATACCCAACATCATTAGTCATTAGAGAAATGAAAACCACAGTTTAGGGACTATCTCATATCCACTGAGATGGGTATAATTAACAAATGTTGGTAAAAATGTGGAGAAAACTGGAACCCTCATACACTGCTGGTGAGAATGTATAATGGTATGGTAGATTTGGAATACAGTTTGCAAGTCTTCAAAAAGTTAAACAGAGGTCCCATATAACCTTGCAATTCCTCTAAAATATTCAAGAGGTCTGAAAACATGTTCACACAAAAATTCGTAGATGAATGTTCATAGCAGCATTATTCATCTCATCAATGGATGGATAAGGTGTGGTATAGCCATATAAAGGACTATTATTCAGCCACAAAAAGGAGTTAAGTGCTAATGCGTGCTACAATGTAGATAAGGCTTGAGAATACTGTGCTGAGTGAAAGAATACAGGCACAAGAGACCACATAGTATGTGACTCGTTACATATGATGAGCAGAATAGGCAAATCCAAAGAGAGATTAGTGGTTGCCAGCAGCTGGGGACAGGGGTAACAGGGAGTGACTGCTAATGGGTAAGAGGCTTCTCTGTGGGGTGACGAAATCGTTAAAAATTAGAAAGTGGTGATTTACATAACTATTTGAATATACTAAAAACCACCAAATTGTACACCTTAAAAGCATGAATTTTATGGTGAATTACATCAACTAAAAATAGGTGTTTTTTTTTTTGCCAAAACAAAAAAAAGCCTTTATATTCAGGAAACACAAAATCTTTATGTCTCCAAAAAAATTCTACTTTTAAAACTGCACAACAGCTTCAGTTAAAACGGATCTCTTAAAGCACCAAGTTTTAATTTTTTTGTATCTTTGGCACTGTGCCACATAAATGTTAATCTGAATAATCCCACTGCTGCCTTTTTACTTAGATTTAGTCCTAACACCTACTTTTGTTCCGTAAAACTAAGTTTTATTTGCTTTTGACTAGAATTCATATAATCAGAAAACTTTATCACAAACATAATCAAAGATGACAGAAAAAAGTGTGGGCTTATTGAATCCAGCATCCTTAATTCATAAAAGTAATCATCTCCCTGCCTTACACTAGGTTACATATACCAAAGGTGCTGGGAATACAAAAATAGATGAAAGGGCCAGGTGCAGTGGCTCAGACCTGTAATCCCAACAATTTGGGAGGTCGAGGTGGGCAGATCACTCGAGTCCAGGAGTGCAAGACTAGCCTGGACAACATGGCGAAACTCCCACTCTACAGAAAAAAATACAAAAATTAGCTGGGCATGGTGGTGCATGCCTATGGTCCCAGGTACTCAGGAGGCTGAGGTGGGAGGACCATTTCTTGAGCCTGTGAGGCAGAGGTTGCAGCAAGCTGAGATTGCACCGCTGTACTCCAGCCTGGATGACGGAGTGAGACCCTGTTTCAAAATAAAAAGGAAGAAGTACAATTCTTCCCTCTTTCTACAGGTTCAAACCCTAGGTATCACTGAGGCAACCTGCATAAAATGTGATTATTATACCAGGTAAAACATGCACCAAAAAGGGGGAAGATACATAAATTCTACTTAATTGAGTACATTTATTTTTTATGGACTCATCTGCCTTGCTATATTTCATTTTCTGTAAAAAATTTTTAATAAGGAAAAGTTCACAAAGGTAAGAGCTAGTATTTTAAAATCTCACAGAGATAAAAAACTTATAAATAGCTAATCACTTGTTTGAGATAATACCCAATTATAGAGCTATACAAATTACACCTATGGAAAAGCTGGAAAAGGCCTTTAAAAGAGAAGCCTGGCCACATATGGTGGCTGATGCCTGTAATCCCAGAACTTTGGGAGGCCGAAGTGGGCGGATCACTTGAGCCCAGGAGTTCGACACCAGTCTAGGCAACACAGTGAAACGTGTCTCTACTTAAAAAATACAAAAAAAGAAAAAAGAAAAAGGAAAAAAAAAAAAAAAAACCTGGCTTTAGAGCAAAAACCCAAGGCAAGATAGATTAAATTATCTTGACACTAAAGTTAGTGCCTGAGTCCAGTGAATCATTATAGCTGTTTCTCCACATCAAAATCAACGCTCATACCACACATATGCCCTGAAATAGTGTCCAGCTGATGAAACCTCCTTGGAGAATGAAGAACTGAGAATGTTATTTACCGACTTTTTCTTTCTGATGTATATAATATGAATATCTTCACTTCGATACTCTTCATCATGTTTTTCCAAAGGAATTTCTTCAAAGTCAAAGTCTAGCTGAAGGAGCTGTAAATTTAAGAGACATACTTCAAATTCAGTAATATGAACTGACCTGTGGGTGACAGAACTCAGAATGGTGGTTATCTTTTTTTTTTTTTTTTTTTTTTTGAGACAGTCTCACTCTGTCACCCAGGCTGGCGTGCAGTGGTGCGATCTTGGCTCACTGCAACCTCCGCCTCCCTGGGTTCAAGCAATTCTCCTGCCTCAGCCTCCTGAGTAGCTGGGATTACAGGAGTGTAACACCACACCCAGCTAATTTTTGTATTTTTTGTAAAGAAAGGGTTTCACCATATTGGCCAGGCTGGTCTCGAACTCCTGACCTCGTGATCCGCCCATCTCGGACTCCCAAAGCGCTGGGATTACAGGCATGAGCCACCGTGCCTGGCCAGTGGTTACCCTTTGAGGAGTACTGCCTGGGAAAGGGCAGTGTGCAAACCTTCCAAGATCCTGAAAATGTCCTCTATCTTTATGTTGGTAATAGTCACTTGGGTGTATACACATGAAAAATTAAGCTCAGCACTTGACTGATAGGTATGCATTTTACATATGCTTTATCAGTAAAAGCTGTTTAACAGTAAGAAATTGTCATTATGAATCATTTCAAAACATGAGCATTTTTCATATTCAAGAAAAACATGAAAACAAAAAAAACATTTTAGTATATGTTACTTGAGGCAGTCATATACCTGCTGTCTCATTAAACCAAAGTAGTCCTTTCAGCAGACAAAACTGCAGGCCTATATAGATGTACCCTCAAAAGCGTACTCACAATGTGACAGTAGATAGAAATCTACTCACAATGTGATAGATTTGTGTCCATAAAAAGGGTTTGGGTTATCACTAGGGGAAGAAGGGTGACAGATACATAAAACCCTATATACTATATTTGCAACTTTGTGTAAGTCTTTTCTAACTACTTCAGAACAAAAAGTTAAAGAAAAAAAAAAGACCCTAAAAGTAGACAGTTATCTAGGTTGGAGGTTTCATAAATATGTAGACAAAAACACAGAAGTAAAAACTTATCACTTGGCAACATGGGAAAACCCCATCTCTACAAAAAAACACAAAAAGTGAGTCGAGTGTGGTAATACATGCCTTTTGTCCCAGTTACTCGTGGGGGCTGAGGCAGAAGGATCACTTGAGCCTAGGAGGTTGAGGATGCAGTGAGCCCTGACTATGCCACTGCACTCCGGCATGGGCTATAGGGTGAAACCCTGTCTCAAAACAAAAACAAAAACAAACAAACAAACAAAAACAACTTATCACCTGCACATTTCTTTTTTTTTTTTTTTGAGACGGAGTCTCGCTCTGTCGCCCAGGCTGGAGTGCAGTGGCCGGATCTCAGCAAGCTCCGCCTCCTGGGTTTACACCATTCTCCTGCCTCAGCCTCCCGAGTAGCTGGGACTACAGGCGCCCGCCACCTCGCCCGGCTAGTTTTTTTGTATTTTTTAGTAGAGACGGGGTTTCACCGTGTTAGCCAGGATGGTCTTGATCTCCTGACCTCGTGATCCACCCGTTTCGGCCTCCCAAAGTGCTAGGATTACAGGCTTGAGCCACCGCGCCTGGCCTCACCTGCACATTTCTATCACGCATTCTCCAAAGGTAATACATACATCATTAATATGTTCCCCAAAGGCAGTATCATGTGGAATAAACACTGAATACTGTTCTTAAAAAGGAGTGGCACCAGTATTATTTAACATTCTTCTGTAGCCATAGGATCAACTAATTAGAAATGAAATAAAGGATCAGAAAAGATGAAAAAGGGGAGCTCTGCAGAATCATGGGCTGTGAAGATCCTTTTCTCAGCTTCACACAAACAATGTTTTCCCCACCCAAAATTACCATAAAATACTTGAAAAGTCACATACAGCCTCCCTGAAGGGAAATCACTACAAAGATAATACAGCACTTAATACTTACCTCAAAATATTTTTTCTCAATTTCTGGATTTTTTCCCATTGTTCGTTGTTCATAACAACATATAATACAAGTTTCAAATCCACTGATATCTTTTAGAGTTTTCAGCAATGGCTCCAAAGACTATTTAAAAAAGAATATACTTTTTGTTTATGATTTAAAAATTTTTTCTACTCTAAAAGTGGGTTGAGGAGGTAGAGGGATATTTATAGTTCCCCTACAATTTATCCATCTTTGAATCAATCCAACAAAGTACATGTAATTAAAGCTCTAGGCTAGGTGTGGTGGTTCACACCTCTAATATCAACACTTTGGAAGGCAGAGATGAAAGATTGCTTGAAACCAGGAGTTCAAGACCAGCCAGGAAAATACAGCGAGAGACACTCCCCCTCCACACACACCTTACAAAAAGTTGAAAAATTAGCCAGCATGCTGGTGCACACCTATAGTCCTAGCTATTGAGGAGGCTGAATGGGAGGACTGAGTCTCAGGGGCTCAAGGTTACAGTGAGCTATGCTCACTCCACCGCATTACAACATGTGTGACAGAGCAAGACCCCTACCTTAAAACAAACAAAAACCCCTCTGTAACTAACGATTGGGTAAGCTCCTCTTAATTAAACCATGTGCTGATTTCCCTTTCCAGAAAAAGGATTCAGACAACTGCATTTTGGAGTTCTCATGGAAAAACAAATGTAATCAACTTTACTCAAGAGTTTAATTTTATGTAATTTGAGATTTAAATAATCAACAATTTACCCTACAAAAGTTAAATCTGACCCTAACTTGGTTCAATGCTAATTATTTTTAAAATAACTGATGCCCACAACACTACACAAACTGATGCACCTTTTTTTTTTTTTGAGATGGAGTTTCGCTCTTGTTGCCCAGGCTAGAATGCAACGGCGCTATCTCAGCTCACTGTAACCTCCGCCTCCCAGGTTCAAGCGATCCTCCTGCCTCAGCCTCCCAAATAACTGGGATTACACGCATGCACCACCACGCCAGGCTAATTTTGTATTTTTAGTAGAGACAAGTTTTGTCATGTAGGTCAGGCTGGTCTCGAACTTCCGACCTCAGGTGACCCACCTGCCTTGGCCTCCCGAGTGCTGGGATTACGGGGGTGAACTACCGCGCCCGGCCCAAACTGATATTTAAAGCAAAGAACAGTGAATTATTTACAACTTAATTCTCAATGTCATGGTTAACATGTTCCCTGGGAACAACCAAGGGAAAAAGAGACGATTTTGGCTTTTCATAACATCCAATTGACAAAATCCTTTAAAATTTTTACAGAAGCCGTGAGTAAAATGCATGTAACACTTTTCTCAACATGCTTCACCAGGCCGGTATGTTAATGATGAGCATATATACAAATGGTCCATGGTGACTTTTATCTTTTCTTTACTGCATCAACTATAAGGCAAATCCCGGATTCAAAGATGTTAAAATGTGAAGAAACGTGTGCTTCAGAATCCATGAAATGTGGTTCATCTTCTAAATGAAGATATTTCACTCACTGAATACTTACCTCTTCATAGTATATGCAGTCGGCCATCAGTATATAGTCGGGTGGAGAAGGAAAGCCTTCTATTTCTTCCCCCCTTAAAAATGTCAAACAAATATTTCAATTGTTGTTTTAATAATTCAAAATACTCTTGTTTTATAAAGAACCGAAAAGTCCCCTTCCATCCTTTTAATGAAACGCAATTTAAAACAAACTACAAATCGATATCTTAAAACAAGCTGAAAGGCCATACAAACCATTTCAGTACCTTGGCTTGAACAGAACCAGTGACAAGATGCTTGTTCATATTAATATTCATCTTCAGCAAGTCTTGCAATTCCTCAAGATCGGTGACTACAACATCAGCCCTATAAAATAACGTCGACTGAGGTGTAAGCACAGGCGGGAAAACCTGTAATCTGGATTTCTCCAGCAAGAAGGTGCCCCCACATCCCGCCTGCCCGTCAGCTCTTACCCAAGGGTAGCGGCCATGAGCCCCACGGCCCCGGTACCCGAACCCAGCTCCAGCACCGACCGCCGGCTCAGCGCGTGGGCCCCGTCGCCAGAAAACTCGGGCGTTTCCAGGTATTTAGAAAGGACAATGGCAGCGTCCCAAACAACACAACCCACGCCGCCGGAGCCATACTGCTGTAGTCGTAGCACCGTACCATCCCGCTTCTCCAAAACGCGTACAAAGCTCCGCAGTGGGTCCTCCAGCGAGGACTCCGGCGTAGCCGCCATCGCGGCCGGCAACAGAAAGCGGCGCGCGCAGCCACGTCACATCAACGCGCCCCGCCCCGCCCTGCGGCTCCGCCCCTCCCCACGGCTGAGTTGACGCAGCAGCGCGCGTGAGTTAACAAAGCCCGGAAGGCGGCGTTACCTGGGCGGGGCCGAATGTGGGGCTCCGCCTTTCCCGACGCGCTTGGCAGCCTCCGCTCTACTCTAAATCACACGTTTGGCTTAACGAAGAGGCCGTTTAAATCACTTTTCTTGACAAAACTACTATTATAATCTGCTCTTTAAAAAACAAAGCCAACCTCAGAGTTTACCTAGTTGGAGACTTGATTTACAGAGTAGTTACAAGGCTTAAATGCAAGCAGCTTCCAAGATCCTATGAAAGATGGCTATAATCTTACAATCTTGCTTTTCAAGTTCCTAGTATGCTCCTAGTTTTTTGTATGAATTCATAAAAGTGGTTGCTAGAAGCCTGCAGCTCACATTTAACACTGAAGAAAAATGTGTGTGTGTGTGTGTGTGTCTCTCTCTCTACAGGACTCAACAATCTCCCCCTTTGTTCCTTATAATGAAAACACATATTTTAAAAGTCTTTTAAAAATTAAGACTGGGGTGATTTATTAATCTTGTTAAGAACTCTGATACAAAGCACAGTAAAAGGCCACAGACCAGTAAATAAACAACGTGGCTTTTGGCTACTTTACAACTGCTGCTACAGCACTATCAGCAAAACACTCTTTATCACTTTGAACAAAGGCATCCAAATGGCAAATAAAAGTTTTACTCACTTATCTGATTAAAACATTTAATAAAGCTTTAAGTATTTGCTGGTTTAAATATTACCAATCTAAAAAATATATTTAAAAAAAATTTCAGTTAACACGAGATTTATAGAGAAAGTTACTAGGTGTTGAAGGCAAGGCAGTTGGTTCCTATGCCATAGAATTTTTTTTGAATTTATGAATTAGTAAAGTAGCAGATTGTATTATAGGCCTCAAGTCACTTAAATTTATATAGATTATTAGCAGTATCTTTAAATATACAATATAAACAAAACTGTACATACATGGCATATTAACTGTTTTCCATAACAATAGGCAATTCATTAGCTAAAGACGTCATAGTCTGCAAAAACAAAAGGCACATCTGAATGAGATACATGCCCTTTTTACCTCCATCATTGGGTTATGTAGTCTTTGATTACATTTTGACAAAATAATAAACACAGTGCCATTCTATTATTTTCATCCTACTTTTCATTTTTGTCTTCAGCAGCAAATACCGGCATTTAAGACATGGAATTAAAGAGTTTAAGAACAGTTGGTGTTATTCATAATTCTCCTAGATGTAAAAACTAGAAGTAAAAACTAGAAGATGGTCAAAGAGGTTTAAAAATCAGTAACACCATATACCCCTCCCATATTTGTGTAAATTCACTGCCTTAAAAAGGCATCTATTACTCAAATTTGAAAAATTTCACAAAAGCACTATCCCTTTTCAGTGCAATCATGTCACTTTAAACCATATTTTTGCAGAGTTTACAGTGCAAATATAAATTCTTTATACTGGCCTTTTGGCAGCACTGAGGATCCAAGACAAGGCAATGCTACTGATCACCTGAGGATAATGGTGAAGGACTTTTGTATTTTTATTTTTCCAATTCGTAAAAGCTTATTTGATCAGTAGCATTTTTGTAAGAGCATTATTTGTAAAAAGTACTAAAATACTATGTCTTTTTTTGAATAAATTAAAAAAAAACTTTACAAATACCATTCCAGTGTCAATGACTACATATGGCTAAGGTCATTGGGGAGTTTCTGCATTTTCTAGCAAAGGCAGTCTGTACAATGGGGGGTGCGAAAGCTCCCGTTTGTAAGTCTTTGGTGGCAGTTTTGGCAGATGAGGGCTTGAATTCTGCCTTGGTGGAACAGGGGGAGCTGGAGGATGAGCAAGATTATTCTGACTAGAACTGAGCACATAGCATCGACGTGGTACCCTTGGAGAGGGTGTGCTAGGAGGAGTGCTTGGCGAATTTGGACACGTACTAATGTCTCTGAGCCAGTCTGAATCTCTGTGAAGATGCCCCAGTGGAGGTGGCTGAAGATTAAATGGACAGTTTATAAAGTGTTCTGGAGGCCGAAGGGGAACCGGTGGAGGGGTATCAGGAAGAGGATCTCTTGGTGGTGGTGGAGGTGGACTATGCAGAGGCCCATCAAATGCACCAGTAGGAACAGGAACTCTGGGTTTTACCTTGGGAGGAGGAGGCTGTCTCGGTGGAATAGCAGGAGGATCATCATCAGATTTCATATTTCCCTCAAAAAAAAAAAAAAAAAAAAGTAATTAAATTATACCTCTATTCTCCTGAAAAATTTTTTAAAATGTTAAGTCTGAAAAATTCTTATGTATCAAGTTAAATTCAGAGGCTCAAAATAAACTAATCTGGGTTAATTATCAGATTATGAGTGCTCCTAGTTTAATTCAGGGCTGAGTTTAATATTTTTATATATGAGATGTTTTAATTTAAGTCTTAGAACATAACTCTTTATCTTGCTTTGTGCATACATTTCAGAAATTTATGTATTTTAATTATAATAATAGGTAAGTGACAATTTATTGCTTTATAGACATGAAAGGACATGATGTCAAGAGGATTTTAATGTCTAGCTTCTGCTTACTGGGCATCTACTGCTCCTTTCTCCAATGAGGCTTAGAGCAGTAGATCTCAAAGTGTGATCCAGGGACCAACAGCATCAGTACCAGTAGGGAACTTGTTAGAAAAGCAAATTCTTGGGCCCCATCCTAGACCTACTAAATCAGAAACTCTGGAGGTGGGGCTCTATGACTTTACCAAGCCTTTTAGGTAATTCTGATGTACCCTTAAAATTTTGAGAAGCATTAGTTGAAAGTTTGAAGAATGCTTGGAATACTACTAAAGGTTTTTTCCACCTGTACCAGAAAGAAATTGTACTTCCAGCCTCTTTTTCATTTTTAGTTTTTGAAATGGAGTCTTGTTCTGTCACCTAGGCTGGAGTGCTATGGTACAATCTTGGCTCACTGCAACCTACCTCCACCTCCCAGGTTCAAGTGATTCTCCCGCCTTAGCCTCCTGAGTAGCTGGGGTTATAGGTGCCCACCACCATGTCTGGCTAATTTTTGTATTTTTAGTAGAGACAGGGTTTCACCATATTGGCTAGGCTGGTCTTGAACTCCTGACTTCAGGTGATCTGCCTGCCTCAGCCTCCCAACCAGTGTTGTTGTTTTTTTTTTTTTTTTTTGAGACAGAGTTTTGCAATTGTTGCCCAGGCTGGAGTGCAGTGGCACAATCCTGGCTCACTGCAACCTCCACCTCCCAGGTTCAAGCGCTTATCCTGCCTCAGCCTCCCTAGTAGCTGGAATCAGAGGCACCTGCCACCACACCCAGCTAATTTTTTGTATTTTTAGTAGAGATGGGGTTTCATCATGTTGACCAGGCTGGTCTCGAACTCCTGATCTCAGGTGATCTACCCGCCTCGTCCTCCCAAAGTGCTGGGATTACAGGCATGAGACACCGTGCCTGGCCCAGCCTCTTATTTAGAAAAGGTTTTTATAAGGATTAAACAACTAAAAGTATTTT
The DNA here is from genome assembly GCF_000951045.1 of Mandrillus leucophaeus. NCBI lineage: Eukaryota > Metazoa > Chordata > Mammalia > Primates > Cercopithecidae > Mandrillus > Mandrillus leucophaeus. The sequence goes on along the minus strand of NW_012106475.1, from coordinate 6,645,660 downwards.
TCAAATATAACAACCCAAATGTTGAAAAACCATAAATGGTAGCCAAAGTATAATTCACAGACTCTTTATAACACTGGGCATTATTTTGAAGATTCACAACTTTGAATAAGTTGGAGTAAAGTCCTGTTGATTACCTTAGAATTTGAAGCATCATGATCAAACTTTTTTCGAGGAGGAAGAGGAGGAGGAATCAGGGGCTCTTCACTTAGTTTATGTAAACTACCACATGAACTAAAGAAAGACTCTGGGGGAGAAAAAGACTAGTTTAACCACAATTCACAGTATAATTATAAGATAAACCTTTATCACAGCTTCTGGTCGATACTTCTACTATGGCATTTGTCAGACTATCGACTATTGGTTTATCTATCTTCCCCATTAAATTGTAAGCTTTCTGAGGGCAGTGTGTATTTATTTCTGTATCTCTAGCACCACCACAGTGCCTGGGGTATGATGGGTACTTTAGCTAAATGAAGGTATACCATTTAATTATGATTAATGAGATTCTGCTCCCTGAAAAGTCTTTCACAAATCAAAACATGTCTAAATATACTGTAGTAACTTCCAAAGAAAGACCATCCTAATCAGAGACCATATATTTTTGAAGCAGCTACGATTGGGCCCATCACCACACAGGTAATAAAACCCTCCATATAGGAGCCCATAAGGTAGTGTTAATATCACATAACTCTTTGTCTTTGCAAGTCTCTCATTGATAATGTACACGTTATATAATCACATTAAAGGAAATTTACAAAATGATAAATGACAGGAAAATACCCCTAAACAGATCAACCAGACATATAATAATTACTATCTTCATTTTTACTTTTTCTATAGTTCAACTTCCCATTTGATCTCTCTATATTCACACTGTTGTTACAAAGGCAGTAACTATGTCGTATTTATCATTATACTGAGATCGGGAACACAGAAGCTAACTGGGAAAGAAGTTGATGAGTTTAACCTTAAACAATCTAACTGAACTGCTTATGAGACATCCAAGTAGATATGTCAAACTAATTATTCTGTGTCAAAAATTGCTATCCTGATCATGTGGCTCTGTAGTTACCTCTGGGCGGGGGGCGGTGGGGGGAGGAGGGCATCCTGTTGGCTCAGGAGGAAACAGCTGATACAAAAGGTATGCTTATGAGGTTGGCAGATGGTGAGGGGAGGTTAGGCAGAGGATGTTCCTCAGACCTGCCAGCATTGTTTGTGCGGTCTTTGGGAGAACTCCTCTCGGTGGTGCTACATCTGTCCCATTTGGTTTAGTTGGCCAATCCTGCCCAGGGCACCCCAATTCAAGCCAAGGAGTAGGCATGGGACTCACTTTCTTAACATGATCAGATTTTTATCTACCTCTCTTTCATGCAAGTAGCCATTTTTTTAGGGAAAGCGAACCTGACCCCTTAGCTCCAGGGATGGGGCCTAATTAGTATAAATCAATCAGAGTAATCCCATTCCTTTAGCCAGAGTGATGAGTTTAACTGTAGGCATGTGACCTAATTCAGACCAGTGAAATTTAAAAGGAGATTTTCTGGGGGCTAATGGAAAGGAAGTTCCTTGCTCCTTTTTGGAAAAGCGTTGTCATACTGTCTTGTCTGTACTTCTCTCTGTATATAATTTGACTGAACAAATAAGCACACAACCTTTACTGCTCTTGCCAGTTATGATTTTGAGGAAAAACAGCTTTAGATCAAGCTGATAATCTGGACAAAACAATGAAGAGTCAAAAAGAACCCTGGTCTTTAATTACATCATCGAGTCACTGAATCAACCAGTCTTAAAGCAGCCTTCCTCTAGGCTTCCAAGTATGTCTGAGTGTTTTCTTATTGTTTAAGCCAGTCTTAGGTGGTAACAGACGCACACATTCATGGAAGCAGATGATATGTGAATGATGGGAAAGCTATGAGAGTTTTGAATCTGGGTCTGACTCTACAGTCACCACTTAACTAGTATATTTCTCCATAGTAGGCAATCAATAACCCTTGCTGAAGTGTGAATGCAATTTAATTTTCTATCAAGTGCGTTTCCCTACAAGACTACAGTTTTTATGAACTTTTTTAGTGCCTGCAGTTATTCCAAACTGGTGAATATAGTAGAATTTACTAAACAATTTCTATAATGTTAGTTATCTATCTAAGTTAATTCTAATTTTCTGCCATTCATTCATTCATTCATTCAACAGTTATTGGGCACCTGCTAATACTGTCATGCACTGTCTGAAGCACTAGCAATATAACCGTGAACAAAATGCAAAAAGTCATGTCCTTATGGAACTTCTAATCTAGGTTAGGGAAAGATAAGTACAAGTATAATGCCTATAAATTATGAGAAGAAATATTTGGTTGGAAAGGGGTATAGAAAGAGGTGTGAGGGGAGCAATATAAATAAGGTGATTAGGGAAGGCTTCACTAAGGTAACACAACCTGAAGGCGGTAAGGGAGCAGGCTGTGAGGCCAAATGGCTGAAGAGTATTATAAGTAGCAGGAATGGCAAGAGCAAAGCATTGATGCAATAATGTGTCTATTATGTTAAGGCAGACTGACTGAAGGGGGAAAATAAGTGATGAGGTCTGACAGATTAAACAAACCCAAACTGTGTAGGGCCTGTAGGTTCTTTAAAGGAACCGGCTTTCACTCTGAGTGAGATGGAGAGCCACCAGAGGGCTTTTTTTTTTTTTTTTGAGATGGAGTTTCACTCTTGTCACCCAGGCTGGAGAGCAATGGTGTGATCTCGGCTCACTGCAACCTCTGCCTCCCGGGTTCAAGCAATTCTCCTGCTTCAGCCTCCCGAGTAGCTGGGATTACAGGCGCCTGCAACCAGGCCCAGCTAATTTTTGTATTGTTAGTAGAGACGGGGTTTCACCATGTTGGCCAGGCTGGTCTCGAACTCCCAACCTCAGGTGATCACCCACCTCAGCCTCCCAAAGTGCTGGGATTACAGGGGTGAGCCACCGCATGCTATACTAAAAACATACTAAAGTGGAGAAGATAAGAAGTTAGGATGCTTATTGTAATAAACAAGGTAAAAGTTATGGTGGCTTGGACCAGGGTGGCAGCAGTGGAGATGGTGAAAAATTGTTAGATTCTGGATATATTTTGAGAGTAGTCAAGATTTGTTGATAGGTCACATTTGGGGTGTGAGAAAGGGAGAGAAATAAAAGATACTTCTATTATAGTATTTTTAGCCTAAGGAACCGGATGCTTGTAATTAGAATTGAGATGAGGATGCAGTGAGAGGAACAACTTTGGAGGGGATAATAAGAAGCTCAGTTTCAGAGAGGTTAAGTTTGAGATTCCTATAAAGATATCCAACTGGAGCTGTTAAATGGGTCATTAAATATATGAGTCTAGAAGTCAGAAGAGAGGTTCTGGCTAGAGATAAAAACTTGGGAATTATCATCATGTAAATGATACAAGACTGAACAACCAAGTGAGTGAGAAGAGGTCCAGAAACTGAGTCCTAAGGTCTTCCGATGTCAACAGTTTGGGAAGGTAAGGAGGAACCAGCAAGAGAGACCACGGAGCGACAAGTGAAGTGGAAGAAAAGACAAGGGAGTGGGATCAATCTTCATGCATGTGACTTTTTCCAAATATTTATTGGGTATTTTGTATAAATAAAGGCAGAAGCTTTGTCTTTCTTGTTTGCCACTGAATCTCTTGTGCTTAGCAGAGTAGCTGGTACAAACCAAGTATTCAATTATCTGCTGAATCAGTAACATCAGAGGGTGTAAACATCTTTATGGTTTGATACGTTGTATTCAGATTGCTTTCCAAAAGGGTTATACTAATATACCAGTTTACATGGGGATAAGTAATGTACCTTTTACCATAGGCTTGCTCACAATAAAAAACAAACAAACAAAAACAAACAAACAAAAAACAAATGAAAAAACACATTAATTCAAAAGACTAAAATGGCAACTCACTATTGTATAAAATTCTTCGGATTTCTAATGATGCTGAACTATCTATAATTATCTATGTTCCTTACAAGATATACTTCCTTTGATGTGAAGTACCCATGTTCATTGTGAATGGAGTCTTGCCTTTTTTCTCATTTCATCTGAGTACTTTTCACACTTAGTATAAATATTTTATTTCTTTCTTTGGGGATTTATTTTAGAATATCCAGAATTTATGCAGTTATTCTCAACTTTCTATTAAATTTCAAAATGTAAAATTTTCTTATATGGAAAACGTATTTTACTATCATTCCAAATAATGTCCAGAATTCTTACTTCTACAATGGCAGTGTTATGGGTTGAACTGTGTTCCCCCAAAAGATATGATGAAGTCCCATAACCTAGTACCTATAATTGTGACCTTATTTGGAATATAGTCTTTGCAGATGTAATGAAGTTAGGATGAGGTCATTAAAATGGGTCCAAATCCAGTATGACATGACCAGTGTCTTTTTAAGAAAAGGAGAAGAAATAAAGAAACATTTCGTGACAAGACAGCCATATGACAATGGAGGCAAAGATTGAAGTGATGCATCTACAAATCAGGAGATGCCAAGGATTGCCAGCAAATGCCAGAAGCTAGAAGCAGCAAGGAAGGATTCTCTTCTCCAAGTTTCAGAGTCAACATGGCCCTGCCAACATCTTGATTTTGGATTTCTGGCCTTCAGAACTATGGGACAATACATTTTTGCTCTTTTAAGCTACTCAGTTTGTGGTGCTTTGTTATGGCAGTATTAAGAAACTAATAGACAGTGTAATGACATCTCTACCACAGAACAACAAGAAAAATAAGAAATATCAATAAACTTCAATAAAGCCAGGAAATACATGAAGCTGAAGCTTTAATTCATGAAGGTAGATTATAATGTATATGGAGACAGATGGAGGAAGATGAAACCCAAATGTCTGCAGAGAGTAATACTGACAAACAGCAGCAAATCTGCCCCCACAGAACCAAATAAGGATTCAGGAGCTAAAGGCATTTGGTACAAAGGAAGGCACGGGCATGAAAACAGAAGACTTAAAGGTTGAGTCTGGATAAGGGGCAGTTAGAACCCCATTCTCCTCTCCCCTACCTAGTAAGGTCAGGCAATGACCTCATTCCCACCTCTGTAGGAGACTGGCAGTTTTATTCTCCGGAGAATCTAAACCCCAGACTTGGGATACTAGTCTGAGCTGAAAACACAGATATCCATACTACATGGCGAGACTGCCCCAGGCAGAAGATTCAAAGATCCTTCTTTAGAGAAACTAAACATTCCTAAAGAAAATGCCTATAGATTCTAACATTTGGGGATTTCCTAAGTAAAAAGTTATCATTCCATCACTCTACAGTGAAACCCACAAGTCAATAAGTGCCCATGGATATAGATATAGCACTTCCCATCAGTTTCCCCCTCATTCGAAAATATGAACAGAAATACTACCAGACAAGAAAGGAAAGCCTCCAATATGAAAGACAAGAGACTACAACTAATACAAGAAAGAAGGTCAGAAAAGAGACACTAGAAACAAAACAATTTTTTTTTCAAAAATACTATAATTACCCATCATCTCAAATATTCATCATTTCTTTGTGGTGAGAACATTTAAAATCTTCTCTTTTATCTATTCAGAAATATATATTAGTATTAACTATAGTCACTGAAACTTTGCATCCATTGACCAAAGTCTCCCCCCTTTCCCGGTACAACCCTGTCCAGCCACTGGATATGAGACTTAGATGATTTGATCATTCCACAATGTACACATGTATCAAAACATCAGATTGTACCCTATAAACATATACAATTACCTGTCAATTAAAAATAAAATTTAAAAATACTATAATTATTATCCTAAGAGAGATAGGAGAAGACAGTGCATCCATGAAATTAGAATAGGATGCTATTTAAAAAAGGCATGATCAGAGGGAACTGAGAATTCTTAGAAATTCAAAATTATGACAGATGAAAAAAATAAGTAGAAAAGCTCAAAGATAATCTTCCAGAAAACAGAACAAGAAGACAAAGAGATGGACAAGAGGTGATAAAAGACAAGAAAATTGGAGGACCAATCTAGGATGTATGAGAATAAGAAAAAGGAGCTCCACAAAAGGAGTCAGAGAATATGCTGGGGGAAAAATTATTACCAAAGCAATAGGAAGCATTTTCTGGAAATCAAATACTCGAATCTCTAAATTTAAAGGGCTCATTAAGCAGATGGCAAAATGAAAAAAAAAAAAAAAAAAAAACCCACATCAAAGCAGTTCACTGTGAAGCTGTAGATTATTAAGAATAAAGAGAATGCCTTAAAAGTTTCTTCAACATATTGTGGCAGAGCCTGCTGCTTCCCAGTACACTTTTCCCTTTTTCCTTTTAGTAACAGGATCCCACGAATTTTGGCAAGGCAAATGGCTTCTGAGTTAGAGACATTTCTTAGCCTCCTTTGTAGCTAAGAAGGTCTACATGACTAAGTTTTAGGAAGACAGCAAAAGTGATATATGCAACTCCCAGATCTTGTCTTTTTTTCTTTTTTTGAGACGGAGTCTCTCTGTTGCCCCAGGCTGGAGTGCAATGACACGATCTTTGATCACTGAAACCTCCACCTCCCTGGTTCAAGCAATTATCCTGTCTCAGCCTCCTGAGTAGCTGGGACTACAGGTGCATGCCACTATGCCCAGCTAATTTTTGTATTTTTAGTAGAGATGGCATTACACCACATTGGTCAGGCTGGTCTCGAACTCCTGATCTCAGGTGATCTGTCCGCCTCGGCCTCCCAAAGTGCTGGGATTACAGGTGTGAGCCATCGCACCTGGCCCAGATCATGTTTTTATAACAAAGCTCCTTGCCCTCCATCGTCCTGCTAGCCAAAAAATGGTAACAACTACAGCAGGTACTCAAGACAGAGATGGAAGTCATATCTTGAGAATTCTGAATTGCCCTGCTTAGCTGGAAAACCCAGTGGAGCAGAGTTTCCTACTTGGTCTGGCTATTGTGAGGAATAAACTTCTATTTCATTTAAGGCTCTGTATATTTGGGTCCCTTTGCTACTGTAGGTATGCTCTAGGTATTAGGAAAAAAAAAAAAAGATTGAAACTGTAAGGTCATTGAGAGAAAGATATTTGTCTATTTCATTCACTACTATCACTCTCACACCTAGAATAGTGCCTGCACATATCAGGCGTTTAAAAATTATGTACTAAGTGAATAAATGAATAGTATTAGACTTTTCAGCAGGAATTATGAAAGGTAGAAGACCGTGGAGGAAAATGCCTTCAAGATTCTGAGTCAAATTGCTTTTTACATTCTATATCCAGCTAAACTATTAACAATTAAATGTATAATAGGCTTCCACAAAAGAAAACAAACAAAAAAAGGTGTACGGGTTTCCATATACACAAGAACTTAAAAAGTTTAGGTCTTATGTCTTATCTTTTCTCACGTAGCTACTAAAGGAGCTACTCCCATCAAAATCAGGGAGCATATCAAGAAAGAAGATGAGGAATCAAAAAACAAGGATCCAACACAGGAGGGAGGCAAAGGGAACTTCTACGATGACAATGAAAGAAAGTTCTAGGATGACAGCAGGGTCAACACCTGAGTAGCAACCAGTCCAAACTGGAGCAGGGGGACAAAAAGGCACCAGGACGGAAGATTCCAGGAAAGAAAGAAGGGAAAGGGAAAAGCAAAGAAAAGAAAAGAAAAGGGAGAACCCTGTTAGGTTCCCTGATTGGCCTGATTTTACGGAAAACTGCTATGAAAGGGCGTGGAAAGGTGCTAAACAAACATACAAACAAACCTAAACAAACACACAAACAAACCTAAACATTGAGGCAATTATTAACTCCAGGAAACAGAGCTATACAAGAAAGGAAGCATAGCAGTGAATACTTGCCCCAAATGTGGTAAGTATAGACAGGGTAGAGCATGAAATTCTCATCCACCATAACAGGAGATCAGTAAACATTGTCTAAAATTAATGACTCAAGAGAGAATATAAAAACATCATTTAGAAATGTGGAAGTGTCCTTGGAGAAAAGGAGTGGGGAGACTTGAGGTAGAGAACCATTGTTAATTTCATTTTAAGTGTTTCCGCGTTATTTCCCTTTTAAATTCTATTAATATGTCACTTTGATAAAAATTTTTTTTGGTAGGGAGGACAGGGTCTTGCTATGTTGCCCAGGCTAGTCTTGAATTGCTATGTTGCCCCAGCCTCAAGTGATCCTGCCTCAGCCTCCCAAAGTGCTGGGATTACAGGTATGAGCCACTACATGGCCAGATAAAAATTTTTTAAACTAAAATTAAATATAAAATTAAACATTTAAAAGACTAACCTTATTTTTCTCATAAGATAGGGAACTTTGCTACTATGTATTTTACTATGCTCGGAGCAGATATTCTCCAGATTGGGAGAATTATACCAAAGGTGCTGTGTTCATTTTTGGGTTTTGTTTTAAACAAATGACCACAGAGAGAAAGTTAACAGCATTAAAAGTTGTAAATTATGAAATAATTAGGAATGATAGACTAGTACTAAAAATACTGCTTTAATTAAATAAGATGATGTAAAAAAAATAAGTGATTGAGGATATCCTGGGAACCTGATAAACATTTAGTATATTATTCCCAGGGAAAAATGATTTGAAAAGGTTAAGGAAGAAAGACAACTGACATGAAATTACTATTCCTTCTATGCCAAGCAGTATATTAGGTGTTCTTTTTTTTTTTTGAGATGGAGTCTCACTCCGTTGCCCAGGCTGGAGTGCAGTGGCCTGATCTCGGCTCACCACAACCTCCGCCTCCTGGGTTCAAGCAATTCTCCTGCCTCAGCCTCCCAAGTAGCTGGGACTACAGGTGTGAGCCACCATACCCAGCTAATTTTTGTAATTTTTTTGTAGAGATGGGGTTTCACTATGTTGGCCAGGCTGGTCTTGAACTCCTGACCTCATGATCTGCCTGACCTGGCCTCCCAAAGTGCTGGGACTACAGACGTGAGCCACCGTGCCGGGCTAGGTGTTCTGTATAGTTATTTCATTTGATCCTTAACAAGTGTTGGGAAGGTAAGTAATTTCTTTAAGGCCATACAGCCCTTAGAACAGATCATAAAAAATGATGAAAATAAACTATAGTGAAGCTTAAGTAGTACACAGTTGTAAGCAAATAATTACATTTATTTATAACTTTTCTTATTCTTTAATATTGCCAAAACCCAAAAGAAATATAAATTTAATCAACCAGATTATTATCTTTACAGTCATTTCATTAGAATGAACTTAAATCTTACTTACTTGAATGTGGCAAAAGCACTGGAGCAAAGATGCTATTGCTGCCTATTGGAATAAGAAAAATTAATTTGAAAAGGAAGGTAACATGTATGGTATTATTTTTTAATTGTTTCCATAAATAATATGCAATACACAGTACAGAATTTTATCACAATCTTTTGCCATGTTAGTTTTTAAAAAAATTAACCCAGAACCTTCTGTACCTAGAATGGTTTTTCTTCTTAGCAATAAGTGGTTCCCCCTCTATCTCTATTTGTTTTCTTACTCACCATCTATTGCTCCCTTTAGACTGGTAGTGGGACCCAAAAGGTACTGAATAAATCTTTGTTGAATGAATAAATTAGAAGATAATATGCATCAACAATGCACAAATTATGCTTTACTTCTTGTATTAATCACTATTTTCACATTTAGATGTAGCTTTTCACACTAACATAGTTTGCAAAAGATTCTATAGTTCCCTAATTAAAATGATAAGAATTATCTGAGACACAGGATTCCTTTTTTACCAAATGGTTTACATCAAATACTTACCACAGGAGCTGTTGAGATCCACATCTAAAAATACACTAAGGTCTGAAGAAGCAGATACTGGTGGAGTAGATGGTGTATTTGGAGAAGTTGGTGCTGACACTGTTGATTCCAGCTCAGTTTCAGCAATCCGACTAAAGCTTATTTTACATGGTTCTCTTTCTAATGGTGTTGGGTGACCTCGTAAAGTACCTGAGGTAGAGCCATGTCGGCCTGTGTTAGGCCTTATTCCAGGAGATTTCAAGGAGAAAGTTGATTTTCTAGGCTGGGAAAAGCAAACATGATTAATGTCACAAATTTGCATAGACAGCACTTTGTTTCTGTGACTTAGAGCTACCTTATTAGTCTTATTAGTTCTTAAGCATACAGTTCTTAAGCGTGCAGTCCTTCAGTCTGCAATGACAGCCTGTATCATTCTAGTAGAATCTTCTGGATTTGACTGGCTTAATTTCAAAATGAATTTGAATATAAGTAAGTCTCTTTTCAGCGCTGCAGAGAAAAAATTCTTGAAAATTTATGTGAAAATCACATTTTGCTCCTAAAACATACGAACCTAAACTTCTCTTTGAAAATATCTATATAAATTTTACAAACATTTACTGGGAACATAATTTATGAAACATGCTACATGCTTCAGAAAAAAAAAGATAATTTTTTTCCTCTTCCTATACTAAATGATCAACCTGTACATTGGTGCTTTAATAATCTTTGGAGAAAATTCCTATCATTGTCCCCCACCCTCATCTCTGTCCCATTTTTCAAGTTCTGGCAGGAGTAATCGAATAAAAAACACCGAACTCAGATCAGAAAACTTGAGTTAAGATCTCAACTGTGCCAATATCTAGCTTTGCAGCCTTGAAAAACTTATTTAACCCCTTGGAATCTCACCATTTTCCTTTGTAAAATGAGAGTAAGATCTACGACGGGTTTTCAAAAACTGCATGGCAAATGTCTATTATGAAATAACTATGTATGACTTTCATTTTTTTCCATCAAAAAATAAACTCATACTAACTTATTATAACATGTCTGAACAGTACCTAGTTTGAGATACTAAGAAGGATAACACATCAGTTTGTAAAGAATCCCTATCAGAGGAACATGAATTCTGCCAAAATTGAAGCAAGAACAAATATCAAATTTATGATGATGCTTGGGTGGAAGAATGGTGAAATCACTAATATTTTATGAAAAGTTTATGGGGACAATGCCCCAAAGAAATCAGCCATTTACAAATTGATAACTTATTTTAACAAGGGATGAGATGGTATGGAAGATAAAGCCAATGGTGGCAGATCATCGACATCAATTTCTGAGGAAAAAATTAATCTAATTCCTGCTCTAATTGAAGAGGACTGATGATGAACAACAGAAACAATAGCCAACACCACAGATATCTCAACTGGTTCAGCTTACACAATTCTGACTGAAAAATTAAAGTTGAGCAAACTTTCCACTAGATGGATGGCAAAACCATTGCACCCAGATCAGCTGCAGACAAGAGCAGAGCTTTCAACAGAAATGTTAAATAAGTGGGATCAAGACCCTGAAGCATTTCTTTGAAAAACTGTTAACAGGAAATGAAACATGGCTTCCCAATATCATCCTGAAGACAAAGCACAATCCAAGCAATGGCTACCAAGAGGTGGAAGTGGTCCAGTCAAAGCAAAACCAAATCAGTCAAGAGCAAAGGTTGGCCAAGCACCGTGGCTCATGCCTATAATCCTAGCACCTTGGGAGGCTGAGGCAGGAGGATCATTTAAGGCCAGGGGTTTGAGACCAGCCTGGGCAATACAGCAAGACTCTGTCTCCATTTTTTTTTTTTTTTTTTTTAAAAAGGCCAGGCATGGTGGCTTACACCTCTAATCCCATCACTTTGGGAGGTCGAGGCAGGTGGATCACTTGAGGTCAGGAGTTCAAGACATGCCTGGCCAACATGGTGAAACCTCATCTCTACTAAAAATACAAAAATTAGCCACGCATGGTGGCACACACATGTTATCCCAGTTACTTGGGAGGCCGAGGCAGTAGAATTGTTTGAACCTGGGAGGTGGAGGTGACAGTGAGTCGAGATTGCACCACTGTAGTCCAGCCTGGGCGACACAGCGAGACTCTGTCTCAAGGAAACAAAACAAAAACAAGAACAAAAACAAAACAAAGGTCATGGCAACAGTTTTTTAGGACGCTCAAAGCATTTTTCTTGTTGACTTTGTAGAGGGTCAAAGAACAATAACATCTGCTTACTATGGGACTCTTTTGAGAAAGCTAGCCAAAGCTTTTGCAGAAAAACAACCAGGAGAGCTTCACCAAAGAGACCTTCTCCACCACAACAACGATCCTGCTCATCCCTTTCATTAAACCAGGGCAATTCTTTGAGAGTTTTGATGGGAGATCATTAGGCATCCACTTACAATCTTGACTTGGCTCCTTCTGACTTTTTTGTGTTTCCTAATTATAAAAAAAAATTAAAGGGCAACCGTTTTTCTTCAGTTAATAATGTAAAAGAGACTGCATCGACATGGTTAAATTCCCCGGATCTTTAGCTTTTTGGGGATGGACAAAATGGTTGGTATTAGCACTTACAAAAGTGTCCTGAACTTGATGAAGCTTATGTTGGAAAATAAACTTTATATTTTTATGTTTATTTTTTAATTCCATCAAAAAATTTATCTTTTCATTCCATGTTTCCATGAACTTTTTTTCATTCTTTTCTTTTTTTTTTTTTTTATATGGGGTCTCACTCTGTCACCCAGGTTGGAGTGAAGTGGAGTGATCTTGGCTCACTGCAACCTCCGCCCCACAGGCGTGCACCACCATGCCTAGAGACAGGGATTACAGGCGTGAGCCACCACGCCCGGCCTCTATGAACTTTTTGAAGTCCCCTCATATATCACACAATTGTGAAGATGAGGTATCATGAAACTACCTGACTTCTTGCTTCACTCAAAGTTGGTTTGTGTTTTTATTTCCTTCTATATCTTGCTTCACTTTTAGCTACTTAGAATTTGTCTTCTACTAATTCTGTTGCCACTGCAAACTCCTGCAGTAACTGGAAACAGCATCAAATTCTAGTGACAGAGGTGGGTTCCAGAGGCAACTATGGACCATGGAGCCCAAATGGCAGAAGTCATATCAAGTCACAAGAACCAAAATATATTTGCTTACTCCTTCCCAGGTCTTTTCATTTTTTTTGTTCCATTCAGCTACCTATTAAGTTCTCACTTTCTCACATCTTTTTGTATTATTTTAGGAGAGATCAAAAGTAGACACATAAATAAGCAGTACTAAGATAAGGCATAAACCAGATTTTATCAAAAGGCTGACATTTCCCCCACAGTATATGTAATTTTAGAAATAGTATATTACTGCAAACAAAACACCTATGAACAGCCATTCAATTACATTTTTAAGATAACAGGTTGTTAAACATTGAAAATAATATTTTTAAAAACAGAACACTTGCTTCCAAAATTATAAAAGACTTACAAATCGAGGTGGCTGTTTGCAGTTTCGAGGTTCAATTTCTAGTGACTTGTTGAACAAATAATCTGTAAACTCTTTTTCAGACGCATTTCCCATGGGGTTAAGGTTTTCAAAGAATCTCTGAAATTAAATATCACAAGTGCATATATAATAAGTATATATTTTAGATCTTATTAAAATAAGATCTCATTAAAATTTTTTGCTGAAAATTACTTCATTATTTAATGCTAAAAAAGTAACACATTAAGAGATCACAATATCTGAAAAGTTCACAAATGTTGCTTATTCCAATCTCTTTACTTCTGAATAAGATTATATAATTTCTGTGGAAATTATATTCTAGTCTTAAAGTTCTATTAAGAATATGAGTTTTCATTTATTATCATTTTAATGGCTCAGTAGTAGCACTACTTATTCCTTAGGAAACTTTATTCCTACTCATTGTAACAAATGATCATCACCAGAAAGCTACCAAAAGTGTTTAGAACAAAATTATGGTTATAATCCACAATGAAGTTTTGATAATCAGAAAAAAAGTGGAGATAAATTAGATTAAGGTCTGTTAATCCAATTTATAGATCATTCTTCATCATTTATAATTATTCTGGAAATTTCTTTTACTTTAAAAGTAGTCATTTAAATTACTTTAAAAGTAATTTCAAGAATGATTATAGGCCGGGCACAGTGGCTCACGCCTGTAATCCCACCACTTTGGGAGGCCGAGGTGAGTGGATCACCTGAGGTCGGGAGTTCGAGACCAGCCTGACCAACAGGGAGAAACCCCATCTCTACTAAAAATACAAAATTAGCCTGGCGTGGTAGTGCATGGCTGTAATCCCAGCTACTCAGGAGGCTGAGACAGGAAAATCGCTTGAACCCAGGAGGCGGAGGTTGAGGTGAGCCAAGATCATGCCATTGTACTCCAGCCTGGGCAACAAGAGCGAGACTCTATCTCAAAAACAAAAAAGAAAAAGAATGATTATAAACTTAAACCTATCTGTGCTAACTTCTAGTATAAAAAATGTTTTTATCTGAGCCAAGTCATGTGGCTTACACCTGTAATCCTAGCAGTTTGGGAGGCTGAGGCCGGGGGACTGCTTAAGCCCAGGAATTTGAGACCAGCCTGGGCAATATAGTGAGACCTCTCCTCTTAAAAAAAACCTAATACATAAAATTTTAAAAATTCTGCCTTTATCAAAAAATATTTTAAGCTTAAATTTAAGTTTTAACGTAGAAAATTTAGGTGATTTAGCACTGCCAAAAAAGGAGAAAAAAAGAAAAAGAAACAGTAATCTTACAAACCAGAAATATCATTGTTTCCATTTAAATATTAGACTATCTTCCAGTGATTTTACTGTGCATGTACATGCATGTATATATGTATTTATAATTATTAATATATAATTTATATATATTTTCCTGAAAAACTGGAATATCAATTTTAATCTTTCTGAAGTTTATATTCAATTAACTTTTTTCCATGTGGTTTGCTTTTTTTTTTTTGAGTCTCACTCAGCCTCCCGAGTAGCTGGGATTATAGGTGTGCGCCACTATGCCCAGCTACTTTTGTATTTTTAGTAGAGACGGGGTTTCACTATGTTAGCCAGGCTGCCCTTGAACTCCCGACCTCAGATGATCTACCTGCCTTGGCCTCCCAAAGTGCTGGGATTGCAGGTATGAGCCACCGCACCCAGCCAGTTTGCTTATTTTACAAAATACAAATTTTAACTCTATAGTATTTAATCAGATGGCTATTTCGGAATTTAATAATCTCCATATAACTAGTTATCCATACAGGTACTTTCTAATTTTTTGCTATATACCAATTATTTTTATTAACTCCTATATATAAATTTTTCTGCACATTTTTTATTATTTCCTTAGAAAAATTCCTTAGCAGAAAATTACTGGATTTAGCTTTATTTAATTTTGAAGTGGTTTAGAACCATATATTAAAAGGGTACTGGGTTTTAGCTTTAGCAGTAGGCGAAATGAGCTTTAAAATTTCTAGTATAAAATTATTCTCATTTTTCAGGCATTCTGCCAATTTCAAGAAAATTATATTACTCCTTTAACAATACTGAAACAATGTGTTCTTATGTTCAGGTTAGCTAAATTAAATCATATTAGCCAATAGTAATTAAAGGATTTCAGAAAGTCATAACAGCAGTATTCTTGATATTCTCATCCTTTGCTCTATTTTTAAATATTATTTATTTAAGTATGATTTGAAAAGTGAACAGCTACTTTGTCTACATTTTAAACTTATTTTGACTCAATCATATAGAAGACATTTCCTCCCAAAAATGCTTTAAATGGTGGCAGGAACCCTAGACCACACCACAAACACCAATTAGCAGGTATGTTTCTGAGATATGAATACTAAAAGTACTATTTCAAGTATACCGAATTAAAGTGTAACATTATTCCTGTGGGGGCCGTATTTCCTTAGCCCTCTGAAGCCCCACATCACAGAGGGCGGGTTCAATGGTGAGAGGGGACGAAATAGGTCACCATCAGTAGGTTCCCGTCTTTTTTTTTTTTTAAGAGCAAGT
>NW_012106475.1:6612735-6628389 GCF_000951045.1 Mandrillus leucophaeus | reverse complement strand
TACAGGCACCTGCCACCATGCCTGGCTAATTTTTGTATTTTTAGTAGAGATGGGGTTTCACCATGTTGGCCAGGCTGGTCTCAAACTCTTGACCTCAAGTGGTCCTCCCACCTCAGCCTCCCAAAGTGCTGGGATTACAGGCGTGAGCCACCACGCCCAGCCGATACTCTTATAGTTATTACTATTATTATTATGAGACAGAGTCTTACTCTGTCACCCAGGCTGGAGTGCAGTGGCGCTATATCGGCTCACTGCAACCTACCCCTCCCAGGCTCAACTGATTCTCCCACCCCAGACTCCTGAGTAGCTAGGACTGCAGGCACCCAGCACCATGCCCAGCCAATTTTTTTGGGTATTTTTAGTAGAGACGGGGTTTCACTATGCTGCCCAGGCTGGTCTCCAACTCCTGATCTCAAGCGATCTGCCCGACTCAGCCTCCCAATGTGCTGGGATTACAGGTATGAGCCATGGTGCGTGGCCTCGTATAGTTACTTTTAAACCTGCAATTAAGTTATTATTGACTATAATCACTGTGTTGTGCGATCCAATAGTATATCTTATCCATTCTATTTTTTTTTTTTTGGTACCCATTAACATGTTCTCTTTTAAAGATAAGCAAAGAAAATATTTACCCTCATATCTGGTTCTATCCGTAAACAGTAAGGCTGATTCTGATACTGCTGAATTTCTCCAGTAATTTCAGCTACTTTCCTCCTCTTACTGAAATTGATTAAATCTTTCCCTTTCTTTTTTAAAAAATCATTATTCCCTTCTTCAGTCTTCAGAATATTTGTTAAATATATTCCTAGTAAAAAAAAAAAGAATTTAAAGAAAAGTTATTTTAAATTTTATTTAATCAATTATTTGGGAAAAAAAAACTGATCTAGTAAAGTTGAAAGACATCATATACTATTCAGCAACTCTCCTACTAAAATGTTAAGTCTCTGATAAACAATCATTAACTCTCCATAAAGAATTTTTTAAAGAGAAATAATTTAAAATAAAAAGAAAACAAAAGCTACTGGCTTATACAAACAGAAAGGTGGCTAATCTAAGAAATGGCAAATTAAGATTTTCTAAACCCTAATTTCACCAAGCGCAAGTTATGTTAAATCTATTCTAATCAAATGTTTTAATATTTGATTATAAATATTTAATGCCAAGTATCTTAAGTGATTATTAATCAATAAACTAATTTTAAGTCAAATTTGGTTAATAAGTCTATAGGCTTATAAACTAATTATGTTTTTTCAGAGCCTGTAATTTAGACAGAAAAATAATTACTTCTCACTCATGAACAATAAAAAAGTTTTTAGTCCCTTTTTCATGCATAATTGCTGATTCATTTAAATTGGTGGTTCTCAACCCGTCCCCCAGGGGATATTTAGGAATGTCTAGAGACATTTTTGGTTACAACTCCGGGGGCTATTGGAGTGTAGTGAATAGAAGCCAGGATGCTGCTACAGATCCTACCATGCATAAGACAGCCCATCACAACAAATAATTATTTGGCCCAAAATACCAAAATTGTTGAAATTGACAAAATTTGATTTAAATTATTCAATTTCAATCATACACAACAATATTTTAAATTTAAAAATCACATAAAAGCTTTTAATAAATTAAAGAGAAAGTAAATGCTGTAGATGTGACATAGTTATGATAAAAATAACAGTTACCATTTAATGAGTGTGTCCTATGTGCTAGACTTATTAGGTAGTACAGATAAAATATTTTTAATCCTTATTTGTAACAACCCTATGAGATATTATAGTCTTCATTTTATAGATAATAGAGAGTTTTATTATTTATCAATACAGAGAGCTAATAAAAGTAGATGATCTCAGATATAGAATAATGTGCCTCTGAAGACTATCACACACTATCACACGCTAACCCTCAAAATATACCCATATTTAGTAACTTACCAAAAAAAGGCACACAAGGTGGATTGATTGACTTAAGTTTTACTAGGTATTTTTTAAAGTGATCTTGACTTAATTCCACAGCTTCATCCAAAATTTTCCTTTTTCTTTCCTGCAGTGCCTTAAAGTATATATAAATTGAGTATAAATTGTTTGCAATTCAATCGTATTTTATAAATGCAAACCTTTAAATTTTATAAAATTTTGCAAATTATCTGGAAAACAATTTTTTAAATTAAGAGATGAATGGTATTCCTTTGTACACTTACCTGAAGTGATTTCTCCTCTCTTTATCTATAAATACAAAACTCGTAATTTACTCATATAAATTAGAAGATTAAGCAATAAAAAAAATTCTACATCATGCCTTGTGAGTTATTTTGACTAGCCAGGGTTTCAAGTCATAGCTGTAGAAGAGGAAAATTATAACCCCTGAACATTCAAATATTTTTCCACTGAAATATCTTTTGGGGCTAAGGGTTGGGGTTTTGGTAAGGAGAAGACAACTATCGGAAGGCAACAAGACTTGAACAAAAATTTAGTAAATGAAGTAAACTAGAATTTCTTTTATACTTCATTACTAGATCTTCTTATTGAAAATTAATTTTTACTTCAGAAAGAATATACACACACACACGTAAACCCCAAAGCAAACATTATGCTTGATGGAGAACCATTCAGTCAATTTCTTTTAAATCAAGGAAAAAGCCAAGGGGACAACATTGGAGCTTTTATTCAATACTATACAGAAGTCCTAGCTAGCATGGACAAGAAAAAGAAATAAAGAGCTAGAGATTGGAAAGACAAAAATCTGTCACTATTCACAGAGGATATGACTTCCCATGAAGAAGCTCCAATGAATCTACATATAGAATGTTAATGAGAGAATCAGCAATGTTGCTACATATAAAACCAATAGACAAAAACCAACTACATTTCTAGATATCATCAATAAAGAAATCGTGATTTAAAAAAATATTCTGGCCAAGTGCGGTGGCTCACACCTGTAATCCCAGCACTTTAGAGAGGCTGGGGTGGGAGAAACGTTTGAGGCCAGGAGTTCAAAACCAGTCTGTGCAACATAGCAATGCCCAATCTCCACCTAACATTTTAAAAATTAGCTGAGCAGGGTGGCACGTGCCTATAGTCCCAAATACTCAGGAGACTAAGTCCCAAATACTCAGGAGGATTGCTTGAGCCTGGGAATAGAAGGCTGCCGTAAGCTATGACCATGCCACTGTACTCCACACTGGGTGACAGAGCATGACCCTATCTCTAAGGTTACTAAAAACAAAGTAATTCTAATCTAAAACTAGCAAAAGAGGTGTGCAATTTCTATCAAAACAAAAAAATTCCCGCAAAACTTTATTAACTGAGTAAATAAATGAAGAGATAAACGATGTTCATAGTTGAAAAGACTTTTTACTATAACAATGTCAGTTCTTCACTAATCTTAATTGGATTTAGAGATCCAGTGCAACTCCTATCAAAATGCCAATTTTAAAAAATGAAGCTTAAATTGATTCTAAAATTTATATAAGAGGATAAAGGGCCAAGAATAGGTTCCTCCTGAAAAACAGTAAGATTGGCGAGGATTTGCCCTACTCTTCTCTATCAAGGACTACTATAAAGTTATGATAGTTTAGACAAGTGGCACTGGCACAAGAGTAATCAAATAGATCAAAGGAACAGAATGGAGAGACCAACAAAATGCCCACGTATATAGGCATTCAATTTATGACACATTTATTAAATGGATTAATATTTCTTCTTTTTTTTTTTTTTTGAGATGGAGTCTTGCTCTGCCGCACAGTCTGGAGTGCAGTGGTGCGATCTCAGCTCACTGGAACCTCTGCCTCCGGGTTCAAGCGATTCTCCTGCCTCAGCCTCCTAATTAGCTGGGATTACAGGTGCATGCCACCACGCCTGGGTAATTTTTATATTTTTAGTAGAGTTGGGGTTTCATCATGTCGGCCAGGCTGGTCTCAAACTCCTGGCCTCATGTAATCCACCCACTTCAGCCTCCCAAAGTGTTGGGATTACAGGCATGAGCCACTGCACCCGGCCTATTTCATAATATTTGACTAAGTATTAATACCTTTAATATATAAAGTTCATACAAATCAATAAAATGCAAACATCCAAACAGAAAAATATACATATAAAGCAGTTTTTCCTCTATTCCCCTCTAATCACAAGCCACTAAAAATAAATAAATAAATAAATAAATAAATAAATAAATAAATAACGTTAAAAGAGGAGTATGTATCCTCCCACATTATTCTCAATACTTATCCAATTCCATTTAGAGGTTTGGGGTTTGCTCTGCTTTGTTATACTAAAATGGAATAATGTTATAGTCATTCTGAAGCTTTTCCCCCACTAAAATATCACAAATGTTCTTCCACAATACACATATATCCCATTCACTTTGTTCTACAGCTGAACAATATTCTACAATATAGGTATAACAGGATGTATTTAATCATTCTCTTATTGATAGACATTCAGGTTGTTTCCTGTTTCTGCTACTACAACTAATGCTGCAGTAACTGTATCTTTGTACACATAACTTTATATTCTGGTGCATTTATTTCTTTACAATTCTGGGTGCTAAGAGTATGCATATTTTTAATTTTAACATATATTGTTAAGACTGCTTTCCAGAAAGACTGTAAAAACGCACATTCCCAAAGGCAGTATCTACATGGCTGAGTTTCTAACTTGGTATCCTTTAGTTAAAAAAAGTCTTTCCAGGTGAAAAAGCAAAGGAAGAAACCATAAATGAAGAGACTGATACATGCAACAAAATAAAAATGATAAAACTTCCTTATGTCAAAGCATTATACATTTTTAAAATTAAAACAGCAGATAAAAGACAAACAGAAATGAGAAAATATGTACAGTCTAAGTTTTAATATCTTTAATATATGAAAAATTCAGATAAATGAATAAAATGCAGCTGAGCAATGTTTGTAATCCCAGCTACTCAAGAGGCTGGGACAGTACGATTCCTTGAGCCCAGGACTTCGAGACTGCAGTGGGCTATGATCATGCCACCGGCACTCCAGCCTGGGCGACAGAACAAGACCTTGTCTCTTTAGGGAAAAAAAAATAAAAAATAAAAATAAATAAATAAACAAAATGCAAACACCCTCCCACCAAAATAAGAGAGGAAATGAATACACAAATCATAAAGTACTCAATAAATACATATTCAACCTCACTAGTTATTAATTTATTTATTTTGAGAACAAGTTTCACTCTGTTGCCCAGGCTGGAGTGCAGTGGGGCAATCTCTGCTCACTGCAACCTCCACCTGCCAAGCTCAAGTGATACTCCTGCCTCAGCCTCCTGAGTAGCTGGGATTACAAACAAGCACATGCCACCATGCCTGGCTAATTTTTGTAGTTTTAGTAGAGACGGGATTTCATCATGTTAGCCAGGCTGGTATCGAATTCCTGACCTCAGGCGATCTGCCCACCTCGGACTCCCAAAAACGCTTGGATTACAGGCGTGGGCCACCGTGCCCAGCAGTGGCTTAAGACTAGGCTGGGTTGGCCAGCTACAGTGGCTCAGACCTGCAATCCCAACACTTTGGGAAGCCAAAGCAGGCAGATCACCTGAGCCCAGGAGTTCAAGACCAGCCTGACCTCAGGTGATCCACTTGCCTCGGCCTCCCAAAGTGCTAGGATTAGAGGTAAGCCGCTGCGCCGAGCCTCACTAGTTATTTTTTAAGACACAATTTAAAAATGCGATTTCTGCCCCCCGCAGAGGCATGCGCTACCACATCTGGCTAATTTTTTTTTTTTTTTTGTAAAGATGGGGTCTCCCTATGTTGCCTAGACTGGTCTTAAACTCCTGGGCTCAAGTGATCCTCCTGTCTCTGCCTCCCAAAGTATTGGGATTACAGGTGAGAGCCCCCACACCTGGCCAGAAGCTTTTAATAAAGTACATAATACCAAGAGGCATTTATCGTATCCTGCTACAAAACACCTTGGCAAAAGTTTTAAAAGTCTTAAAGTATACAAATACTCAGACCCAGGATTTCCACCCCTAGATTATTTCTTGAAATAATCAAGCTCTTACAAAGACTTCTATATGTGAATATTCCATGATAAATTATCACAGAAAAAAATGAGAAACAATTGTCCCACAATCTACTATTGGAATAAATTATGATTTATCCATGATAGAAAACCATGAAGCCATTAAAACCTTGTTTTGGAAGATAAGCTAATACAAAAATAGAAAACTGTTTATGAGAAAAAGGCCATAAAAATCTATGTACAATATAATCTCAATTTTGTTATTAAAAATATGTATGCAAAATATCTCCCTATTTTCTATATCTCCTGAATTTTCAATAGTACATGTTAAACACATATTTTATAGTTAAAAAAATAAAATACTGGTTTTTTTTTTTGAGACAGAGTCTCACTCTGTAGCCCAGCCTGGAGTGTAATGGTACAATCTCAGCTCACTGCAAATTCCACCTCCTGAGTTCAAGCGATTCTCCTGTCTCAGCCTCCCGAGTAGCTGAGATAACAGGCGTGCACCACCATGCCCAGTTAATTTTTGTATTTTTAGTAGAGACGGGGTTTCACCGTGTTGTCCAGGTTGGTCTCGAACTCCTGAGCTCAGGTGATCCACCCGCCTCAGCCTCCTAAAGTGCTGGGATTACAGGTGTGAGCCACCACGTCTGGCCAAATTTAAGTTTTTGAAATAGTTCTTCCCGTATTATTTTATTATGGACTATCTAAAGGTGATTAGGACACTATTTGTATTTTTATATTTAAAATCCTTCATCATTTGAGACTATCAATCAATGTGTCATTGAATAAATCCACTTGGAACTTCATTACATTTAGGTAAGTACATTACACGGCAGTGTAAGTCTCATATTCTTTATAAAATACTGATATATTTTCTAATATAAGCCTAGGATTCACATATATCACACTCATATATTAACTAATATATCAACATATATTCTAGTGTATTTATATCACTGTGTTTAAGAAGCAAGGATGAATTCTTTTTTTTTTTTTTTTTTTTTTTGAGACGGAGTCTTGCTCTGTCGCCCAGGCTGGAGTGCAGTGGCTGGATCTCAGCTCACTGCAAGCTCCGCCTCCCGGGTTCACGCCATTCTCCTGCCTCAGCCTCCCGAGTAGCTGGGACTACAGGTGCCCGCCACCTCACCCGGCTAGTTTTTTGTATTTTTTAGTAGAGACGGGGTTTCACCGTGTCAGCCAGGATGGTCTCGATCTCCTGACCTCGTGATCCGTCTGTCTCGGCCTCCCAAAGTGCTGGGATTACAGGCTTGAGCCACCGAGTCCGGCCGAAGCAAGGATGAATTCATAAATAATAAAAATGATAGATGACAGATGAAATTTCTTTTATGCTAATTTTATCATCCCCAAGAAAAATGAAAATGTTAAGCCTAAAACTTACCTCAAAGGTATGGTCTAGTCTGTATACTGACACTGAATTTACCGCACTGACTATCTCCAATACGCCATTGAAATTATTCAAATCTTGAAAAACTTGCAGAATTTCTATAACTCTACTTAGTACTGCAACCCGTTCTTCAAAATTTTCTGCTTCCACAATGCATCTAACAACAACAAAAATTCATAGCTTAGAAAAGTTTCTTCACCTCATTTAGAAAACAAGATAGTTATGTGTAGCCAGAATTTTAGCTTAAATATGACTTAATATTATGGCTATTAGGAAGTTGTAAGAGTAAATTAAAACTTACTTTTCAAACCAGAGGGTGAGATTTGTGGTATGGCGAATCATTTTTAATAAATTTGGAGAATTTATTTCTTTATCTTCTTTGGTCCACACACTTCCTACAAGTTCAGATGGTTGAACTTTCCTATGGAATTAAAAATCAGGGCAATTTAATCTATAAAGGATTAGTATTACTTAAAGATCTTCTAAAACTTAACAAGAAAAAGACAATTAACCCAAAAGATAGATGAACACATATATGAACAAGTAATTCAGAGAGGAATAGACCCAAATAGCTACAAACACGAAAACATACTTCATCCCTTACTCTGGGAAAATAACATAAAACCACAATGAAATCCCCTTTTACTCTTATTAGATGAACAAAAGTCTGATAATTCAAGGCCGGGTGCAGTGGCTCATGCCTGTAATCCCAGCTTTGCGAAGCCGAGGCAGGCAGATCACCTGAGGTGAGGAGATTGAGACCAGCCTGACCATCATGGAAAAACCCTGTCTCTACTAAAATACAAAATTAGCCAGGCATGGTGGCGCATGCCTGTAATCCTAGCTACTTGGGAGGCTGAAGCAAGAGAATCGCTTGAACCCAGGACACGCAGGTTGCGGTGAGCTGAGATCGCACCATTGCACTCCAGCCTGGGCAACGAAAGCAAAGCTCTGTCTCAAAAAAAAAAAAAAAAAAAAAAAAAGAAAAAGAAAAAAAAAGTCCGATAATTCCAAATGAGTAAAAATATAATGAAACAGGAACACCAATATGGAAGTAAAAATTGATACAACCGCTTTGTAAAACAATTTGGCAAGATCTCATAGTACTGAAGAGATACATACCGGATGACTCAGCAATTCGACTCTTAAGTATGCGTATATCCTAGATAAACTCCGACACAAATTTATAAGAGCCAGGTGCAGCAGCTCATGCCTGTAATCCCAGCACTTTGGGAGGCTGAGGCGGATGCATCACTTGGGGTCAGGAGTTTAAGAACAGCCTGGCCAACAAGGCGAAACCCCGTCTCTACTGAAAATACAAAAAAATTAGCTGGGCGTAGTAGTGCGTGCCTGTAGTCCCAGCTACTTAGGAGGCTGAGGCAGGAGCATCACTTGAACCTAGGAAGCAGAGGTTGCAGTGAGCCGAGATCATGCCACTGCACTCCAGCCTGGGCAATAGAGTGAGACTTGGTCTCAAAACAAACAAACAAAAAACAAAGTTATAAGAAAACGTTTACAAGAATGTTAGTGAAGCATTATTTGCAAGAGTGAATAGAGGCTCATCATCCAAAGACTGGATAAATTGTAGAGTATAAATATAATGGAACACTACACAGCATCTATTAAGCTAACTAGAACTATATTCATTCACTTGAACAAATGCCAAAAACAATTTAAGTAAACAGCATGTTGCAGAATGACACGTAAGTATATGCAGTTTAAAAAATGTGTGAAACAAGCTGAGGTGCAGTGGTGTGCACCTATCATCCCAGCTACTTGGGAGGATGAGGTGGGAGGATTGCTTGAGGCAAGGAGTTTGAGACTATCCTGGGCAACCATAATGAGATCCTATCTCAAAAAAATTAAATAAATAAACCAGACACAGTAGTTCCTCCCTGTAGTTTCTGCTACTGAGAGACTGAGGTGGGAAGACTGCTTGAGCCTAGAGTTTGGGGCTGCAGTGAGCTATGATCATGCCACCGCACCCCAGCCTGTGTGACAGAGTGAGACCCCATCTTAAACAAACAAACAACAACAATAAAAAACCAGTTGGGCACTATAGCTCACACCTGAAATCTTGGCATTTTGGGAGGTTGAGGTGGGAGGACAACTTAAGGCCAAGATCAAGACCATCCTGGGCAACACAGCAAGACCTCATCTCTATGAAATTTTTTTAAAAAAATTAGCCAGGTATGGTGGTGCATGTCTGTAGTTACTAGCTACTTGAGAGGCTGAGGAAAATTGCTTGAGCCCAGGAGTTCAAGGCTACAGTGAGCTATGATTGTGCCCCTGCACTCCAGCCTGGGCAAAAGAGTGAGACCCTGTTTCTTTAAAAAAAAAAAAAAGTATACAACAATGCTATATATTGTTTATGAATCTCTGTGTATGTATATAAATTATAAAAACATAAAGAGAAATAATAAACATCAAATTCAGGGTGGTGGTGATTTCTTAGGGGAAAGAGAGCAATAAGATTGGGGAGAATTATACAAAGGATTTCAATTTTATCTAAAATGTTTTTGTTGTTCATGAATATTAATTATATTATTTCCTATATTTTTGAATGCCTGAGTATTTAATTAAAATTCAGACAGAAGAGCAGATTAAATCATTGTATACAGTGAGTCAGAATTACATAATTTAAAAATTGGCCAAGCACAGTGGCTCACGCCTGTAATTCCAGCATCTGGGAGGCCAAGGCAGGAGGATTGCCTGAGGCCAGGAGTTTAAGGCCAGCCTGGGCAACACAGTGAGACCCTATCACTATTTTTTTTTTAACTGACCGGTGGCATTGCCATCAATGGCCTACAGACTTGGTTACTCATTAAAAAAACATTTTTTCATCAGTAGATTTGTGCTCAAATAAGTACTTGCTAACAGTTTCTGAAATGTTTTCTTAAAGTGGCTCTATTATTTCATTAGAAATTCAGTTTACAAGACTGGGTGCAGTGGCTCATGCCTGTAATCCCAGCACTTTGGGAGGCTGGGACAGGTGGATCACTGGAGGGAGGTCAGGAGTTCGTGACCACCTTGGCCAACATGGTGAAACCCCATCTCTACTAAAAATACAAAAAATTAGCCAGGCATGGTGGCACACACCTGTAATCCCAGCTACTCGGGAGGCTGAGGCAGGAGAATCACTTGAACTTGGGAGGCAGAGGTTGCAGTGAGCCGAGATTGCGCAACTGCACTCCAGCCTGGGTGACAGAGCAAGACTCCATCCCCCCCCCAAAAAAAAGGAATTTAGTTTACAAATGATGTCAATATTGGATATTTTTCTATGTCCTGAAAGTAGGTCCACATAAAGTGATGTGCTTTTTTTCTGATGTCCATTCATGTAAAACAATTACATTGTGAGAAAAAACATAATGCAGTACTATATGCTTTTTTTTTTTTACCTCAAGTAATAAGTACCTTCATTTCTACCTACCACAAATCCCACAACATAAACAAAGCTACCTGGATTCTAAATTACTTAAAATATAACATAACATTTTGAGTCAAGTCTGGTTCTGAATGGCATAGCCAGTGCAAACTAAGCAAATTCTAAAGAACATAAAGTAAACATAATATAGTAAAGGTACCTTACTATATTACCTATTATCACTAAATTTTATATAGTCTTGCTTTTCCCTGTGTAATCTTTATTTAAAAATTGGCTGCTTAACTCCTTGAGAATATTTTTATTTTATTTTTGAGATAGGGTCTCACTCTGTCATTCAAGCTGGAGTGCAGTGGCACGATCTTGGCTCACTGCAGCCTCGACCTCAAGTGACCTTCCCACCTCAGGCTCCTGGGCAACTGGGACTACAGGCCCGAGCTGCCATGCCTGGCTATTTTTTGCAGTTTTTGTACGACGGAGTTTGCCATGTTGCTCAGGCTCGTCTTGAACTCCTGGTCTCAAGTGATCTGCCCACCTCAGCCCCTTAAAGTGCCGGGGTTATAGGCATGAGCCATCATGCCCAGCCAAGCATATTTATATTTTAAAAGGGGGCTCCTATACTACTCACAATAGTGATACGGAATCAACCTAAATGTCCAATAACAGATTAATGAATAAAGAAAATGTGGTATATATACACAATGGAACACTATTCAGCCATAAAAAAAGAATGAAAGCCCATCATTCAAGGCAACATGGATGAGCCTGGAGGACCTTATGTTAAGCAAAATAAATCAGGCACAGAAAGAAAAATATAACATGTTCCCATTCATATATGAAAACTAAAAAAATTACGAACTTATGGAAGTAGAGAGTAGAACTGCAGGTATTAGTGGCTGGGAAGGATTTGGAGGAGGGGAAAACAGAGAGGTTGGTGTAGGAAAGTTTTTGATGGAATAATAGTAGTGACATTTTTTGACAGAGAGCTGTTACATGCAAGGCCTGTACCCTTCGCAAGAGCCTGAGATGTAAATGAGAAAAGAAAACCCATCTCACACAATATTCTATTCATTTAGCTGCTAAGGGCCTAGCATCCATACTAACTGACTTGACTGACTGACCTCAAACTAAACCAAGGTGAGAAAGTATTAGGAGTTGGAGACAGGTGGTAGACTTGAAAATCTTCTTCCTGCCACTCCTCTTGTGATGGATTGCTAGTCCCCAGTCTAGGCCTAAATAGTGATATAAGACTTTTACTTGCAGGGCAGACTAGTTAAAAACTGTGCTATGACCTTTCCTCTAAGCCCATGAGAGTAGATGAGGTATTTTTAAGCACTCATGAATAATGTGCAAAATGTTTTGAAAATACATAATGTTCAAGGTTCTTAAAAATAAAGCAAGAAATTAACATTAATTGTCTACCTGTAGAGATCAGACTCCAAAAGTGTCAGCTGACGTGCAATTTCTATTGGATGAAGTGTCATGAGATCAAATGTTTCAAACTGTCCTGGTTTGCTGATATGCCATTCAATTGCTGGAGGTGGACTTTCAAAGGTAATATTATGGCTTATTCCGTTTGCCTGAGCTTGCTTCTTCCTCTTGATGATCTTAGCGATTGACTCTACCCATTTCTTCATAGCTTTCCCTGGAAAAAGAACACATAAACAAAAATGTCTTTTACTTGACACACATGACTACAAATCTTCATTTAATCCTTAACTTTCACCCAGCCTCAACAATTACCAACTCATGGCCAATTTTTATTTTATCTAACCCTAAATATGATAGAACATATGTTATTCTGAAACAAATCCAAGACATCATATTTCATTCATATTTAAGCATCTTTAAAACACTCTTTAAAGTAATAACCACAACACCATTATCACACATAAAACTGACAACTTCTTAATACATTGTTGTCTTCAAGAATTTTGTCACTGTTCACATTTCTCTGATTATTTTCCTTTTTTTTTTTTTTTTTGAGACAGGGCCTTGCTCTGTGGCCCAGGTTGGAGTGCAGTGGTGCAATCTCAGCTTACTGCAACTTCCATGTTGCAGGCTCAAGCGATCCTCCCACCTCAGCCTCCCGAGTAGCTGGGACTGCAGATACCACCACACCTGGCCAATTTTTGTTTTTTTTTGGTTTGTTTTTTTTTTTTGAGATGGAGTCCCACTCTGTCACCCAGGCTGGAGTGCAATGGCGTGATCTCAGCTCACTGCAACCTCTGCCTCCCAGGTTCCAGCAATTCCCTTGCCTCAGCCTCCTGAGTAGCTGGGATTACAGGCGCACACTACCACACCCAGCTAATTTTGTTGTATTTTTAGTACAGATGGGGTTTCACCATGTTGGCCAGGCTGGTCTCGAACTCCTGACCTTGTGATCCGCCCGCCTCGGCCTCCCAAAGTAATGGGATTACAGGCATGAGCCACCGCGCCCGGCCTAATTTTTGTATTTTTAGTAGAGACGGGGTTTCTCCATGTTGCCCAAGCTGGTTTTGAACTCCTGGACTCAAGTGATCTGCCTGCCTTGGCCTCCCAAAGTGTTGGGATTACAGGCATGAGCCACTGTGCCCGGCCATATTTTCTTATAGTTAGTTTGAAAAGGGATCTGAACAAGAAGGCACGTATTGCATTGAGTCAATGTGTCTCAAGTCTCCTTTAATCTACAGGTTACTGCTTTATTGCATATTTTTGCTTGCACTTTGTGGAAGAAATTGTCATTTGCCATGTTTTTCTGTCCTCTATATTTTCTGTAAAGTGAGATATAGTGACTTGGTCTGATTCAGGATTAATTTTATGACACAAATACTTGCCAAGAATACTTCTAACAGGAGGCATATCTAGTTACCTTTTTGCGATGTCACGCATCCACTCATGATAATTCTCTAGGTTTATTATTTTACTAGGAACTGAGAAATGTGATATTCTACCATTCCTTCTTCACTTACTAGTTGAAATACTTCCACAAAAATAATCTTTTCCTCATGAACGATTTGGTTATTCTGAAGTCTAACTAGTATAGGAAAGAACTTTGGACATTAACATAACCATTTACTTAATTTATTCTAGTGTGTGTGTGTATTTTAGAAGCTTCTTAGATTGTGTCTAATCCAGTGTTCTCACTTAGAATATAAATTTTCGTTTTTTGTTTGTTTTGAGACAGGGTCTCACTCTGCCCAGGCTTGTGTGCAGTGGCGCAATTTCAGGTCACTGCAGCCTCGAGCTCTGGGCTTAAGTGATCGCTTCACCTCAGCCTCCTGAGTAGCTGGGACTACAGGCGCATGCCACCATGCTTGGCTATTTTTCGTATTTTTTGTAGAGACTGGGTTTTGCCATTTTGCCCAGACTGGTCTCAAACTCCTGGGCTCAAGCAATCAGCCCACCTCTGCCTCCCAGAGTGCTGGGATATTCTAGGTGTGAGTCATTGCACTGGCCTAGAATACAATTTGAAAATGTAGTATTATGAAAATTTTAAGGCACACATAAAAATGTATCATAAACATCTCAAATTAGAAACAAAGGAATAACATTCTTAACTTTAAATAATATTCCCCTTAAAGAACAAGTAGAACACGAAATAAGTTACACTTGTTATAGTATTTGTAATGCCCTATAATGTCAGATAAAACATAAGTGTTCTTGATTCAGTAATATACATTTGATGACACATTTGTTTAAATGTTCATGGCCTAGGATTTCATTTCTTGGGCTATGATTCTGAAACTTAAAGTAGAAAACTCCTCTCTTTCAGATTTCAGAAATACACCAAAAACATTTCAGAAGAAGTAAATATTGTAAGAAAGCTGTTAATCATTAAAATTAAAGAAAAAGATTAAAGAAAGTAAGAAAACATAAAATTACATATATTTTATTCAGTTGAAGAAATGGCAACCTTGCAATGAGATAAAATTAAATAGCTTAAATTTATTAAAGAGGACTTTTGACTTCTTTAAAAGAAATATTCTCCTCAAAAACTTGAAAAGGCAAAGTTCTGAGACCTCAGATGATTCTAAACATATATGAGCTTCTTGCCATCTATAAAAAACATTCCAAATTTTATTTCAGCTTTTTAAAAATGAAAAATGCTGGCCAGGCATGGTGGCTCATGCCTGTAATCCCAGCGCTTTGGGAAGCTGAGGCAGGTGGATCACCTGAGGTCAGGAGATCGAGACCAGCCTGGCCAACATGGTGAAATACCATCTCTACTGAAAATACAAAAATTAGCCAGGCGTGATGGCATGTGCCTGTACTCCCAGCTACTTGGGAGGCTGAGGCAATAGGATCACTTGAATCTGGGAGGCGGAGGTTGCAGTGAGCTGAGATGGCACCACTGCACTCCAGCCTGGACAACAAAGCAAAGTTGTTTCAAAAAAAAAAAAAAAAAAAAAAAGGAGAAATGTTTTAGTTTCTTAAAGTCACACAGATTTGAACATAAACTCATGTGCAATATAAGATTCAATCAAACCTTTAAATAATATACCTCTTACACTTGAAATGAAGGATTCTAGTCTTTCAAGCAATTCCAAATCTCTTTCAAAGTCATAAAAATGATGTTCAACCCAATGCCGAAATACATTTAAGATCCTGATAAAACGGAAAGAAACACATTTTAGTGAAACATAAGTGTTCAATTACACTTCTTCCTTCTCTAATGCCATGATGATAGCTTTATATACAAGAGTCAACATAATACTCAAAGACTGTCTAATTTGTATTTAATTAATACCTTAAGTGCTTCAATGACAAGAGGAGAGTAGGTCTCCAAACTGTGTATTATTTATTAATAAAACGTATACTTTTAACATATTTATAAGCATAAAAATAGTGGTTTCTGTACTTCCCATTTATGTTAAGGAAAAGTACCTTTTCTTTTTTTTTTTTTTT
>NW_012106475.1:6590335-6612540 GCF_000951045.1 Mandrillus leucophaeus | reverse complement strand
GGTCTCGATCTCCTGACCTCGTGATCCACCCGCCTCGGCCTCCCAAAGTGCTGGGATTACAGGCTTGAGCCACCGCGCCCGGCCACCTTTTCTTTATTCATATGTAGAAAACTTATGCTTTATATTACAAAAGCTATTGTAAGTTCATAAAAAGCACTTTTAAGATTTAAATTTTGATATTTTTTCACTTAAAATGGAAAACCAACTAAGATGCACTGTATCTGGTTTTAAATTCCAGTACTATCATCAAATTTCTTTCTTTTTTTTTGAGATGGAGTTTTGTTCTTATTGCCCAGGCTGGAGTGCAATGGTGCGATCTTGGCTCACCACAACCTCCAACTTCCGGGGGTTCAAGTGATTCTCCTGCCTCAGCCTCCCAAGTAGCTGGAATTACAGGCGCCCGCCACCATGCTGGGCTAACTTTTGTATTCTTAGTAGAGATAAGGTTTCACCATGTTGACCAGGCTGGTCTCGAACTCCTGACCTTAGATGATCTGCCCATCTCGGCCTCCCAAAGTGCTGGGATTATAGGCATGAGCTACCATGCCCAGCCTATCATCAAATTTCTATGTAATCTACACATAAACCTACAGTCTCTTATTTCATTTCAAAAGAAAAAAATAGAAGAACTGTTTTGTTTTACAGTATCACAAATATGATTACCTGTAACAAAGAGAGATTTAATCAATCTTGCCAATGAAAAGGAAAGGAAAGACAAGGGGAGAGGGAAGAGGAGGAAAATGGAGGAGGAAGAAGGGAAAGGGAAAGAGAAAGGGAAGGAAAAAAGGAAGAAAAGAAGGAAACTAGTAGGCAAGCCATGGAGAGAAAATATTTGTAAAATGTTTATCTGACAAAGGACTGGCGTTCAGTCCTACCCAATTTACTCCTACAACTCAGTAATAAAAAGACAAGTATCTCAATAAAAATTAGGCAGAGGACTTGAACAGATTCTCCACAAAATAAGTATGAATGAAATACTGCTACACCCAGCAGTATGGGTAAGGCACAAAGACTGACATTACTAAACATTGATGAGAATATGAAGCAACTAGAACATTGTTGGTGAGAATGTTTGGGAAGTTTTGGCAGTTTCTTTCAAACCTAAACACACACATATCTTATGACCCAGCCACTCCACTCTGAGCTATTTACCCAAGAAAAGTGAAAAATATTCACAGTAAGACTGGTAAGATAAAGTTCACAGCGGCTTTATTCATAATAATAAAAAACTAGAAAAAGCCCATGTATCTTTCAGTGGGAAAATTAATAAACTGGTATATTCATATAATAAAACACAACCTCGTAATAAAATAAACCATTGATATACAAGCAAAACCATGGATGAAATTCAAAAGCATATTAAGTGAAAGAAGACACAACATTGAGTTTGTAAGAATGCATTTATGTAAGACTCTAAAGCAGGTAAAACTAATCTATGGAGAGAAATTGGAACACTGCCTTTGGGCAGTGGGAACAAAACTGATGAGAAGGAATGTAAGGGAACTTTCTGGGGTGTAGTAACATTCAATATCGTGAAAGGCGTTTGGATTATAGAGATGCATGTGTTAAAACTCAACAGAAGTACACTTAAGATGTGTGTACCTTCTGTCTTCAGTGGAAGCAAGAAAAAATGTATTTCATTATATGCACATTTTAGAACAAAAGAAAAACAAACACTGAACTGTTAATGACACACAAGTTGAAGTATTTAAGGAGTGTACTTCAAAATTCATATAAAAATTAATGAATGAACTGATAGATGAATGATAAATGAACAGATACATGAATAGCTATGAATAGATGAATACATATCTAGGTGGAGGGTTTAGGGTGTTCATTTTAAAATTCTCAATTTTGCTGTATGTTAAAATTTTTCATAATAAAATGTTAGAAAAATTACTACCATCCATTTTACTAGAAATCTTTCAATATTTATATAACAGGTTTAATAACTTGGCCTGGATTTCAGAGTTTTCAACTCCATCCAATTCCATATAGGTAATCTCATCTACTACTTCTGCAATACAATGCTTACATTCCGCTCAGGTCAATGTCCTTACCTGTGTCCTCAGCACACCATTCTTATTTCTGCCTTCTTACCTTTCTTCATACTATTTCCCATGACCCTGAATACCTACAATCACCTTTCTACCTATCTAAAGCCTATACATCCTTTAGGGGCAATCTCAGATTTTACTTTCTCCAAGATGCCTTCCCTAGTTACTCTGGTCTAATCTTTGCTATTCCTGAAATTTTATAGGGTTGTATTTTTTCTAAGTCACTTAAACACTCAAAGTAGAACAATACATAACTATTTCATGTGTCTTTTCCCCCCAGTAAAGTCCCCAATAAAGCCATAATATCATGACAGTCTGTGTTATTTTTGTACTTAGCATAGTTATAAGTACAGGACTGAGAATACAGCAAATGCTTAGAAATACATACTTAAAGAGCTTATATGACTGAGAATCAAGTATCATACTCCCACCCCTACCCCACCCAATAGCAACCTCATAAATGTATGTCTCATATCAAGGGATTTCATGTGAGTGTAGATAAGTACAAATGCATCACAGCTAGCAGAAAAAACTAATTACTTATTTATTGCTGACACATAAATAATCTCATCTTCTTATACAAAGAATGACATGTTAAAAGTTTTAGTGAAAGACATATAGCTGGGAGCACTATCATTCTTCTAAAACTGCATTTATTTGTGGCAATTATCCTGGGAAATAAATAACTAATATACTCAGTTCCAAAATTACAATTTATTGGTCAACAGTAAACAAGGACACTTGAAATTTACAGAGAAAAAATTTAGATTATATATAATTAATAAGATAACTTGGTTTCCAATGGAAGGGGGTATATAATACTTTGGTTACTTGGACTGTAAAGAGGGCTAATCAAAGGATTAGCCCTAAGGATTAGCAATTTTCAATGCTTAGTGGTAAACACACACACACACACACACACACACACACACACTAAGAAAATCAGACACGAGTCCTGCCACTCTCTTCATATAACTTAGCTCAAATTACTTCATCTTGCTAGGTTTCAATTTCCTTATATATAAAGTAGGAATAGTAATCATGTTGTAAGAATGAGATTAAAAAGATAAAACATTTAGGGTAATCCCTGGCACACAGTAGTATTTATTAACTGGAAGCTTCTATAATCAAATACATTTTTAGAAATTATTGCAATGGTTTCTTAAACAAATGCCTATATATTTTGTGAGAGATAAGTGGGAAAAGGGCTAGAACTTCCACACTTCCACAAATATTATAAATTGTAAAAAAGCCAGGATTACTATATGATCGCAAAGGGAAATGAAGGAAAAAAGTGTGAAAAAAGGTTGACAGCAGGCAAGCTCATATGAAATTTTATAATTTTTACTTACTATAACAAATGAGGTATCCTGCTACGTAAGCATAACATATCACATGCCAGAGATATGTGATGCAAATACAGGATATTTCAATGGTTGAATTTCTTCAGGGTATTTAAGAATACCTTCACTGAGAAAGAACTTTTTTAGTTTTACTTAACTGCTGTGAAGTTAAAAATATTACCTATATTTGAATTAAAAGCTGAGAACTTTTGTGTTAACTATATATTGAAAACTGACACATAAAATATGTATACATATATATAAAATATTCAAACCAAACCTAAGTTGTACTGGTTGGACGTATTCCTTGCGAAATCTTTTAAGGTCTGCACTGATTGGCTGCTCGCCTTTCTCTATTGCCAATTTGTCTGCGTCAGTAGGTTCTGGCTCTGGGATTTCAAACCTAAGAAGAAAAGCAAAAGGAGAAAAATCTGTTCATACATAATGAAAATACAAGGAGGAAAACATTGTGACCAAGCAACCTTCTTTCCTACCACTTCCATGAAAAGTGGATTACTGTTAAACTTCCCTTAAGGTATGGTATACTACAAAAAACTGTCCTTTGGCTATACAAAACTAAGGTTTTGTATTCTTACTTTCATAAAAACTAAAGTTTTGCTTTTTAGCACTGATCAATACAGAAAAGGTCCAGTGGAAAGAGCCAAGGAAAGAATTCATAAGCAATTTAAAGAACATGATAGAAATGGCTTACTTAATCTGTCTTTAATATTTATATTATTAAAATGAAAGTAGGCTAATAAATTTTTTTTTTTTTTTTTTTTTTGAGATGGAGTCTCGCTCTGTCGCCCAGGCTGGAGTGCAATGGCTCGATCTCGGCTCACTGCAACCTCCGCCTCCCGGGGTCAAGCAATTCTCTGCCTCAGCCTCCTGAGTAGCAGGGATTACAGGCATGTGCCACCACGCTCGGCTAATTTTTGTATTTTTAGTAGCGACGGAGTTTCACCATCTTGGCCAGGCTGGTGTTGAACTCCTGACCTCGTGATCCACCCACCTCGGCCTCCCAAAGTGCTGGGATTACAGGCGTGAGCCACCGCGCCCAGCCATAAATTTCTTTAAATGAGTACAAATTCAAAGAGAGGGCCAAAACTGAATATTTAACAATATTTAAATAATTTACCTAAGTGGATAAGATAAAAATTTAAAAAATTGCTCAAAACATAGGAAATACAGCTAAACTATAAGTCTAACAAGTGTGCTTTCTTTTTCTGGACATGGAAACAGAACTAAGTAGATCTTCATAGCACATTACACTGATTCAGTCTGGTAAATTTAGTTTCATAAAACAACATAGTGATAGAGATCTAGAATTATATCTTGATAATACAGTTGATAAGCTTTGGTATAAGTAATAAGTTTTAGTAAGTTTTAAAATGTAAAACAAAAAATCATTTTGGAGTTCAGATTCTACATTTTAAACTATAAAACATTTTAAAAAGTATACTATAAAACAAGTAAAAAAAATTCAACCCAACACTGATTTTTAAAAGTTAACCATAATAAAGGAATTGCTGACTTTTTAGGTTTAATAATGATATCTGATTTAAAAAAAATAAGAGTCTATATTTTCTAGAGATACACAGAAAAATATTTATAGATGAATTATGTTGTCTAGGATCTACTTCAAAACAATTATGGGGTGGGGTGTTTAAATTTGTAGGGAAACCGATGAAACAATGAGTTGATAATTACTGAAGGTGGTTGATGGATAAATGGGTTTATTATATTCTTCTATCTGCTCTTGTATATGTTTTGAAAGTTTTCGTAACAAGTTTGTTTTAAAAGTGGAAAGTATTTGGCAAAGTAGTCTACAGTCAAAAAAAAAAGGGGTAAGTAGAAAAGTCTCTTTTAAGAAAGTATCATTTTATTACACAGAACAATATTCATTAAAATATAGTGCTTTCATCCTCCAAAGCAGTCTTTCTGATTACCACTTGAAATATTTCTTTTTTTTTTGGAGACGGAGTCTCACTCTGTCACCCAGGCTGGAGTGCAGTGGTCGGATCTCAGCTCACTGCAAGCTCCGCCTCCTGGGTTTACGCCATTCTCCTGCCTCAGCCTCCCCAGTAGCTGGGACTACAGACGCCCGCCACCTTGCCCGGCTAGTTTTTTTTGCATTTTTTAGTAGAGATGGGGTTTCACCGTGTTAGCCAGGATGGTCTCGATCTCCTGACCTCGTGATCCGCCCGTCTCGGCCTCTCAAAGTGCTGGCATTACAGGCGTGAGCCACCGCGCCCGGCCCACCACTTGAAATATTTCTAAGAGCTGAAAAGATCTGTGTTATAAACAGATTTTGGGGAGTACTCTTATTTGAAGAGAATAGTAATACTGCCGATTTAATGCCAAATAAAATATGTTCAATAATTACTTGAGTATTTATTAGGTACTAGGCACTTTACAAAATACAGTTAATTTTTCACAAAATGTCAATATAAGTGAAATACATATTTTTCTTACCGTTCAATCAGTAAGCTCAGCAATTCCTGTGGTTTACAAAATGAACGATATGTGGTAAGAAAAGTACGAACAAAATTGGGATCTGAAAAAGCAGAGCATAAAACAGGTTTCATGTTTAATGTACTCAGTTTAATTAACTCAAAGTACCATATTTGGAGGCCTTCCTCCCTTTTTCTTTTTACTTTGGCTCCTCAGATTGTGGCTCTTCCTGACAATCATGGTACTGGCAGGATACCATAGTATCCCTGCCATATATAGAGAAATACTGACATAGAGAATATACTATGGTATATTCTTAATAAACGAGAATTGTTTTTTTGTTTTTTGTTTTTTTTTTTCTTGAGACGGAGTCTCGCTCAGTCGCCCAGGCTGGGGTGCAGTGGCCGGATCTCAGCTCACTGCAAGCTCAGCCTCCCGGGTTCATGCCGTTCTCCTGCCTCAGCCTCCCGTGTAGCTGGGACTACAGGCGCCCGCCACCGCGCCCAGCTAAGTTTTGTATTTTTAGTAGAGACGGGGTTTCACCGTGTTAGTCAGGATGGTCTCGATCTCCTGACCTCGTGATCCACCCATCTCGGCCTCCCAAAGTGCTGGGATTACAGGCGTGAGCCACCGCGCCCGGCCGAGAATTGTTTTCAAATTCGAAATTCATGAATACATATATTTTATGAATATTCAATAATTAATGAAGTTAACAATATTACATTTTTACACATTTAATTCCTTCTCTTATTTATTCTTTTTGTTTTTGCAGTATTTTTGTATTTTGGAGGCAATCCGTTTTTTCTCCAAGCCTCAAATATTTTTGAGCATCCTTAAAAAGCTTTTGGGTCCCAGGCCCTAGGTCAGCAGATGTAATGAGTTTCACATACCTGCATACATATGATATGTTAACCTTTCAATTAACTTCACTACAGTTCCTCCTTTAATAATGGGGATGCCACTTCTACTTTGCAAGTTGTCTTCAAAAACAATGTTTTCCTCAGAGTCTTTTACTACAAAACGATATACTTCAGGACTTGGTAATCTCAGTGGTTGCTCATTTTCTTCTTTCAGTAATACTGAATCTAACATTCGATCTAGAGTACTACGATAATGAAGAGAAATAAGGGCTGCCATCCAGTTGTTTTTTTCTTCAGCAGACTTAGCAGCAAATACTACGCTGTTCTCATCTTTGGATACTAATTCAAAAGCATGCTTGCACTCACAAGTATCTTCTTTATCACAAATTTGTATTTTCCTCATGACAAATTTTTCTTTTAACCTGTATTCTGCACTACTGTAACCTGGAAGCCGAGTCTGGCCATGATTAGGTTTACAACTGATCATTAAGCCATCAAACAGAAAAATATGCCGTTCATGTTTGGCACCGATTCTTGTCAATGGTCCCTCCATAATGAATTCATTACAACACTGTCCAATATCTTTGCCTTCCCATCCATCGATATTTTTCTGAATTTCATTCATTTTTTTGATAGCCAGGTGTTTGCTTCTTAATTGGTGACTATAAAAAGGGCAAACAGGATCTCTAAAAAAACAAACAAACAATAGAGCTTATTCAATAGCTAGGCAACCCAAATGGTTTCAAGCATAAACCATCTCAAATCATGTGAGAAAAATATTAAATAACCAATCAGTAGCTTTTACACACAGCATTTAGTTCTAACTTTGCCACTAAATAATACATCCCTCAATTTCATTATTATGAAAGAGAAGTACTACTGGCTCTATAAGAACTAAAATTACAAAAAATCCTAAATTTCTTTCATAGATTATACTTTTAAACATTTATTAAGTCTATCCTAATAATATAACAGTGCTAATCTTTTTTTTTTTTTGAGACGAAGTCTTGCTCCTGTCCCCAGGCTGGAGTGCAATGGCATGATCTTGGCTCACTGCAACCTCTGCCTCCCGGGTTTAAGTGATTCTCCTGCCTCAGCCTCCCGAGTAGCTGGGATTACAGGTGCCTGCCACCATACCTGGCTAATTTTTGTATTTTTAGTAGAGACGGGGTTTCACCATGTTGGCCAGGCTGGTCTCAAATTCCTGACCTCAGGCGATCTGCCCACCTTGGACTCCCAAAAACGCTGGGATTACAGGCGTGAGCCACTGCGCCCAGCAGTGGCTTAAGACTAGGCTGGGTTGGCCAGGTGCAGTGGCTCAGACCTGCAATCCCAACACTTTGGGAGGCCAAAGCAGGCAGATCACCTGAGCCCAGGAGTTCAAGACCAGCCTGGGCAACATAGCAAAACCCTGTTTCAACAAAAAATACAAAAATTAGGCAGGTGTGGTGGCATGTGCCACCCAGCTATGTGAGTCCCAGCTACTCCAGAGGGTTGAGGCAGGAGGACCACTTGAGCCCAAGAGATTGAGGCTGCTGTGAGCTGAGATCACATCACTGCTCTCCAGCCTGGGCAACAGAGTGAGACCCTGTCTCTTAGAAACAAGAAAAAAAGGTTGGGCACGGTGGCTTACACCTGTAATCCCAGCACTTTGGGAGGCTGAGGTAGGTAGATCATTTGAGGTCAGGAGTTCAAGACCAGCCTGGCCAACATAGTAAAACCCCATCTCTACTAAAAATACAAAAATTAGCTGGGCATGGTGGCGGGCTCCTGTAGTCCCAGCTACTTGGGAGGCGGAGGCAGTAGAATCACTTGAACCCAGGAGGTGAATGTTGCAGTGAGCTGAGATTATACCACTGAACTCCAGCCTGGGCAATAGAGACTCCTTCTCAAAAAAAAAAAAAAAAAAAAAAAGGAAAGGAAAAGGAAAAAAGAGTAAAAAGAGTAAATGACCAAGATAAAAGTATATAAAAGTATGACAAGCACAACTTTCAAGAATGTAACTATCACAAAAAATCACACTTCTTTAGAAAACCAGGCATCAGAGACAGCGAAGTAAGCAGAGGCGTTCACATTTTCAACACTTTGGAATTACCCAGGTCGGCGTCTAGGTGAATGCTGCTTGTAAATTCGGTCCATGCTACCTTGGAGATTCATGAGAGCAGTAATAGCTTGGTTCAAACACTCTCTGTCTTCTTGTTCTTCACTACATGCTTTCAATTGCTAAGAAAAAACAGAAAGAAAAATCAAAACTGCACTGTTTGATTCTTCTCTCAACTTTCTAGTAATAGAGAAAGCAGCAACAGATATTATCAACTCTAAATTAATTTTATATATACTTAATAAAGACAGCTATAATTTTATATATACCTACTGACCTCTCAAACCAACCCTCTTTCTTTTTTTTTGGAAACAGGGTCTTGCTCACTGTGGTCTTGAGCTCCTGGGTTCTAATGATCCTCCACTCTTAGCCTCTCAAGTAGCTGAGACCACAGGCGAATGCCACCACACCCAGCTAATTTTTAAAATTTCTGTAGAGACAGGGTCTTGCTATG
The DNA here is from genome assembly GCF_000951045.1 of Mandrillus leucophaeus. NCBI lineage: Eukaryota > Metazoa > Chordata > Mammalia > Primates > Cercopithecidae > Mandrillus > Mandrillus leucophaeus. Next base: position 6,603,271 of record NW_012106475.1, on the reverse strand, counting down.
TCTCCCAGGCTGGTCTTGAACACCTGCTCAAGCTATCCTTCTGCCTCTACCTCCCAAAGTGCTGGAATTACAGGTGTGAGCCACCAGGCCTGGCCCAACCCTCTTTCTATAAATATAAACACAATAACACAATACAGATATAAACTAACATGAGCATAGCAATCAGGAAAAAAACAAAGAAAACAAAAAAAAAACAACAACTGTAAAAACCATTTGGACATTTTATTTTTATTTTCTATTTTTTTTGAGACAGGGTCTCACTCACTCTGTCACCCAGGCTGGAGTACAGTGGCAGGGCTAACTGCAGCCTCGACCTCCTGGGCATAAGGCCTCCTGAGTAGCTGGGATCACAGTAGCATGCCACCACATCCAGTTAATTTTTTTTTTTTTTCTTTTTTGAGGAGTCTCATTCTGTTGCCAGGCTAGAGTGCTGTGGCGCCATCTTGGCTCACTGCAACCTCCAACTCCCTGGTTCAAGGGATTCTCCTGCCTCCGCCTCCTGAGTAGGTGGGATCACAGGCATGCGCCACCATGTCTGGCTACTTTCTGTATTTTTAGTAGAGATGGGGTTTCACTATGTTGGCCAGGATGGTCTCAATCTCCTGACCTCGTGATCTGCCTGCCTTGGCCTCCCAAAGTGCTGGGATTACAGGCGTGAGCCACTGTGCCCAGCCCAGCTAATTTTTTTATTTTTATTTTTATTTTTTGTAGAGACAGGGTCTCAGTAGGCTGGTCCCAAACTCCTGGGCTCAAGCTATCCTCCTACCTCTGCCTCCCAAAGTGTTGAAATTACAGGCGTGAGCCATTGTGCCAGGCTATATTTTCCAAATATACTAAAAAAGTTTAAAACATCTAAAGCATGAAGCTTACAACTTACTTTTATTCATTAGCAACTATGAATAGAGAAAATAAGATAAATAACTATAAACTATTTCATATTCTCTAATGATTACTTTGTTTTAGCAATTTCAAAAAGTTTACAAATCTTTGTTATATAACATAATCAAGTGTACTAACTTTTAACACTTCAATCCATCATAAACTTTTCTGTAAACTGCATCTCTCAAAGGATTCCACTGCTGTTTTACAACACGAAATTCAACCATTCTAGTAAATGTCAAGAAACCATGAAAATTAACATTCTATCTCAACCTTTAAGAAGTAAGATTTAGAAACTGACTTATTAATCCCTAAAACTCTGGCTCTATTTCATTTGCCCCAAAATTTTCTCTTGTATTTCACTCTCAGAAAGAAAGAAAATTTACTTACAGTAAATAATTCAGAGTGGATTGTATTGTGCTCCAATGTTTTTTTTTTTTTTTTTTTTTTTTTTTGATACAGGGTCTCACTCTGTCACCCAGACTAGAGTACAAGTGAGGTGATCATGGCTCACTGCAGCCTTGCCTCAACTTCCTGGACTCAAGTGATCCTTCCATCTCAGCCTCCCAAGTAGCTGGAACTATAGATGTGTGCCACCATGCTTGGCTAATTTTTAAAAAATTTTTTCTGTAGAGGTGGAGTCTCGCTATGCTGCCCAGGCTGCTCTCAAACTGTTTTAATCTTTTTGAAAGAAGAATTCAAACTGGAGCATCATATAGATATTATATATATTATGTATTTATAAATATATATTTATGCAAGGATATGGGGAATTAGATCACTTCAGAAAATTTTTAAAAACTTAAATCTATTTTGTGATCTTAAACTAACTTATTAGAGATTTTGTGATAAATTAAAATTTTCCTTATATTCCAAGAGCAATCTCAAAAGCATTCAGCAATGGTTCCCTTTCCTCAGCAAATAACTAACTGGATATTGTTTGAGAACTTTGTCCATTACCTTTTATTTATATGTCTTAGAAATTATTCTCTATATGAAGCGCAGAGCCATTTGATTTTATTTCAAGATACATGTAGAGATCTTGTCATCAAGAGATTAGCAACATAAATAATGTAAATGACTATCATTAGAAGTAATACCTTAATCTCTAGAGTAAGCAATAGAAAGGATGGAAGCAAAGTCAAAATATCAGAAAGTTTGAAAAGGGATCTGTGCTTGGTTATTCTGACTTCTACAGGTGAAAGTTACTGGCAAAATCACTTATTTTGCTGCTTTAAAGATTTCTTAGAGTCTTCTTTAAAGATTTCTTATAGAAAGAGTCTACTCAGCTCCACTCTAAAATATTTCTTTAATAAACATGAATGTTGATGATATCAAATGCTTAATTAGAACTGTTTTATTCTTATTGTTTTTGTTGATCCAAATATCTAAATTATCACCAGTAGTGAGATTCTACCAAAAAGGTATGAGGATACCAAACTTTCATTGTCTACTTGGTCTTAAGGCTGCTCAAACTCTTCCACGCGTCATTTTTAAATAATCATGTAATAATTATAAGCTGTAAAGGAGGACAAAATTGAGGATATTTAGAGTGGAATTTCCTGGTAATGGAGGTATATTAAACAATGGCTCTGTTTGGCAAAATAATCCAATAATTTGCTAAACATTTCTTGAATTTTCAGCAGTGAGGTTTGATAAACATCATATTAATGAATATCCAACTAATATTCTACAGATACTTAAAAGAATGTATTCCAAACATCTTACACAGAAATTACTGGGCCAGGCAAGGTGGCTCACACTTGTAATCCCAACATATTGGGAGGCCAAGGCAGGAAGATCACTTAAGCCCAGGAGTTCAAGACCAGCCTGAGCACATGGCAAAACCCTGTCGCTACAAAAAATACAAAAATTAGCCAGGCATGGTGATGTGCACATGTAGTCCCAGCTATTTGGGAGGCTGAGGTAGGAGGATGACCTGATCATGCGAGGCAGAGAATACAGTGAGCCGAGATTGTGCCATTACACTCCAGTCTGGGTGATAGAGTGAGACTCCATTTCCCCCCCACCGCAAAAAATGAAAATAAAAATAAAAAACACAAAAATAAAAATACAAAACAATTAGCTGGATGTGGTGGTGCACGCCGGTAATCCCAGCTACTTGGGAGACTGAGGCATGAGAATCACTTGAACCCGGGAGGCGGAGCTTGCAGTGAGCCGAGATCGCACCACTGTACTCCAGCCTGGGTGACAGGGGAAGAGTGTCTCAAAAAAAAAAAAGAAAAAGAAAAAAAGAAAAAGAAAAATTACTGTACTGAACTATGTGCAAATAAGTAATGCACTTTCATGCCCCTGTTAGCTTTCTACATATCAGTCTCTAACCTCCTCATCCACCTGGTGAATTTAGCTGCTAGGACACAGTTGAAATGCTTCCTCTTGAAGATGCCTTCTGATTATGCCTTTTCCCTCTTAAATTTTTTCTTTTGAAATACCAAATTTATAGAAAAGTTGTAGTAAAAGTAACACAAATAACTCCTGTAATACTCTGAATCACCAATTTTTAACATTCTGTCACATGCTTCATCATTCTGTGTGCCAGTGTGTGCAGACTGTTTTTTCAGTAGTTTGTGATACTATCCATTCAGTTCCTTGCACAGGAAGGGGGACTATCGCTGAATGGTTTTGCAGTAGTTTTTGAAATATAAAGAAACGTCAAATGTATCACAAATTACTCTCAACTAGTATCCCTCTCCTTTACTCCTTTAATGTTTCTAATAGTTCATCTTACAACAAGGATTTTCTTTTACAGAATCACGGTATAGTGATCAACTTCAGGAAATTTAACACTGATTAATCTGTAATCTCATCTATAGTGTATATTCCAATTTTGCCAATTGTTCTAATAACATCCTTTAAGGTAATATTTTCCCCCAAAACAGGAACTGGTCCATGATGCACTAAATTGTCATGTTTCTATTGTCTCTTTTACTCTGCAGAGTTCCTCAGCATTTGTCTTTCACGACTCCCACAAATAAATAAGGACACACACACACATACATACCCACACACGCACACACTCTTTGCTCTCTCTCAGTAGGACGAATCCCTATATACCCAAAACCAATTTTTTTTTTTTTTTTTACTTTACTAAACAAAGGAAAAATTAATATGGTTTTTTTTCTGACTTTCCTAAGCAGAGCTAGTAACTCCTGCTTTATTGATCTCATAGTACTACTTCTATTAGGCTCTTATAATATTGTAATTATTTGTTTGACATCTATTTTCTTCACTAAATTGTGAACACCTTAATGCCTAGGGACATGTTTTATTCCTTTTTAGTTTACCTGCACGTGGTAGGTACCCACTAGGTGGTTGTCAGTAGTAACTGGAATAAATGACTACTGTATGATTTTGTTAAGTATTTAGACCAATAATGAATGTTTTTTGAGCTCTACTCTGGGCACCCTCTTTTATGTATTAGCTTATTTAACTTTTAATTACAACTCTGTAAGACAAGGTACTATTATAGTATGTTACAGATGAAGGAAATGAGGCACAGAGAAATTAAGTAATTTGCCCAACATAAATAAGAGAGTTTGTATCCAAACCCAGGAGCTCTGACCCCAAAGTCTCTGCTTTTTTGCTACACTAACACCCTATCGCTCTACAATGACACCAGACACAGCTACGCAAAACACTGGTCTGTGTCTAAATCTGATGACCACTGAGTTGAAATGGATTCTTTCTATGTTGAAAACAAACTGGATAACTACTGAGTTTAAGAAATAAAATGAAATGAGTGTACTTTGGAAAAGAGGTCAAACAGAAAAGATACCCTTGCTATGTATGCTTAAAATTAAAAATAAAAGTGATTGTTTATTAATGGGTAATATCTTTCCTTTTTCTTTGAGACAAAGTTTCACTTTGTCAACTAGGCTGGAATGCAGTGGCACGATCTTGGCTTACTGCAGCTTCAATGTCCCAGGTTCAAGCGATCCTCCTGCTTTAACCCTCCGACCCCCTAGTAGCTTGGACTACAGGCATGCGCCACCACACCCAGCTAATTTTTTGTAGAGATGGGGTTTGGCCATGTTACCTAGGCTGGTCTCAAATTCCTGAGCTCCAGCAATCCACCTTCCTTGGCCTCCTAAAGTGCTAGGATCACAAGCGTGACCTGCTGTGCCTGGCTTTAATGGATAATATCTTATGAACCTAGCTGAAGAATATATTCCTTGCTACCTGATACTCATCATTATCCCTAGTTGTCTATAAGTGTATCCTGTCCAAGATTTTATATTTCATGTAAGTTTTTTCTTAATTATATGTATGAGACTTCACTGAAATATTTACCCTGCTTTTGTTGAAACTCCTACCAAATGCTACATCTACTATGGACATGTGTGCCCATAGAAAAGGGAAATTCCAATAAATTATCAATTTATCTCTAATTCACTGTACTAGGGTCGTTTGAGCCCAGGAGGTCAAGGCTGCAGTAAGCCATGACTGTATCACTGCACTCCAGCCTGGGTAACAGAGCAAGACCCTGTTCCAAAAACACCACAATAAAATAGATGATATACAAACAGTTAAGAAGCACATAAAAGATACTCAAGATCACTAGTCATTAAGAAAATTAAAATCAAAACCACAATGAGATACCACCTCGTATCCATTAGGATGACTACTATTAAAAAACAAACAAACAAACAAAAAAACAGGCCAGGCATGGTGGCTTATGCCTGTAATCCCAGCACTTGGGGAGGACGAAGCAGGTGGATTGCCTGAGGTCAGGAGTTCGAGACCAGCCTGGCCAACATAGTGAAATCCTGTCTCTACTAAAAATACAAAAAATTAGCTGGGCGTAGTGGCGGGCGCCTATAATCCCAGCTACTCGGGAGGCTGAGGGAGGAGAATCGCTTGAACCTGGGAGGCGGAGGTTGCAGTGAGCCAAGATCATGCCATTGCACTCCAGCCTGGGTGACAAGAGTGGAACTCCATCTCAAAGAAAGAAAGAAAGAAAGAAAGAAATTAACAAGGTTTGGTAAAGATGTGGAGAAATCAGAACCTTGTGCACGGTTGGTAGGAATGTAAAATGGTGCAGTTACCATGGAAAACAGTATGGTAGTTCCTCAAAAAATTAAAGATAAAATTACCATATGATCCACCCATTCCACTCCCAGGTATACACATAAAAGAATTCAAAACAAGGTCTCAAAGGCATATTTGTACACCCACATTCACAGAAGCATTATTTATAGTAACCAAAAGGTAAAAAAAAAATCCAACAGTCGGCCAGGCGCAGTGGCTCATGCCTGTAATCCCAGCATTTTGGAGGCTGAGATGGGCAGATCACCAGGTCACGAGATCGAGTCTATCCTGGTCAACATGGTGAAACCCCGTCTCTACTAAAAATACAAAAATTAGCCGGGCGTGGCGACGTGCACCTGTAGTCCCAGCTACTCATGAGGCTGAGGCAGGAGAATTGCTTGAACCCGGGGGCAGAGGTTGCAGTGAGCTGAGATCGTACCACTGCACTCTAGCCTGGCGACAGAGCAAGACTCCATCTCAAAAAAAAATTATAATACATTAAATAAATAAATAAAAAAAAAAAAAAAAAAAAAATTCAATGGTCTATCAACAGATGAATGGATAAATAAATATGGTATAACACACCAATGAAATATTATCTCTCAAAGTTTGTTTGTAAGTGTCATTGATGTGTGTTGTTCTAGTGTAATTTTCTTTCATTACCTGAATGAACCACAATATATTTACCCTTTTCTGGTTGGCAAACAGGGTTTGCTATTACTGACACCTGGTATAGACTTTCTTGTACATTTCTCTTGGTATACATGTGCATGCATTTTGTGTCTTTAGAGTATATACTCAAGGATGGAACTGCCTAGTCACACAGTATGCATATTTTTTAATTTAAAAGGTAATGCCAAGCAGTTTTACAAAGTGGGTTATACAGTTTCATTCCTAGCTGAATGCAAATAGTTCATGCTGCTGTTTATGGATATTTTCAGACTTTCAAATTTCTGTAATCTGGTGTGTATGTAATGGTATCCTGTGGTTTTAACTGCATTTCCTTGACTTTTAATGAGTTTGAATACACGTTTACTGCCATTTTGGATATCCTGTTTTGTGAAGTGATTCAAATCTTTTGCCATTTCTAATCTCTTCTAAGGCCTGTCTTTCCATTCCACATTTCCATTTGTTCTTGTTGTTGCTGTGCATTAATTAAAACTGAGTATACTCCATATTTATTCTAAGGGTTACAGTTTCATTGATCAGACATGGGTAGTTTCTCTTTATTCATTCTTTCTTTTCTTTTCTTTTCTTTTTTCTTGAGATGGAGTCTCGCTCTGTTGCCCAAGCTGTCTCCTGCCTCAGCCTCCTGAGTAGCTGGGATTACAGGCATGTGTCACTACGCCTGGCTAATTTTTGTATTTTTAATAGAGACTAAAAACATGATTTCACCATGTTGGCCAGACTGGTCTCGAACTCCTAGCCTCAAGTGATTTGCTCCCCCTTGAACTCCCAAAGTGCTGGGATTACAGGCATGAGCCACCGCACCTGGCTCTCTTTATTCATTCTTTGAAGCCCAAAATTACTACTACCTAGTAATAAGAATATCTGCTGCCTTTGGACAAGCATGAGAACTCATCAATGAGTGTTTCTTTTCCCATTTCTAATTCCTTATACAATTTCCCTTGATCTTTTAAAGGTAGGAGTGATTACCAAAGTGAGCATATGAGAGATGGAGATTTTCTGGTGACAATCCATTCATTTATCTCTATCACTGCTACTGATTTTCACTGACTCTAGCTAACATCTAAGAACTTCTGTCTACTTTCAGATTATGGCCCCTTCTCAACTGTAATTCCTACATATCTTGCTCAGTAAAATGTTCTTTCTCAACTTTTTTTTTTTTTTTTTTTCTTTGACAGAGTCTTACTATGTTGCTCAGGCTGGCCTTGAACTCCTGACCTCATGTGATCCTCTTATCTCAACCTCCCAAGTAGGTGGGACTACAGGCTTGTGCCACCATGTCCAGCTTCCAACTTTTTTACTGCTCTTTAGAAGCAAAGTATCTTTCTGCTTGATTATTTTGTACCTCTCCTTTAGGATACCACATCGTTGGTTTAGATAGTTAAAACTTTTTCCATCTAATCCACGGTAGTAACATTAAAATAAAAGCCAGAATAATTCTATGTATATCTTGTAGGCATCTAGGCAAGGAATATATATGATTACTTCTAATGAATACTTATCTCTTTTTTATGTTCTTTTTTATGGAGTGCTACTACCCACAGCATTTGATGCTGGAGGAAGCCAGCTTTTATCCACAAATAGATGAGCAACTTCATTGTGTAAGTCTCCATGGATACTAATGGATCCATAAAGAACTCATCAAAAGATATGCAGGCTTCATATGAATAATATATAAGCAGCCCCAGATGTATATTTGGATGCCTAAATTTTTAAAAATATAGTTTATGTCTTATTAGAAGTCCTATCATTAGTCTTAGAGTTGCCCTCTAACATTGCCAACATTTAAAAATGCTGGTTTGACCACATAATTAAAAAAAAAACTTTTCCCTTACCTGGATGATTGCTTTTTTAAAATCCCTGCTACTAGGTCTGCATTTAAGATCAGGTCATTGACTATAATGGCCTGACTCATCCTAAACCACAGCTACTTTTGCCACCAATTAATCACTAGCCTCCCAAACCCTCTTAGCCAATGTGACCAGGACTAGTGGCTGGCTAGTTAATTAAAATAGAGCAGAGAATCTTTTTTTGTAAAGTTATACATATATTTTTAATGTGTTACTTGGGTCCCAGCTAAGAGAGGAAGAATACAACACTGCACAGAAAAAAATATTAACTTCCAAAGTTATTTCTTTTATAAGATAAACAAGATAGAAATTTAGAGCAATGTTATATATAAAAGTTATTAATTACATAAAATAAGAACTAAAAGACTGATAATGTGTGTCTCCAACATTAATTTTAAAAAGTAAACTTTTCTATTAGATAAGTACTTTGAGATTCTATGTTATAAAATCTTACCTTTAGTAACTCAAAATAGTGCCAACAGTGATACACTGGCACCAGCATAAGACGTGGAAGGACATAACGAACTGCCTCTTTAAAGCCATCAGCAATAGACTGCAAAGCAAAAAGATATCACAGTATGTCTCTGACATCAAGGACATGCAACAGCAGTGCCTAACAGAAACGGCCACTAAAAATTTGAGATACAGACTTATCAAAACTACAACAGAATGCATGTTCTATATTGAAACTGAAGCGCTGTATATCAAGTTGTTCTTTTCTTCCTTTCCTCCTTTAAGTTATTAGAGAAATATATACATTCGTTTTCTTTTATATGGCTAAAATACCTTTCACAATAATCCTCTACAGCTTATGTTTTGGCTTCCATATACCCTAAAGGAATTCTGAGAAGCTATCTACCCTCTTGCAGAATTTTAAAATGTTTTAAATTTACATAGTTACAAAAAATGCATTTCAGGGGATGCTGTATACTGTAAATGTGATCTATATGTATTTCACCAAACAATAATTGAATAAAATTTCAGATTTAGCTCATTTATGAAAAATGTCTGTCATACGACTTAATTGACAAAGCCAATCTTCACTGTCAAAATAAACAGCAACACCAGTCTTTGTCAGAAGTCAAACTTTATTGTTAAATTCAAATGAACATATTAATGTCATGGTCTCAAGGATTAGAAGCCTCTGGATGAAACTACAACTGCTTCTAACATATTACATCAAGGTATGAGAACTTCACAAGTTTCTCCTCTTCTTTATCCTAAATGATGATAAAGTACTTACAATAAGGTTAATATAAACCCTTGTGATAAGCATATCACGTCTTAATTCTTAGGCAGATAGATACGACATAACATAGATAGATATGACATTTTGGCTACCAAGAATTTTTACTAGCATCCCCCTATAACCTTCTTTTGCAAACTCTTTTGCTTTGTACTCAGTGAACTCTCCCATAGAGGTAATACTTTTTTTTTTTTTTTCCTGTTTGGTGTCCTAGAGGTTTTCACATCTTGGATCAATGCATAATGGGAAATACATACAGCAAAAGTTAACAAGTAAGAGAATTTGGAAAAGACAATGCAAAAAACATAAACAACGTCTCCAAAGACTAGAAATAGATTCCTTTAAAGCTCTCTGTGCCTTTACATATCCTGAAAAATCTTAGTATATAGCTTGGGATAGGTATACCCCAGTTTTGGGAACTACTGCAGAATAAATGGTTTTCTAAAATTTATAATGGATTTAACTCATGTTAATTTTAAACGTCTATATAGTTGACTTACTGGTATTTCTTGCCATAAGAAAAATACCAACCACACCAATATATAATGTGAGAAAGAATCTGGTAGGTTGCTTTTAAAAAATCTTCAAAAATATTCCCATAATTTTCACATTTTGTTAAAGTTAAATTATAATCTGTTCAACAGACATATTACCCAGTAACCAAACTTCTTACTAGGATACACAAAAAGTGCCACCAATTTTTTTAAAGATTAATTCATTTTGACATTTGTTATGATCTGCATGTTTGTGTTCCCTCAAAAGTCATATATTGAAACCTAATCCCCAATGCAACAGTATTAAGAGGTGGGGCCTTTAGGAGGTGATTAGGATATGAGGGCAGAGCCCTTGTGAACAGGATTAGTGCCCTTATAAAAGGGGCCTAAGGGAGCTTGTTTGTGCCATCCACCATGTGAGGACACAATAAAAAAGCACCATCTATGAACCAGAAGAGCAAATCCTCACTAGACACCATATCTGTTAGCCTCTTGATATAGGACTTTCCAAACTCAAACTGTGAGAAATAAATTTCTATTGTTTATAAGCCATCCAGTTTATGATATTTTATTAGAGCAGCCTGAATAAGACAGCATTAATCTAATTAATATAGTGAATTACTCTGGATATTTTATATATAGTGCTTGAAATGAAACCAATATGAAACTTCAAAATTAGTCTACAAGATCAACTGTTTTGCTAATTTGTACTACAATGGCTGACAGAGTGCATTATAAAATTTTTGTAGCATGTATTTACAGTGTAAGGAGTCCTCTGACAATAATAGGAGCTACATTTGAGTATTTAATACACATCAAACATTATGCTTATGCTTTATATATATTACCCTTTAATTTCCTAATAACTGTAAGAGATATATATCATTATGATCACCATTTTACTAATGAGCAAACTGAGTCTCAGAGATTAAGTGAATTGCTCAAGGTAATACAACTATTAATTGGGGCTGGGCATGATGGCTTACACCTGTAATCCCAGCACTTTGGGAGGCCGAGGCAGGCAGATTACCTGATGTTAAGAGTTTGAGTACAGCCTGGCCAACATGGTGAAACCCTGTCTCTACTAAAAATACAAAAATTAACCAGGTGTGGTGGCATGCGTCTGTAGTCCCAGCTACTCAGGAAGCTGAGGCAGGAGGACTGCTTAAACCCAAGAGGCAGAGGTTGCAGTGTGCCAAGATGATGTCACTGCACTCCAGCCTGGGTGAAAGAGCGAGATCCCGTCTCAAACAAACAAAGAAACAAAAACTATTAATTGACCCAAAGCCTTAAGTTCTAACTTCAAATCTTATTTTTTTAAGTGTGCTATACAGTCCAGGCACGGTGCCTCATGGTCAAAAGAACAGCCTAGCCAATATGGTGCAACTCTGTCTCTACCAAAAAATACCAAAATTAGCCAGGCGTGGTGGTCCATACTTGTACTCTCAGCTACTCGAGAGACTAAGGCAGGAGAATTGCTTGAACCCGGGAGGTGGAGATTGCAATGCACTGAGATTGTGCCACTGTACTCCAGCCCGGGCAACAGAGTGAGACACTGTCTCTAAATAAATAAAGTATGCTACACAGCTTCTAAAGATGCTTTTTGTTTTTAGTTTTATTAAGGAAGCGTTATTTTATCTTACACGGAATTTTTTTAAAGTTAAAACAAGTGGGTTTGGCCTGAAAAAGGATTTCATCTAACTCTTCCAATCTCACTGAATATCTAGGGCGACAGCTTTATTAATAATTGGGCCCTTTAACATTCAAATTCCACAGCAAAAATGTCTAATAAAATAGGACTGAAACAAGGAATGTGTTGTGAGTGCTTTTAATGAGTATCCAAAGTTCTTATAGACTGTGTATTTAATGCATACTTTATGGTTTATATGAAAATAAGTTAACTTTAAAAATATTCCTCTCTTGAAGTAATTTTGAGAATTAAGTATAATTTTTATTCCATGATAACAAATTTTTGAGAGTAGAGAAGTGGAAGATAATAAATAATGGGAATTTACAGTAAAGAAGGCAGGGAGAAGATGGTAACTTCAGTTTTAAACATGTCATATTTGAAGTGCGTTTAGGGTATCCAAGTGCATCAATTCAAAGCAGCTGGTTATATGAAAGTGTATAGACACATACACATATATACAGAGTGCTTAAAAGAAAGTGATGGTCTGGAAATACAAATAAGAAGTCACCAGTATATAGATATGGATGAAGTCACCCAAGGAGAGTACAGAAGAACAGAAAAACAGGGGCTGATAACAGAAGTTGGATAATAGCTATAATTAAGAGACTGAGAAGAAGAAATCAGAGAAGATGAAAATTGGGAACATGTAGTATCATAGGAGCTGATATGGTTTGAATTTGTGTCCCCGTACAAATCTCATGTTCAACTGTAATCCCCAATGTTGGAGGTGGGGCCTAGTGGAAGGTGACTGGATCATGGGGGCGGATTTCTTCCTTTAACGCTGTTCTTGTAATAGAGTTCTCAGGAGATCTGGTTGTTTAGAAGTGTGTGGCACCTCCCTGCTCCTTCCTCCTGCTTTGGCCATGTGAAGATGTGCCTGCTTCCCTTTTGCCTTCCGTCATGACTGTAAATTTCCTGAGGCCTCCCCAGCCATGCTTCCTGTAGAGCCTGTGGAACTCTGAGCCAATTAAATCTCTTTTCTTTATAAATTACCCAGTCTCAGGTATTTCTTTCTCTTTCTTTTTTTTTTTTTTTTTTTTT